>NC_082693.1:95051093-95369010 GCF_949987515.2 Delphinus delphis | reverse complement strand
TTTAAGTCAGATGTACAGCAGCTAGCAACCAAATAATTAACAGAGTATTAACCATCACCTTACATGTGTGTCCAACAATGTCCCCAGGATACAAGATTAAAAATATACATTGCCCTTGTCCTCAACTGTATGCTTCTTGAAGGCAGTGATTGTGTATATTTGCCTGTGCTTATTGAAGGCCTAGCATAACACCCACCATGATAGGTATTCAGAAAAAATTTCCAAGTGAGAATTCTATCAAGTTGGCAAGTCCATTAAAGGCCAATGTAATGGCAGTACTAAAGAAAGCACTTCTGTTTGTCTCCCTCTGCCTCTCTCTTAAAAGGACACTTTTGATGGTATTTGAGGTCCACTTGAATAATCCAGAGTAATCCCCGCATCTCAAGATCCTTAATTATATCTGAGAAGGCTTTTTTTTTTTTTTTTTTTTACAAACAAGGTAACATTCACAGATTCTGAGGATTAGGACACAGATTATATCTTTGGGAGCCATTATCAGCCTGCCACACTAATTTCTGGCCTATGGCATATGACCAGAAGTAATGTACACTGCTTCCAGGCCTGACCCATGAAAACTTCCCAGGTGAGATCTTTACTCTCTTCCCCTCTCTGCTCGCTACCCAAAGAGGTCTTGGAAGCCATGTGTTAACGATGGCAGAGACTCTATTACCCTGGGTCCCTGAAGGGCTATGTGGAACAGAGCCCCCTTTCACCCCTGCTGATTGGCCTTTATATAAGCAGTAATATCCATTATCTTAAGCCATTGATAATTTGGGGTTTATCTGTTTCAATAGCTAGCATTATCTTAACTAATTCACTCTGAATCTACAGTTGTCATCCTTCCCTGTTACCCTCCCTTTCAATATTCTATTAGTATCCCCTTTCAGAATAAGTCATTATTTTATTCACTTACATGTTTGCTTATTTCTTATATGACTCTCACTAGACTGTAAGTTTAACAAAAGCAGGGACTATGTACTTATGTCTCGTTCACTGTTGTGTTCCCAATTGTCGCTCCTAGTGTTTGGCACACAATAGGTACTCAATACATGTTTGCTAAAAACTTAAATCAAAGAGCCCTGACAAAGCAACTCTGCTGAGGCGAAAGGAATCTTTCCTGGTCATATAATCAGCTCATGATGCATGATGGGTGTTTAATTCCAAAGGCCTCAAGGAAGCCCATTCACAAGACCTGACTCTTGCCAGGGGAGTAGGCATAGGCTTCCACACCTAAACCATGACATAATCAGACCCAGAGCAGTTTCAGACATTGGGCCAAGTTCATATAAGTTGCCTAAATCCTTTCCAAGTGGCTGTGCAATGGCTGAGACACTGACCTACCTTTGCAGGCCAAGAAGCAGAACTTAATGAGAGCACGAAGAGAATCCCCTGAAGTTGCCTGACCCTTATCTCATAATCCTAAAAATAAGCCCCCTCAGTACTGTGAGGCCAAAAATAAGAGTGAATTCAAGACCCAGAATGCAATTGTCCCGAGTTCCCCAGACATCTGTAGCAAAGGGGAACTGGATTTCCAAGTGTCCCCTGACCCGGATTCTTCATAGCTACACTCCCTCTGTCTGTAGGACACTCTGTTATCCAATGTCAGGCTTCCAGATGCTGTCTGCCCTCTGGACCATGAAGAGCTGCCAGTTGGGTACAGCTTGTGAACTCCTTGGCCTTTATATATTTGCACTGTATTTTTAACAGTAACTGCAACAAATTTTCTTACTCCTCAATTTTCTCTAACATCGTTCTTCATCACCCCTCTTCTCCAGCAGTTCACTGAAATCTCTTGATAATTCTGCCAAAAACCTCAAATTTCCTCATGCAATGCACATTTTTCAGTCTTCATTTTACCAAACATCTCTCCAGCAGCTGACAGATGACTACCCAGTAATGCTTGAACCTTTCTCCTCCCTTGACTTCCAGGATAATGAACTCACTTGATTCTTCTCTCACCTCTCAGTCAGCCCCTTCTCAATCTCCATTGAAGGTCACCCCTCCCTACCTATCCTTTAAATGTTGAGGACCCTTGGCATACCATCCTTAATTCACTGAATGAGCCCATCATTCACATGGCTTCAGAGATGACCGATGTGCTGAGGATTTCCAAATCAGTGTCTTGATACAGTGCATCTTTGGAGCTCCAAGCTGCATGTCTACTGCCTCTAGCAGCTTGTGTACCTCACACTTAATATGGTGCAGGGGTTAAGAGTGTAGGCTCAAAAGGACACAACATCTTTTATACAGTATTCCTGCCAAAATACATGACCTGAATATAATCATGAGGAAACAGACAAACACAAATTAAGGGATATTCTACGAAACAATAAGGCTGTATTCTTTTTAAAATGTCAGGGTCATGAAAGACAAAAAGAAAGGCTGAGCGCAGACTAAAGGAGACCAAAGAAATAGGACAACTGAATTCAATATGTGATCTGGGATTAGATCCTGGATTGGAAAAAAAAAATGCTATTAGAATTAGGAATAGTAATGGTCAATCATTTGAACTTGAATAATCAATAGTATTGTTTCAATGTTAAATTTTCTGATTTGATAAGCACACTGAGGTTAGATGAGAGAATGCCCTTGTTCTTAGGAGATACACACTGAAATATTTAGAAATGAAGGAAATGATCTTTGTGACTTACTCCCAAATAGTTCAAACAAAAGCAGGAAAAAAAAAGAATAACATAAAGCAAACGTGGGGACTTCTCTGCTGGCGCAGTGGTTAAGAATCCGCCTGCCAACGCAGGGGACACGGGTTCGAGCCCTGGTCTGGGAATATCCCACATGCCGCGGAGCAACTAAGCCCACGCGCCACAACTACTGAGCCCGCGCACCTAGAGCCCGTGTTCTGCAACAAGAGAAGCCACCGCAATGAGAAGCCCGTGCACCACAATGAAGTGTAGCCCCCACTCACCGCAACTAGAGAAAGCCTGCGTGCAGCACTGAAGACCCAACACAGCCAAAAATAAATAAACAAATTTATTATTTTTAAAAAAGCAAATGTAGGAAAATGTTAATAATGGGTTAATCTAGATGAAGGTCCATGTGAGTTCACTGTAATATTCTTAAAACTTTCTATAGATCTTATTTTTTTTCAAAATGAAAAGTTTAAAGAGAGAGAGTATGTTTAAGGTTCAAATTCCAGCTCCACCACTTGCTAACTGTATAGCCTTGAGAAATTATATAACCATCACTGACTCAGTTTCCCTAGCTATACATTGGGGATAATGATAGAACCTACATCATAAGTTTTTGTGAGGATTAAATAAATTAACACATGTAAAGGCCTTGGAACACTGCCCAGTATATGATAAGCATTCAATAAGTGTTAGCTAGTATTAATTACTATGTCTAAAGTTGAACTCAATTCCTCTCCAATTTAGACTATCGCTTATACTCATTTTTTTTTTTTTTTCGGCCATGTGTCTAGCAGGATCTTAGCTCCCTGACTAGGGATGGAACCCGGGCCAATCCCCAACCACTGAAAGCATCGAGTCCTAACCACTGGACTGCCAGGGAATTCCCTAGACTATCTCTTATACACTTGACTATGGTCTATAGCATCATGATCCAGTCAGTCTTCTAAGGTAGAAAATTCACTACATTCGTCTGTGTGTCCCCAGAACTTTGCCCATGCCTCTATTACAGCACATGCCATAAGACAGGATAATGTATCTGCATATGTCTATCTCTACTGGACTGTGTTTGTCTCAACTAGACTGGAGTTGGGAGTGGAGAAGGCAAGGGAGAAAGGGGAAGAGCATTCCAGACAGAGCAAATAGCATGAAGGCTCAGAGGTGGGAGGGCAAGGCACAAAGAAACCCAGTTGGATTGGAGTACAAAAGGTGAGAGAATGAGGGATATAAAGTGAGGCTAGATTGAATTAAAATATAACATAAAAAGATTATTTGTATCCTCCGGTACATCCATTAGATCAGTGCTGCAGGGCTTGATGGTACCTCTTCCCATGCTTTAGTCCCATGGAAGATGGGAATTAAACCTAAGAGAAGCAAAGGCAAAGTCAGAAAGGAGAGAAGACAAAAAGCCATGCCAGAGGAAGAAGAGCCAAGGCCACGCTACCGAAAACAAGACTACTCAGTGATACATGAGACCGGCACTTAAATGGACAAAAGACTATCAGGTATAATTAGCTGTTCAGGTGTCTGACGGTAAGCTCCCATTAGACTGCAAACTCCTTCAGGACAGGGAGGGACTAAATCCTGTGTTCCTAGCACGTAGTATGTTACTTGGCACATAGTCAGTAGGCTCAGGAAATGCCCGCTGAATACATGTGCAAATATCAACCGCCTGACCACAGAGGCCGGAAGTCTTCACTAGCTAACAGTCTTACTTCAATTACACAGGCCCCCAAACCCCAAAGTGCTTGATAATTTTATAAGCATCGCTCACCAGCAGAGGCAGCTTTCATCAGCAGCTGGGCAAATTCAATGGCACCTCCTTTTCTGAAGGATAATTTAAAAATAGCCTGTCCTTCCCAGCCACCTGGAGGAAGAAACGGCACACACTCACTAAGAGGCTGGCATGCTGTAACAGAAGGACTGCCACAAACAATAAGAGAAGCACTACCCAATGAAGCAGGGGCCACGTCTGAATCTTAAACCTTCTGGAAGCTTTTGAGAAAAAATACACTTCTGAGGGGGGACACTTACCATCCGGAGCTGCCTGAATGGTTCCTTTAATGTAGTTGGGGGCAAAGATTGGTTGTTGAATGGTGCAATTACTCATCAGACCAAATGGCATCATAAAAGAAAGCATGGGGTCATTGACTAAGTGTGAAGTCACGAAGATCACCTAAGAGAGAAAAGAAACTTTGGAAAAGGAATGCAATTTATCCATGGATTGAGACATATAAGAGCAATTCTGAAGTTAAGGCTGCTTTGGCATTCTGGCCTAATTGAGAAGCATGACTAATTTTCTTCCATCACACTTCAACATGGAAAATCTCAAAGGAGAAATGGTTTAAAATACTTTGAAAGTCAATGTTTAACCTCTCTCCATTTTAAGGAAAAATGTGGAGTTAATCAGATCAAAGTAGAAGTAGAAATTACCCGGTATGAAGTGAGAAACAATGTTCCTCTTTTTGTACCATTAAAGAGATCATATCCCACTGGTTGCTGTAGGAAGGAGAGGTCCACATCCTGACTCTGCTTCAAGACACTGCAGAAAAGACAGGGCAGACAGCACACAATTTAGAATCTATATAAAATTATACAAACAGAGCTCGTAGCATAGTTTCTAGCCTGGAGGGAGATTTTAATAAAAGTTACTTGCTGCTGCTACTGCTACTACTATTTTATTAAAATAGAAAGGAATTTAAATGATCTTATTCTCTGACAATTCACACTTATTCTTCTTCTTTATCATTGGGTTCTTTTTTTAAAAAAAATTAGTTCCCCCACTCTTTTATTAATTAATTTATTATTTTTGGCTGCGTTGGGTCTTAGTTGTGGCACTCGTTATCTTTCATTGTGGCTCACAGGCTCTTCACTGCGGCACGAGGGCTCTCTAGTTGAGGCTCATGGACTTAGTTGCCCCACAGCATGTGGGATCTTAGTTCCCCAACCAGGGATCGAACCCACCTTCACCTTCATTGGAAGGCGGATTCTTTACCGCTGGACCACCAGGGAAGTCCCATTGGGTTCTTCTTTCTTATCAAACCTAATTCTATTCTTAATGTATATTCATTAATTCTTCTACTTCTTGTGCAGTTGGTATAAAGCACTCTGTTAACGGAAATGTTTCTTGGACTCTGGTAAAGAACGTTAGGCACACGCAGAGTGCTCCCGAACGCTCTGACATGTTCCCTCTGTCTGTCATGTTCTCCCTGCACTCCTAACCTGAAAAACTTGGGCTCATCCTATTCTTACTCATAGAATCCTACTGGGTTTTTTCCCTTTCTTAGCAATTTGTATATATAAATTATAAATATATAAGTGGGTGCTACTAAATATTGAAAGAATGAGTGAATGAAAACATGAATATAGGTAATAATGCAAGAAATATATGACATACATCACATAAATGGAACAAAAATATCATGGCAGTTTGGTGGAAGGAGAGATTAGCTCTTGGTTGAAGTAATTAGGAATGACTTTACAGAAAGGTTGACATTTGAGCTGATTCTTTTTTTTTTAGGCCATGCCATGCAGCATGCAGGATCTTAGCTTCCCAACCAGGGATCCCCTGCATTGGGAGTGCAGAGTCTTAACCACTGGACCACCAGGGAAGTCCCATTGAGCCAATTCTTAAGAGATGAATAGTGTTTCAGTAGGCAGAAGTGAGGGTAGGGGAAAATCCTGATGGGGAGCAAACAGCATTAATGGAGGTATGCAGTGGAAAGAAAACTGCGTACTTGGGAGCAGCCTACCTATGTGGATTCATCAAAACAGCATGGAAGTGAGACCGGGAGGAATAGTGAGATAAAGCTGGAATCATGCTGGGACTAGAGCTTGGAGACATCATTCAATAGGCAAGGCAGAACTGTGACTTACAGCTGTCTCAGCAGGGAAGTCACATGATCAAGGAAGTGGTAGTATGTCAGAGGGATCCATTTAAGAGTTCCTAAAAATGTTGCGATATGAGGTAATAAGAACTGGAACTAGGATGGTGGTGTATGGATAAAAAGGGCTTTTTAAGAGACTATGAAAAAATAGGATGTCAGCAAAAATGGTGGAATAAGGAACTCTAAAGGTCAGCCTAGAACTCTAGAATCTAATCAAAAGTTTATAGCAACTAAGGGAATGTTTAATCAAGAAAAAAATAGTTGAATGTCAATAAGGGAGTTCTGTGCACTTTAACTTACCCTAGTACTATCCTCCACTCCCCAGTTTGGCAACAGCCTTGACAACCACCACCCATATTCTCAGTATAGGTGCCCACTCCTGGGCGGAGGAGAACAGACCTTATTGTGGTTTGACCTGTCCAGTGGCTTCCTGGAGGACTAGTTCTAAGGGCATGTGCCTAACTCAGAACTCTCTTAGGACTTAGGCAGCTACCTAGGGCACATCTGTCAAAAACATTTCAAGGCAAATGTGTTAGAGCTGCTATCTGGGGCAAAGAACGACATTTTGGGCAAACAATAAAAAAACTGAAAAGTGAGGAAGGAAAGACTGGGAAATGAGATACTTTGAGGAATAAAGGCTTTGAAAACCTCTGACATGTTCATGGGAATCTAGAAAGCACCACACATACATTTTCAGGGCTGAGTTCATGCTCAGAAGAAACCTGAGAAGGCCCCAAAACTGTTACCTCTGGTTGACAGTGGCTCTGCTCTGCTCAAGCAGGCAGTGAAAGCTAAGACAGAGTTTTAAACTGCCTAGCTGAGTGATAAAGACAGGCTCCAACTCACACACACACACACACAGGCCATCTGCAAAGGCTGGGATTTTGTTGTTGTTGTTCCAAACATACAAGTAAACTGTCAAATCACTAGCTAGCCTCTAAATTAACATAAAAGAGGCCACACATGTCATTAGCCACACATAACAAAGAATATAGACTTTACAAAATTAGTTCAGGGGGCTTCCCTGGTAACGCAGTGGTTGAGAGTCCGCCTGCCGATGCAAGGGACACGGGTTCGTGCCCCAGTCCGGGAAGATCCCACATGCCGTGGAGCGGCTGGGGCCATGAGCCATGGCCGCTGAGCCTGCGCATCCGGAGCCTGTGCTCCACAACAGGAGAGGCCACAACAGTGAGAGGCCCGCGTACCACAAAAAAAAAAAAAAAATTAGTTCAGAAAAATCACTAAACAATAACTACAATATGCAGCAACAACACCCTGTGGAAGAGGGAGAGTCTGATTTCCAGAGTTGCCACATTATAATTTTTAAAAATGTCCAGTTTTCAACAAAAGAAAAACATGAGGCATGCAAAGAAACAAGAAAGTATGGGACTTCCCTAGTGGTGCAGTGGTTAAGAATCTGCCTGCCAATGCAAGGGACGCGGGTTAGAGCCCTGGTCCGGGAAGATCCTACATGCCACAGAGCAACTAAGCCCGTGCGCCACAACTACTGAGCAGACACTCTAGAGCCCACGAGCCACAACTACTGAAGCCCGTGAGCCACAACTACTGAAGCCCACGTGCCTAGAGCCCATGCTCCGCAACAAGAGAAGCCACTGCAATGAGAAGCCTGCACACTGCAACGAAGAGTAGCCCCTGCTCTCCTCAACTAGAGAAAGCCAGCACACAGCAATGAAGACCCAAAGCAGCCATAAATAAATAAATAAATTTATTTATTTTAAAAAATTAATTGAAACTGCCCCTTAGGAAGCCAAGAAATTAGATTCACTAGACAAAGACTCTAAATAAACTATTTAAAATATATTCAAAAATTAAAAGAAACAACGACTTAATAACCTAAGGAAAAGGATGAAAACAATGTCTCATCATGTAGAGAATACAAAAATAAAAAGATAGAAATTATAAAAAGGAACCAAACAGAAATTCTGGAGTTGAAGACTATAATAACTGATATAAAAAGTTCAGTAGTGGGGGACTTAATGGCATATTTCAGCAGGCAGAAGAATCAGTTAACTTGAAGATAGGTCAATTGAGATGAATAGTTACTACCTGAGTAACAGAAAGAAAAAAGAATGAAGAAAAAGGAACAGAGTCTAACAGACCTGTGGAACACAATCAAACATATCAACGTATGTATTATGCGACTGGCAGAAGGAGAGGAGAGGAAAAAAGGGGGAATAAAGAATTTTTGAACAAATAATGTCCACAATTTTCCCAAATTTAATGAAATACATGAATCTACACATCCAAGCTCAACAAACTCCAAGTAGGATAAACTCAAAGAGATCCACACTGAGACACATTGCAATCAAACTGCTGAAAGCCAAATACAGAGAATCTTGAAAGCAGCAAGAGAAGAAAATTATCATGCACAAGGAATCCTCAATAAGACAAACAGCTAACTTCTCACCAGAAAATATGGAGGTAATGGGATGAAATATTCAAAGTGCTAAAAGGAAAAAAAAATTGTCAACCAAGAATTCTAAATCTGGCCAAACTATCCTTCAAAAATTAAGGAAAAATTAAAACATTACCAAGTGAACAAAAACTGACAGAGTTTATCACTACTAGATCTGAAATATAAGAAATGTTAAAGGAAGTCCTTCTGCCTGAAATAAAAAGACACTGGACAGTAAATGAAATCAACACAAAGAAATAAAAAACACTGGGAAAGATAATTACATAGGTAAATTAAAAATCAATATTAATGAATTTTGGGTTTGTTCATTTCATTTCATCCTATATGATTTAAAACACAATTGCATAAAACAATAATTATAAATCTATAATGATGAGCACACAATGTATAAAGATGTAATTTGTGACAATCACAATATAAGAGGGCAGAGATATGTAGGAGTAAAGTTTTTGCATATAATTAAAACTAAGTTGGTATTAATTTGAACTAGATTGTTATAAATTAAGATGTTAAACATAATCTGTGGGGCAACCACAAAGAAGATAAGTAAAATACATGCAGCAAAGGAAATGAAGAGAGATAAAGATGGTATACTAAGAAATATCTGTTAAACACAAAAAAGCACTCATGGAGGAATTGAGGAACAAAAATGATATAAGAAATATAGAAAACAAATAGCAAAAGAGCAGAAGTTAAATTCTTCCTTATCAATAATTACATTAAATTAAATGGATTAAAGTCTCCAATTAAAAGGCAGAGAATGGTAGAATATATTTTTTTTAAAACATATTACTGCTATAGACTGTCTACAAAAACTCACTTGAGATCTAAAGACACAAATAGGTTGAAAGTAAAAGGATGGAAAAAGATACTCCATGAAACAGTAACCAAAAGAGAGCTGCAGTGGCTATACTAATATCAGAAAAACATAGACTTATTTATCTCTTGTAAAAATAAAATACAGTGTGTGTGAAAAAAAATTATTACAAGACAAAGAGGAATCTTCTATAATACTAAAAGGGTTAATCATCAAAAAGATACAACAATGATAAGCATGGATACATCTAACAAAATTCAACCAGACCTAACATATAAGGACACTCCCCCCACAAAGGTAGAATACACATTCTTCTCAAGTGCACATGGAACAGTCTCTAGGATAGACCATATGTTGGGCCACAAAACAAGTCTCATGAAATTTATGAAGACTGCAATCATACAAAATATCTTTTATGACTACAATGGAATGAAATTAGAAAACAATAACTGAAGGATATCTGACAAAGTAACAAATATATGGAAATTAAACATCACATTCTTCTTCTTCTTTTTTTTTTTTTTGCAGTACGCGGGCCTCTCACTGTTGTGGCCTCTCCCGTTGCAGAGCACAGGCTCTGGACGCGCAGGCTCAGCAGCCATAGCTCACAGGCCCAGCCGCTCCGTGGCATGTGGGATCTTCCTGGACCAGGGCACGAACCCGTGTACCCTGCATCAGCAGGCGGACTCTCAACCATGAGCCACCAGGGAAGCCCTAAGCATCATATTCTTAAACAACCAATGGGTCAAAGAAGAAATCATAAGTGAAATTAGAAAATACTTCGATCTAAATGAAAGCAAAAGCATACATACCAAAATTATTTAGATGCAGCAAAAGCAGTGCTTAAGAGTGAAATTTATAGCTTTTAATGCCTACATTTTTTAAAAGAGAGATTTCATATTAATAATCTAACTTTCCACCTTAGGGAACTAGAAAAACAAAAGCAAATGAAACCCAAAGTTAGCAGTAGGGAGGAAATAATAAAGATTACAATGGAGATAAATGAAATAAAGAATAGAAAAATAGAATCAGTGAAACCAAAGTTACTTCATTGTGAAGATCAACAAAATGTACCAATCTTTAGCTAAACTGACCAAGGAAAAAAGAAAATTCAAATTACTAAAACTATGGATGAAAGTGGGGATGTTGGGCTTCCCTGGTAGCGCAGTGGTTAAGAATCCACCTGCCAGGGCTTCCCTGGTGGCGCAGTGGTTGAGAGTCCGCCTGCCGATGCAGGCGACACGGGTTTGTGCCCCAGTCCAGGAGGATCCCGCATGCCGCAGAGTGGCTGGGCCCGTGGGCCATGGCCGCTGGGCCTGCGCATCCGGAGCCTGTGCTCCACAATGGGAGAGGCCACAACAGTGAGAGGCCCGCGTACCGCAAAAAAAAAAAAAAGAAAAGAAAAGAATCCACCTGCCAATGCAGGGGACATGGGTTCAAGCCCTGGTCCAGGAAGATCCCACATGCCGCAGAGCAACTAAGCCTGTGCGCCACAACTACTGAGCCTGCAAGCCACACTACTGAAGCCCACTTGCCTAGAGCCCGTGCTCTTCCACAAGAGAAGCCACTGCAATGAGAAGCCTGCGCACCTCAACAAAGAGCAGCCCCCACTCGCTGCAACTAGAGAAAGCCTGCGTGCAGCAACAAAGACCCAATACAGCCAAATATAAATAAATAAATAAATAAATAAATAACATTTTAAAAAAAGCAAGAAAGTGGGGATGTTATCGCAGACCTTACAGAGATTTAAAATAAGATTATAAGAGAATATATGAACAATTGTATGGCAACAAATTAGATAACATAGATAAAATGGGTAAATTCCTAGAAAAAAACTACTGAAATTGACTAAAGGAAGAAAATTCCTTTAGACCTATAACAGGTAGAGATTGAATCAGTAGTCAAAAAACTTCCAATAAGAAAAAACAGAAAAATACTCATGTAAAAAATCCTCAAAAATATACTAGTAAACTGAATATAACAACACATTAAGAGGATTATACACCATGACCAACTGGGATTTATCCCTGGAATGCAAAGTTTAAGATACGAAAGTCAATCAATAACATAAAAATAGACTACCTTATGATCCAGCAATCCCACTTCTGGGTATATATCCAAAGGAAATGAAAATAGGATAGCAAACAAGTATCAGTACTCCCATGTTCATTGAAGCATTATTCATAATAGCCAAGATATGGAAACCATGTAAGTGTCCATCAATGAATGAACAGATAAAGAAGATGTGAGATAGATAGATATGTATGGACAGAGAGAGAGAGAGAGAGAGAGCCACACAGAGAAAGACAATACTGCATGGAATCACATATATGTGGAATCTTTAAAAAGTCAAACTCAAAGAAACAGAGAAGTAGGGTGTTGCCAGAGGCAAGGGGCCAGGGTGGGGGGCTGTGGAGAGAATAGGGACAGGTTAGGAAAAGGATCAAACTTAATATAAATTTTTTTTAAAATAGAGATTTTTTTAAGAAAATCAATCAATGTAATATACCACATTGACAAAATGACGGACAAAAAACCACATGATCATCTCAATTGATGCAGAAAAAGCATTTGACAAAATTTTACACTCTTTCATGATAAACACACTCAACAAACTAGGAATCATAGGAAACTACCCCAAAATAATAAAAGCCATTTATGAAAAGCCCACAGCTAACATCATACTCAATGGTGAGAGATGAAAGCATTTCTTCTAAGATCTGGAAAAAGGTAAGGATGCCCACTCTCACCACTTCTATGGTAAAATGATCTTCAACAAGGGTGCCATGACCACTCAATGGGGAAAGAACAGTCTCTTCAACAAATGATGTTGGAAAAACTAGATATCCACATGCAAAAGAATGAAGTTGGACCTTTAACTTACACCATCTTAAAAATTCGACTCAAAATGGATTAAAGAACCAAACATAATCTCTAACACTACAAAATTTCTGGAAGAAAACATAGGTGGAAATTTTCATGACACTGGGCTTGGCAACAATTTCTTGCATATGACACCAAAAGCACAGGCAACAAAAGCAAAAATAGACAAATGGGACTATGTCAAACTTGAAAACTTTTGTGCATCAAAGGACACAATCAACAGAGTGAAATGTCAACCTATAGAATGGGGGAAAATATTTGCAAACCATAAGAGGTTAATATCCAGAATATGTAAAGAACTCCTACAACTCAACAACACCAAAAAAAACCAAACCGATTTAAAAATGGACTAAGGACTTAAATAAACATTTCTCCAAGGATGATATATAAATGGCTTAAAAATATGAAAAGATGTTCAACTTTATTAATCATCAGAGGAATGCAAATCAAAACCATGAATGAGATAGCACCTCACACCTATTAGGATGGCTACTATTGAAAAAAGAAAAGTGTTGCCTAGGATGTCGATAAATTGGAACTCCTGTGCACTCTTGGTGGGCTTGTAAAATGGTGCGACAACTATGGAACAGTATGGAGTCTCCTCAAAAATTAAAAATAGAACTACTCCATAATCCAGCAATCCCACTTCTGGGTATATATCGAAAAGAATTGAAAGCAGGGTCTCAAAGAGATATTTGCACACTCACGTTCATAGCAGCACTATTCATAATAGCCAAGAGGTGGAAGCAACATAAAAGTCTATCAATGAATGAATGGAGAAACGAAATGTGTTATATGAGTAAAACGGAATATTATTCAGCCTTAAAAAGGAAGGAAATCTTGTCACATGTTACAACATGGGTGAATCTTGAGGACATTATGCTAAGTGAAATAACCCAGACAAAGACAAATACTATATGATCTCACCTACATGTGGAATCTAAAAAAAAAATTCAAATTCACAGAAGCAGAGAGTAGAACAGTGGTTATTGGGGGCTGATGGGATGGGGGAAGTGGAGAGATGTTAAGCAAGGTTACAAAATTTACAGTTAAGTAGGATGAATAAGTCTAGAGATCGAATATATAGGCATGAAGACTATATTGTACTTAATAATACTATATTGAACACTGGAAATACGCTAAGAGAGTAAAAAAATGATCATTATGTGAGATGACACGTTAATTAACTTGACTGTAGGAACCATTTCACTATGTATATTACATCAAATCACCATGTTGTATACTTAAATATATACAATTTTTATGTTTTTAGTGGCTAAGATGGTAAATTTTGTTATGTGCTTTTTACCACACAAAAAATGAACAACTTTGGGATTTCCCCGGTGGTGCAGTGGTTAAGAATCTGCCTGCCAATGCAGGGGACACGAGTTCGATCCCTGGTCCAAGAACATCCCACATGCCGTGGAGCAACTAAGCCCATGGGCCACAACTACTGAGCCCACGTGCCACAACTACTGAAGCCTGCACACATAGAGCCCGTGCTCTGCAACAAGAGAAGCCACCGCAATGAGAAGGCTGAACACTGCAACGAAGAGTAGCCCCTGCTCGCCACAACCAGAGAAAGCCCGTGAGCAGAAACAAAGACCCAACACAGCCAAAAATAAATAAATAAATACATAAATAAATATATTTATTAAAAAATTAACAATTTAGCAAAAAAATGGAGAACATTTATGAACCAAGAAAATTTACCAAATACATATAGTCAATAACCATAAGACAAAAATAATTTCACTAGCAATTAAGCTTTAAAAAAAGATATCAGTATTCAGATTCCATGATCAGACTGAGAGAGCTATCAAAGATTAACACAGGGTGTTGGCATTGGGCACTCAAAGTATTAAAAGGAATGTAATTTGATATAATTCTGTAGGGTAATTTTGCAATAAATATATTTCTGTGTATAAATATATTAAATATAAAAGATTTTTAATATTTTGACAAGATCTTTCATATTAAAAAGAGATTTTTAAAATATTTTTTTAAAAGTCTGTGTCCTCTGCTCCCACAATTCCACTTTCAGGAATATATCTGAAAGAAACATTCTGACAGGTGGGCAAAGATAAATCTTTAAAAAGTTCACTGCAGCAATGTTTATAGCAAGGACAAATTAAAATCAGACTATCTGGGACTTCCCTGGTGGCGCACTGGTTAAGAATCCGCCTGCCAATGCAGGGGACACGGGTTCCAGCCCTGGTCTAGAAGATCCCACATGCTGTGGAACAACCAAGCCCATGCACCACAACTACTGAACCTGCATTCTACAGCCTGCGAGCCACAACTACTGAGCTTGCGTGCCACAACTACTGAAGCCCGCATGCCTAGAGCCCATGCTCCACAATAAGAGAAACCATCGCAATGAGAAGCCTGCGCACTGCAACGAAGAGTAGCCCCCACTCGCCGCAACTAGAGAAAGCCTGTGCGCAGCAACGAAGACCCAATGCAGACAAAAAAAAAAAAGAAAGAATATATCCTCCTTTTTTAAAAAAAAAAAAATCAGACTATCCCAGATATGGGCTGGAGCAAATATGTATGCATACTGGAGTACAAGACATTGAAAATAATGATGTAGGTACCGACACTGGAAAGCATCCCCAATACATTGGTAAAGGAGAAAAACAAGTTACAAAGCAGTCTGACAGGGGAAGGTGTGTATATTTCCACAGGGGAAAGTACAGAAGGATACATACCAAAATGTAAAAAGCACTGGATGTAGGAATTTGGGGTAATTTAAAATTTTTCCCAAGTTTTCTACATGGTTTTACCTGCACACATTTTTGAATATGGATTTAAAAAAAAACAAAACTCAATGTCTTCCCTTTTTACCAGTAGACTCTGGCCCGCACATTTATGACTTTTCAGCTGGGATCAGAAAAAAATCTCCACACAACACAGCCAAGCTGTGATGAATTTCTCAACTGTGTATTGTGAATAGTCCAGAGAAGTCAAAATATAACCAATCTTCTCCCTCTCAAGCTATTTCTTTAAAGTGTTTTTTATCCAGGAAGCCAGAGCACCTACAGAGACTTCTTTGCTGAGAAGAAAGAAGAGAAGCAGTCCTTTTCCTTTTAGAGGGGCAGCCAGAGTAGAGAAGTGAATGCATAGTGCCTAAGTTCAGAGCTCTCCCACATGCACTGGCCATGTGATTTTAAGCAAATTACTTCTCTTTCAGTTTTCCCACCTGTGAAACGAGGAAACTAGTACTGATCCTTATTGCAGATAGAGCAGTTATAACTATAAAGCCCTTGCACAGTGCTCGGCTATGGTTAACTATTCAAGAGCACACAAGGGACCCCACAAAGGTAATCAAAGGACCATAAAATCAGTATATGTTACAATTTTTTAAAACCATGCGTCATTCCCTGCCTCCAGCACACAAACAGAAAAGCAGACAGACAGACTCGTAGCCTGAATGAGAAGACACCCGAACACCAGATTAGAAGTGGCTTCAAGGCACAGAGCCACAGGCACACAGGTCAGCGTTCTCTAGGCCAGTGTGCACGCGGTCAGAATGGTGGGCAATCATCTCCTACTACAAAACTGAACAAACAGCAGCGGTCCTTCAGGGGCAAGGGAGAACCTACCGCCTTGACGGCGCGTATAAATCTGTCAAGAAAATATTCTGGGGAAGGAAGCATAGAAAAAAGATCTGGACATCAGCGTGTGGTACTGACTTAAATGGTCTTCCTGACAGATGCATTCAAAGAGACCTAGGTGTGCTCTGCCTCACCTGAGCACAGCCCTGGGCTTCAGAGTCTCACTGCTAGGCGAGCGCAAAGGAAAACGAGGGCAAACCGGAGCAGAGAGGAGCACCTTTAAGAAGTGCCGGGGGCTGGAGCAGGCCTCTGGAAAAATGGGGGCGGGGGATGAAGGAGGGGAGCGGGGCAGAGTCGAGGTGTTAGGTGGGGAGGTGAAAATGGGCGGCTCCGGGCTGAGCCTGACAGAGGCGAGAGAAGAGGGGCGAGCGGTGGTCACCGCTAGCACCACACAGAGCGATCGGTGCGAACCCCAAGGCCGCCATGGGAGGCAAGAGAGCGTCATTCTTCCTAGACGCGTCTTCTTCCGGTCCTGATCTTTAGAAAAAAGTAAGACTAGTCATCTCCTTGGTTGGGGCGAAGACGAGAGAGGGCTTTTCGAAGTTCTGAGAGTGAGGAGAGGCCCCTGACAGTTCGGGATCCTTCCAGAAAGATTCCAAAGACACTCATGCCTCTTCTACCTCCCAGAAGCCTGGCACCTTGTTCCCGTCACTCTACAAAGGTAGCGCACTAACAGCAGCCGAAAGCGACCCGGAGGGTCGGTGCGACTCCCCACTCTCACCACTGCACTTCCACCTTTCTTCTGAGGCAGCACGCGCCCTTCACACGTGCAACGGCCCCCGCTGCCGCCTTCCCATTCCGAACACCCGTGAGGCAGCAAGCGCCCTAGCGTCGGGGCGGAGCCACGCCCGCTGCGCACGCGGAAAAGGCGGGAAAGTCTGATGCGCTGAGAGTTTGCGAGCCGCCAGTTCCCCGTGCATCTGCTGCCTCCTCTGACAGCTCCGCAGGCTTCCTTTCACGCACCTTTCGCCGAAGGGGATGAGGGCCCAGCGACGGTTCTCGGTGTGGCTCCGGTTCACTGCCATCCTGCCCTAGGGCCGCTCCTGCCGCCCCTCAGATGGGAAGGGGCGGGGCCTGCGCCAAGCTGTTGGGTGGGGCTCTGAAGGGGAGGGCGGAGATTATGGCGTAAGGGACTGAGGCGGCTGGTCACGTGAGGGGCCTTGGTCAGAGGACCAGACGGAGTCAAGGTCGAGACAGCCCTGATGGGGAAGGGGGAGGGTCCAGGGAGTTGACTCCACCTCCGGAGCGCAGAGGAGTGAGTGATGAGTGGCCTCCTCGACGGTGATTCGCCGTCTTGGCCCCTATGTGGCTGCCCCGCTGCCCACGGGTATGAACTTGAATTGGTCCTGTTGGGAATCAAAATTAAAAGTGGAATTTTCCTACGCCCTCCCTGGCCTGAGTCAGGAAGCTGTTGCCCTTTGGAGAAAGGGTCCAGAACGATTCCTCACCTCTCCTAAGGCGAGCAGAACTTTCTTCCACCAAAGAAAGCCTGGGATCAGAGCCGATTTCTTGTGAGGCAGCATCCAGGAAAGGGTGCGTTGCTGGGTCAGGAAATCAAAGGGGGAATTTCGACCCTGTGTGAGTCTGTTCCAGCTCCAAGATGGAGAAAGCCTTTTGTCTCTGTGGTACGCATCATACCTGCCCTGCCTCCTCCAAAGGGTGACTGTGAAGATCAGGTGGGATACGTTATACCAGAATTGCTTTTAAAACTAAAATGTTGTATGTATTCTTATTTCCTTTAAACTTCACCAATAGCACCAGAGGGCTTCAAACAGAAGGATGTTAACATCTTCTGGACCACCTACCATATTTCATCAAATTTAAGATGTTGTCAGTTGTAAAATGCACTATTTTAAAGTGTAACTTGAAGGAAAAAAAGTTGCCAAATAAACGGACATCTGTTGTAAGATGTATGCTGATTTCAGAAATATATGTATTTTTTTTAAATCTTTTTTTTTAGGATGCACCAAGCATAATGCAAGATCTTCCCATGACCAGGGATCGAACCCGTGTCCCCTGCATTGGGAATGTGGAGTCTTAACCACTGGACCACCAGATATATATATACTTTTAAAGCACGACTACAATAGGAATGGCGTGAAGCAGGGGAACAAGCACTGAGGTCTAGGCCCTGTTCTGCCTTGGTAACTAAGTGTACAACCTTGGGCAAGACGGTTATGCTTTCTAGACTTGTTTCCATATCTGTTTGAAGGAAGAACGAGAAGAACTCTTAGGTTTCTTTCAGCTGTGATATTTTATGATTCCCACACTGCTGTGTCACTCAAATCTTCTCACTTCCCTCCATCTTGGTGTGGCCTTGCCGTTCTAGTTCCAGTCATCATTTTACTTGAATGACTCCAAGGGCCTGCTGACCTCTCTTCCTCTCGTCTTGACTCCCCACCATTCATCTATACCTTGTGCTCACCCTACAGAATGTTGAGGACCCAAACACAGTTGCACATGATTGTCACATTCAAATTCAGAGAGATAATATACAGGTAGAGTTGTGTTATTTGCTGGCTATAGAAGACAGTGTGAACCTCACGAGAGGAAGGATTGGTTTAAGTTTGAAAAAGACAATACAAGCTAGTGCTTTAAGTTTAGCTCTTAAAAGTCTTCACTGCAAAAAAGGCAGGTCTCAGGCTTCCCTGGTGGCGCAGCGGTTGGGAGTCTGCCTGCCGATGCAGGGGACACGGGTTCGTACCCCAGTCCGGGAGGATCCCACATGCCGTGGAGCGGCTACGCCCGTGAGCCACGGCCACTGAGCCTGCGCGTCCGGAGCCTGTGCTCTGCAGCGGGAGAGGCCACAACAGTGAGAGGCCCGCGTACCGCAAAAAAAAAAAAAAAAAAAAAAGGCAGGTCTCTAGGCAAGATAGGTCCACTCCTTTCCTAGATTTGGTTTTATGCCTTCTGGAAAAAGGAGGGTGAAAGCTAGGAAATTAATTGAATGAAAATAGACATTGTTTCCATTAGAGGAGACAGGCTATGCAGAGCATAGCATCCCTCAAGGTAAAGTGTGATAGCTCCATCACTCATTCTGGATACAAAACTCCAGGGAATAATGACAGGGGTCCAACTTCATGCCCACTGAAGATGAACTGACCTCACAAAAACTTTTCCATCTCTAATTTCTGTGTCTACTTCTTACCAAGATGGTCCCTGTCTCACCCTCCACACATGGGTGAGATGATGTAATGGCTAATTTGGCCAAGGACTGAGGAGCAAAAATAAAACACAGTTCAGTTATTGTTCAAACAGCAATGTTTAGTTGTACAACACATAAAGTCTAGCAACATTTACACAACCAGTTTGAGTGTCTGTTTGCTTACTTTCAACTGGGAAAATTAATCATCATGTCACCAAAAGGTTGGCTGGGACTGGTAACATTTAAGAAATGGGTCGTTCTTGCATCCCCTAGGCTTGGGCCTCTTGCTCCATCAGGACTTGGTTGTAGATGAATGGCCCACAAGTCACCAGCCTTTGAGCAAGTTGTGTCCAGGTGGAAATGGTGGGGCAGTGGGCAAGGGGTATTCCATAAAGACATAGTGTGTGGGGCGGTGGCAGCCGACATTCGCAAACATTCATGCATCTGATGCGGGGCTGTACCCTCCACTGGGGATTTTCCACTAGCCTACAGTGACCAACTGTGGCCAGGCTGATTCATTACTCACGTTAATGGAGTGGGGGAGGGGGTGGGGTGGAGTAGTCAGGGTGGGTGGGAAGAGATTCCCTCTTATTGCTAAGTGGACAGAAGGGTGCTTTTTTCCTCCTAGAGTTCACATCCTGTGACTTTCTGGAGTTTTGTGTGTGCATTTAGTTCTTATTTAAAGTTTGAGGATAAGGAAGTCAACTCCAGGAATGTCTCAGGAAAGCCACGCTCCCTAAGTGGCTGCATTATGGGGCAGGGAGGGTGTGTGACTACCCTCCGGGCCAGCCACAAGCAGTGATTTTTTTAAAAAGTGATCCTAGCCCTTGCTCCCCCAGATCTGTAGTGACCCACCCTTATAAATAAGCTTTGAGCAATGAAGGAGGCACCCTCGTCCCACCTTGGGGCTCACACAGCTGACGTCAACAAATCTGACAAGGAGAAAAGTTGCTTTCTTGACCCTCTGAGGAAGCCAAGAGTAGCTCATGCAGATGAATGGACAGGGAACAATGCCATTTCCCTTGGAGATGGTTACAAGTAGCCAGTATGGGTTTGCAAGGGCAGAAGGAGCTCTTGGTGAGCTCTTTCACCCTACAGATGGGCTAGGACCAGCTGACACAGATGATGGAGGAGGGCAGTGCTGGCGAGAACTCCATTCCACTGGGAGGAGAGGGGTGGTTTGGATGAATGGAAGAAGCAACTGTCCTAAAGGGGCAGCCGGCCCCTCCCACCAGCTGAGGGCTGAGAGGGGCCGTGGTGTTGGCTGGACACACACAGCACTAAAAAGGGCGTGGCCCTGCAGCAATAACAGCTGAGAGGAATGGAGGGAGGAGCGGTGCTTGAAATGGCCTTCATTCTGCAGTGGGACAGGGGGTGGCTGGCACAGGTGGAAGGACAATGCCCAGGAGGCCTTCTCCCTGCGGGGGGGTTGAGAACGGTTGAGGGTGTGGAGACCAGCAGCTGGCAGCAGACATATAAAACAGCTTCTCCAGGGAGGCTGAGATCATGATTTAGGGGCGCCAAGCATCAGTCTCCTACTCAGCCTCTCTAATGCCCCCCCCTCACCCCTAGACCTTCCCCGCTAGGCCGAGGTGTCTAGTCCCACGTCTCCATATAAGCTAGGGATCCCTCTTCTGTTGAAATGTAGCAACCTCTGGGCTCTAACCCTGCCGCTCTTCTATCCTGCCTCGAATACTTTGTGGGTGAGGGAAGATGTGGGTTGGACTGGTAAGGTGCTTCCAGGAAAGACTGTGACCATGAGTTTTGGGCCACTGGCAACAGATCACCTGCCTCTTTCTCCTGGTCCACTGAATCTTGGTCTTAAGTCTATGTGTTCTCCTAGCACCTGAGTGATAAGGGACTATCAACGCTGGGATCTGCAGGGGACCAGTTAAAAACCTAGGGTTAGACCAGGAGATGGAACAGGAGGTTGTAAGAGGTTACTGTAAACTGTATCACTTGTTTTCCCTTGCCTAAGGCTAAACTGTTTCCCCAGCCCCAAATTTCAGCCACCTTACAGACTATAGGAGAAAGAGTAACTTGTTTGTAAAACAACAGGGGAAATATATGCATTAATAAATACAGGGCTGAAGGGAAAGGCAAGAAAAGGCTACATGTATGATTGTGGCTATCACTGGGAATGTCTACAGGGGTCAGGAAGAGGAACTGGGGAAAAGCAGAGAAAGACAGACAAAAATGCAATTAGCTTCAACATGAGAGAGACAGTGAGACAGAGAGAGAATAGAAGAGAAGTAAAGGGTGGGGGTCAAGTATACACAAGAAGAAGAGAGAAACAGAAGCCAGCTTTAAGGAGGAAGAATCCTGATGGAGAGAAGGGAGGTGTGGTTTTAAATTGCCAAACTACCAAGAAAGACAAATACTGTATATTGTTCTTGATACTTTAGACTCAGTTCTTCTAGAACTTAATGCCTAAAACAGGTTGTCTCACTTGACCAGCACATGTGCTTCTTTAACCAGTGGGCACCGCATAACTCGCTGTGTCTCCTCCTTTGCTGGGCTGCCCACAAGCTCGGGGCCATTTTCAGCGCTCGACCGCAGAAACTTTCTTTCCCATGCCTCTCTATAAATCCAATTTCTCTTGAAATCTCAGTTTGTACTGTCCTGTGATTTAAGTGATGATTTTATTTTAAGTGGCCTAAAGTCGTTTTGGGAAGTAGACTGGGCATAAATCCTAAATATAGAAATGAAGCTAAAGTGGATTAGGGTAAAAAGAAGTGAAAAGTCAGAGGGGGTAGAATGAAGGAAGGAGGGCAAGGGGGAAAAGAGAGGAAGTGGAAGCCGAGGGGAGCGAGGCAAGGGGAGTGCGGAAAGCAAGCAGTCTTTGGTGGTGACAGGTAGTAGCTTTCGGACAGTGAACGCGACACGGACCAAAGGGTAGAGCTCTCTCCTCCACTTCTAGGTACTACTTCTTTCTGCAGGAGCCCAGCTCTGGGCTACTTCTCTGCTCTCCCCTGATCTTTCTTTTCCCAAATAGTCCTAGCCTTACCCCAGACCAACCCGGACTTACAGAGAGGGTTAAGTCATCAACTCCCCGTCCCCTCCCAGGTCTAGCTCCACAGACTGTCCTTGGAGAATCTCTGCAGTCCCTGTTTGCAGGTGGGTTTCAGAGGTAAGAAAGCATTACCTGTGGCTCACCTGCTCCCATCATTTTTAAATTAAACCTCCCCCAGACCACTTGAGTGAGGCACACGGCTTTGTTCTGGGACACAAGGAAAGGAGACAGATAATGGACAGCCATGGAGGAACCAAACTTACAAGGGACTTTCCAGGGAGGGCAGTAAAAATACCTCACCCCTGCACAGGTGCACACACATACACACACACAATCTCACACACACACTCTCTCACACACACACACACACACACACACACACACACATTGTAGACAAGATGCTCCACAATTACCAGATAGGCCTGTGGGACAGGAGAGAAAGGAAGAAGGTGGTTGGTGGTGGTTTGGGGATGTGTGTGCATGGAGAAGTGGGTATGTGTGATGATACAGAGAAAGGGTCGTCATGGGTTACTGTCGTGGCTTTCCTCTGTGTCCACGCTCACCGGGGGGAGGCCTCCATTGTCATTGAGCCGCTTGGCCCTGTAGGTCTCATAGTGGATGTTGTGTGTCACTTCCTTGAGGTCCTGGAGGTGGGTCCTGAAGGACACAGGGCGAGAAGAGAGAGGGATGTGATTAGCGGCGGCAGGAGGAAGAGGGGACCCACGTCTGAGGTCCACACATCGCGTCCATGGCCTGGACCCACTCCAGAGAGCCCATGATACCTCTTGAGCCCCTTTTCCTTTGAGACGCGAGCCGGGACTGGAGCAGAAAGCTCTGTCAGAGAGACCTGGGGACTGAGGAAGTCGATCTGAACAGACGGCCTCCAGACCCCAAATAATTAAACCTGCCATCTGACGGGAGGGGTGCATCTTACCTGATGACAAAGTCTCGAAGCAGGGCAAACTCACAGTGGTTGAGGTTTTCCACTGTGAACAACAAAAAAAAAACAGGTGGTCATTTCACTAATGCTGCAACACCAGCCGGTGAATTTCTGTTCAGGTCATGGAGGCATTTAGGAGGGAGCCACGGGGCAGGCTATGGTCACCCTTTCAGAGGTGTGCTCATCTTGGCACTTCAGTGCATTGGATTTCACTCATTGAACAAGTATTCATTAAGTAGCTACAGGGGCGCAATACTACTCTAGACTCTGTGGAATAAGCGCTATTATATTGCCCATTTTATAGAAAAGGAAACTAATACACAGGGAGTCTAAGAAACCTGTCAAAGGCCTAAGACACAATTCCTATCTTTGAGGAGCTCATAATCTGATTGGAAGACAGTAACACACATAGAAAGTAACGACGCCATCTTAAAAAGGTCACGATGGCTTTTGATAAATTTAATTCAACATAGACTGAGTGCCTACGATTTGCAAATCACTTGCCAAAGACTGTGGAAGCAGAAGAGGATTAAGCCACAAACGCTCTTGTCTCACAATCTAATGGGTAGGGCAGATATTCTCATGATTCAAGGCAGATGATGAGAAAAAGCTATTTTTTAAAAAATCCCCACAAAGGGTCATAGAAAAATGAGAGACAACACGATATAATGGGATGAACCTGGTTTTGGAATCAAAGTATCTGGGTCTAAAATCCAAGGTTCACCACTAACAAGTCATGTCATCTTGGACAGGACACTTAACCTGTCTGAGACTCAAGTGCCTCAGGACGGATGTTCTGAGAACGGCCACGCCTACCCTGCTCCCCTCCGAGGGGTATCATAATGAATGTGATCAACTGAAGTGATTCTCTGAGAACTTTCAGAATCATTGTGACCTTCTCAAGGTCACACCGTTCCTCATAAAATGAAAATGGCAACATCTGAACAACCCTTCAAGAGTTTTTCAGATCATGCCTCCTTTCATGTGAAAACCTTTCTCTGGTTATTCCGATCCGTATAATCTCTCCATGTTCTGAACTCCTTTGACCCTCGAGCTAGTGCCTCCTGGTCAGGTGCTAAATCCAACTTTTATTGCTTCCTGCCTGTGAGCCTCATCTTCCCAATTAGACTGGAAGCCCCTTACGGCAGGGTCTGGCTGACATTCATCTTATATCTTACATCCCAGGACTGTGCCTTGACCTATAGATGCTTAATAAATAAGCAAAACTGACCAGCGGCCAGTTCTTCAAGAAGATGCACTGAATTACCTTCAATGATCCCCCAGGGAGTTTTTCTGCCGAGGACCCGCTTGCCATTCACTTGGTACTCCTTGTCACTTCCCACCACAGCGAAAGGCATGCTCTCCTGCTGACAAACCAGACACACGTGCATGTCATCCTCCTACCATCTGGGCCTCCAAGGGCAGGATGGAGTACGGTCCCGGGCCTCTGGCCTTGAACGGCACATTTCTGAAGCTCATTCAGTGATCCCATTGATGGCAAGGGCAAGGCTCTTGTCTCTTAAAAAGAGCACTGGACTGGGAGTCCGAAGGCCTGGGTCCAACCCCGATCGCTCCCCGTGCCTAGCAGGTTAACCTCAGTAAGTCAGCTTCCCTACAATTGGAGAACGCTGCACGCTCCTCAGCGCTTGATCAGGTTTGGTTTGATTTGCAACAACCCTGTGAGATAGCCAGGAAAGACAGACCTCTTAAACGACACCTACATGACTGACTGCCAAAGTAACTGAAGCTTTACACTGTCTCCCCCACTGGCAGAGGCCCACACCCGCTGAGCTTCCAGAGCTCAAAGGCTGCTTTCTGATGTGCGTAGGCCCCTCTGCTCCACCAGGTATCTGTTCCCAAATCTTTTTGCCTGGTGTGTACTTGTTGTTGCAATTGGATAAATTAACTGTTATATAAGCTGAGGACATATCAGTGTGGAGAGTTGTTTCTCTGAAAATTAAGTTGAATGTTTCAGAAAGACTTGATAAAGGTGAGCTGCTTTTGCATTCAGAGCAGACTTACCTTCAAAGGAGAGGTCTTGTCTCTCTATGAAAAGAATGTTTAATGAATGTATTAAAACACTTTTTATAAACATTTAAGATAAATAGGTTTCATTTTTAAAATAACTTCTTCACTTCAATTGATTTTTTCAATTAACTGACCAACTACCTGTCTCAACTACATCAGGTAAGGGGCTTCTACCAGGTTACCACACTGGATGATGGAGACTCAAGACCAAAGCAAATGAGTGATTGGTCCCAGGTTACAGTGGTTAATGGAAAAGCTCAGACTAGAACTCAGGATTCTGATGTAGAATCATGGAATAGTAGAAGTTTAGAATTGAGAGGGATCTTAGAAATCACATAGGTCCGTGGTTTCCAAGCCAGGTTTCATGAAACCTTAAGATTCCCAGGAGAGGGACTTCCCTGGTGGCACAGTGGTTAAGAATCCGACTGCCAATGCAGGGGACACGGGTTTGATCACTGGTCCGGAAGGATCCCACATGCCACAGAGCAACTAAGCCCATGTGCCACTAGAGCCCGCGCACCACAACTACTGAAGCCCATGCGCCTAGAGCCCGTGCTCCGCAACAAGAGAAGCCACCGCAATGAGAAGCCCACGTACTGCAACAAAGAGCAGTCCCCGCTCGCCACAACTAGAGAAAGCCCACGTGCAGCAACGAAGACCCAACGCAGCCAGAAAAAAAAAAAAAATCCCAGGAAATACCCCAGGGGCTGCTCAGAAGGTAGGGCTGTGCCTGTGTCACTTAGCCAAAGCAGTTCTGTTTTTGTGTTTTACATATTGGAGTCTGTCTGACATTTAATTTTTTTAAGGGTTCTTCTCGGGAAAAAAAAAAAAAAAGAGCCTATAAGCCTCTGAATTTTATAGAAGGGGAAGCTGGCAAGCAGAGCTCTGGTAGAGTATAGATACTGTGGACCCCAGGCTGAAGCTTTTCCTGCCTGTGCCCTTCCATCACCCCATACCTTGGTTTCACTTGGCCCTGTGGGGGAACGAGAGGCTTTCGTGTGGTCTGGGGATGGACGGAGCACTGGCTTCCTGGGTGCAGGGTTCACAGTCCTGTCCAGCGCCCCAAGTCCTCAACCTCTCCCCTGACACTTCTGGTCTGGGTCAGGCAAGGTGGGGCAGGGAGTATGGAAAGGGAAGAGCAGGTTGCAAAGCAGAAGTGGTACGTGACCCACAGCCCAGGGGGACTAAGGCGGGCATCCGTGTGATGAACAGAGTCCCAGGCACCTACCCGGATTTTGTCATTCTCTGTCTTGTCCTCCAAATCCTCATCAAATTCCTTCTGGGGGTAGAATTCAATGCCATTTACTTCAAGCTCCTTTCGAACCTAGAGGTGGGGAGGAGAAGCATGGTAAGGGGAGAGAGGGCCATGTGTGCGTGTGCATGCGTGTGCAAGTGTGTGCATGCTGAAGTCAGAGGGACGAATGCAGTCTTTGATAATCCAGTTATCTCTGAACTCTGAGGCCCTGGGCAGCAGGAGGATCCTGAACACATGGGAGCCCCAACCCTACAATTACCATAGCCCACCCCAGCCTGCAATGAGGAAGAGTCTGGGGGTCTAGCTTGTTCACCTTAGGGTAAGATTAGGATTCAGACAAGCAGTACAGCTGGGAACAGATTCCACATGGGCAGTGCTCATGCCATACTTGTTATATTCCTGTTTGCAGGGAAGAGAGGTGCATCGCCCCCACCCCCAGCCTCTCTGTTTATCCTCTTTCAAAGCTCGGCTTAAGTCTCCTCCTCCAGGAAGCCACCCAGCATCTTTTCAGTAATCTACTTGATTGTAAGTTTCTTAAAGGCAGCAACTGTCTTTATACTTCCTCTGCGTCTCCCCAACCCCGTCGCCTGTGTGTCCGACACAGGATAGAGCTTATGGAAAATAACAATAAGGACTAGCAGGCAGTTGGTTAATTAGTCCTTCAAGCAGCCTAACAGTGAGGAGTGGTTTCTCATGCTCATGGTGATTTGTGTGTTCAGAGGTCTTTGCAGGTAAGTTTGGAGGGCAGCAAGAAGGCTGGAGCTGCACTAACTTCTCTTCACTGTTGGTCCCCAGATACCACCAGTCCAGCCTCTTTAATGGTTGAGTAGGGGCTGGGTGGGAAGCGGGGTAGAGGGTGGATATAATAATGAAGGATAGGAGAGGGCTTGGACCAGAAGAGGGGAAGGCAAGGATGGGGACAGGAAAAGGAGGAGGGGGCCTTCTCACCCTTTGCTTGAATTCAGACTTCTCCTCCAGGGTCATGGTGTCAGCCTTAGCAATGACAGGGATGATGTTCACAACTTTGCTGAGGTGTTTCATGAACTCCAGATCGAGAGGTCGCAAGCTGGGGCCCAGAGAAGGTGGGGTGTCAGAGCCACCGTGCCCTCCCCCACGCAGCCACTGCCACCATTCCAGGGGCACCCTTGCGACAGGAGGACTGGGCTGGGAACTGGCTGAGGCCAAGAGGCTGCTCCCTTTCCTATCCGACACACATCCACCATCTCAATGTGCAGAAGAGACCCCGACTCTCCACCCACACACGGTCCACCACCTCTCTTTCTCCTCCTCGGTTCCCATGCAAATCCTGCCTTCTTTAAGCCCCACTCAAACCACGCCTTCATGACATCTTTTCTGACCTGAGATTTCTTTCTCCTGGGGACAGCTGTGGACTGCTGTCCCTACCCAAACGTCCTTGTGTCACGGTTACATGTGTGTGTCTATTCTGCCTACAAGACAGCACTTTTTGACAGGTCTCCTCCCAGCCCCCAGTTAGTCCTGCAGGGCTCCATCTGGGGGCCTGATCCCTCCCCCATCTGCGGGGCCAGCTTCCTCTGGACTCTGGGGCCCCCATCTGGCTCTAGTTTGCAGTCTAGGGGACTCATTCAGTCAGGCCATCTGCTGGCTTGCTCTGACCTTGGGTCCAGGTTCTAGGGAGGGATAACGCAAACTTTTTGTTGAGTTCCTGAGCTCCTCCATTGAAAACCTGCTGAATATCTGATTCCTCCAACACTGGGGGCCTGCCTTGCTTGTGCCATCTTCTCAAGAACTGAACTAAGCTGGGCTTAGTGATAAATCACGAGACACCCGCCCTCTGCTCGCCTACCTGGATTGCTCCGTTCTCTCCTGGTACTCCCTAGCATGGAACCCCGCCTGACACTCAACAACCAGACTTCCCAGCATGCCCTGCTTATTGCCAGTCTTCATCTCTAGACACCTGGCTCCTCATGCTGGGCTGGCCGCCCTCCAAATGCCTACAGCTGGGTACCTCCCCCCGCAAACACCAGCCCCAATCCAGTAGCCCAGCCCCTCCCCATTTCACCCTTCTTACTGCCCCTGACCCCAGGCTTGTGCAAAGCAGGTATCTCTTGAACAAATGAGGAGCATCTGGGGCACATAAGCCAACTTCTGTCCGCCGGCACAGTCGTGCTACGGTGCCAGAACACCAATGGGCGGCGCAGGGGCTGACGGTCAGCTTCACTCTCCTGGCAAGAAACTCTGGGGAATCACCGGACTGTGACTACACTGGGGCCCATCTGGCCCTCCCCAGCTGAGTCCAGGTAACGGTTACCCACTACAGGTTGGGCACAGATGATGCAAACTAAAGCCAGGCCCAGCAATGGGGGTGGGACTGGTACATACGAGTGTCCCGTCGGGGAGATGAAGTAGAGGCAGCAGTGGACACGAGTGTCAGGGATGCGTTTCTTCCTGGCTATGTTCACCTCCTCCTTCAGGAATTTCTCATATTGTTCATTGATGTATTTCTCAATGGGCTCCCAGCTGGGGGGTGGGAAGAAAGCAGATGGATGTCCCAGAAGGACAGGACCTGGGAGCTCACCTTAGACATGGTCAGGAAGCAGTCCCCTCAAATCCATCTCATTTCCTACCTCCCCTGGTGGGTCTAGGTTACCTGCTGACTATTATCCCTCGGCCTCCCATGGATGGCTTTCCCTGTGATCAAGGGCAGAGCTCCCCTGGGGACCTAGCTCTCTGACTGGGCTAAGGGACCCTGCAGAACCCCATCCCACTCCCGACAGCAGCGCACACTTTCCCCACATCCATTACTTATTAGCTGGGCAGCTCTGGGGAAATCTCTGCCCCTCTCCGAAGCTGTTTTCTCATAAGTAAAAAGAGAGTAACAATAGGTGCCTGGAGAGATTCATAGAAGAATCAGAAAGAACAGGTATAGTACTTAACAGAGCAATGGCACGTAGAAAGTACTCAGTCATGGCAACAATTCATTGATAACAATGAATAATAACCCTTCTCTGTCCAGAAGTGTGTGTATAGCCAGAAAAGAAGGCAACCAGACACTTCTCTAAGATCAATACAGCCAGTTCCTAGGTGTGCTGCTGAGTGGTCCTGTCTGTCTGGGGCAGACCCCAGCTCCCTCACAGAGGACAACTGTCACCATCCCTGTCTGGGAGCAAACTTCTGCCTGGCACCTTCTGTAAAGTGGGGAATGTCACTTGCCATCTGGTTCTACAAGGATTAAGTCATTAGTCACTGCAGTCGCTGATCTACAATATACCCTGAAAGGAATTCAGGACAAAAAACAGGATAAGGCTTCTCTGCACTTTGGGAAAACAGGGAAAACAGGCCCTCAGATAGTTGTATTTCAGAAAAAAAAAAATTTTATGGACCCAAATCCTTGCACCTTCCCCTACTTAGAAAAACACTAAAATCTTAACTGAGATATCTGATCCTCGTGACGTGCCTTTTGCTGAGCTGTTTGCTTGACTCTCCGTATCCCCCAGCCAGAAATCACACATATATTGCCTCTCGCCCACCTGTTCAGAGCAGGTCCTCAGAAGCATCTGAGAGTCTGTCTCCCGGGCTACAGTCCTCAGTGAGACAGTGAATGAAACCCAACTCACAGCTCTTACGTTGTGCTTTTTTTTCACAGTCGACCCTTCCGTCTATGCCTGGACAATGTATTTCACCCCTTCTTGGCGGGACGCTGACTGCAGCTTTGCTCTGTGGATTCCCAGAGGCAAAGGTTCTCCATGGAAACTCCCCTTCCTCCTGTTTTCCACCCATCCTCTCTTTGTCCAGGGCTACAACATCTGGCTCTCAGGTCAAGCTCCCTGCCATAGCCTTCAGGTCAGCCTGGATTTGCACCCCAGTTCCCCTTGCTCTGCCTCTCCTGCCTATTATGACAGATCCACTCCCATCTCCAGGCAATCCCTCAGCTGACATTCCCTCTGTACTGTCCCCTTCCATCCCCATGCCTGGGCCCCATGAGGACCTCCTCCCTCACCTCCTGACAAAGCCCCTCCGCTCTTTCAGCAAGCCTTCCCGCTTAACCCCTCAGCAGGGAGGGCGCAGACGGCTCTCAGTGTGAGTGAATCTGCGCCACATTCCGTATCTGCCTTGCAGAGTCTTTAGGGTGGAAATCTCACAGGCAGACATACCAGTTTTCATTGTTGATCTGGTCTCCAAAGCCTGGCGTGTCGATGACAGTCAGCTTCATTTTGACACCGCCTTCCTCTATCACTGAGGAGTGAACAGAAAAGGCACCAGGATGCTGCAGAGCAACTAAGCCCGTGCGTCACAACTACTGAGCCCACATGCCACAACTATTGAAGCCCGCGTGCTTAGAGCCCGTGCTCTGCAACAAGAGAGGCCACCACAAGAAGCCCGCACCGCAACGAAGAGTAGCCCCCGCTCGCCGCAACTACAGAAAGCCCGTGTGCAGCAACAAAGACCCAACGCAGCCAAAAATAAATAAATAAATTTCTTAAAAAAAGGCACCAGGGAGATCACTCCTCCAGCTGACACCAGGTGCCCCTACCAGCCCGGGGGGAGCTGGGCTCCTTCCTTCTGAAGGACTGATTATTGGAAAAGTCGAGTTCAGGGTCTTCAACACCTTTGTCCATGCTGTTCCCTGCGCCTGAAATGCCGTCCTTACCCCTTCTGCCTGTCTAAATCCACCCAGCCTTTGTCATCCAGCTCAAATCCTACTTCATTCCTTTCTAATTCCCTCACCCCCTTTCCTGGACTTACAGTCTAAGGAGTTGGCTCCCTCGTGTTTAGGGCTTAATTCTATTCTGTCTTGAGGTTGCCTTTCATCTGTCTCATTCTCCAAGAAGCCCTATTCTTTCCCTTTTCTGCCAGAGGCTCCTCTGAACAATGCCCATCGGGGTCCCTGCCTGGTCCTCACCGTGCCCGATAGCTTTGATCTCCACTGTCTTGGGAATCTTCTCTTCCCGGTTCCAGCTGGAGGCCTTGCGGCTCACTTGGGATTTGAAGAGCGTGTTGACTAGTGTTGACTTGCCCAGTCCACTCTGACCTGCAGCAAGACAGGAGGAAGATGAGAAGGCAGGGAGACCCCATGCCCACCCGCCGAGACTAGTATCTCTCCCCTGAGCTTACAGAATTCTAGAGCTGTGATCCAGGCCCTTGACTGATGGCTCACTGGGGAGGCAAGGGGCTGAGTAGGGAGAGCAGGTGGGTGGGAACGGTTTCCTACTTACTGGTGAAGGACCTGGGGGAATGTTAGTTGGATTCCACATTCTCTCCTTCTGGAGCCCCAGGACCACTGGGAAAGGAACAACCTCTGCATTTGTCTCATGTAGTGGTTTTCGGTTTGGTTTTGTTTTTGCTTGACCTAAGTTTTTAACATTTAATCATACTAAAAGTAAAGACAGAATTACTTTGCATACTGACACTGCAGTTCAGCAGAAGATTTCATTCCAAGGGAGAGCTCCACACTAAAAATATTTGAAAACCACTGGTCTGAGCAGTGTTTCTCAAACATGCACCAGAATCACACCGGCAAGGCTGGCAACTAATGAGTGGCACTTGGCATCACCTGGGTGCTTGTAGGAAATGAGGTACCCCAGGCCCCACCCCAGCCCTATGAATCAGAATCTGCATTTTAACAGGACTTCAGATGAATCAAATGGGCAATAAAGTCTGAGGTGTGCTGGTCTAGAGCATTCCTGTCATATATTAGGAAATGGGCCCGGCAGGGGGCTGGAGCCTAAGGTTCTAGACTCAACTGTGCTTCTTCCCTGAAGCCTTGGACCAGCCATGTTTGCTCCTCTGGGCCTTAGTTTCTCTTTACTGATAGGACGGTGGGGAGGGAGGGAACTGGATGAGACCAGGGATGGCAAATAAGGTCCATTTCTCAATCCAACTGATTAACTGGCAGTAGCCACGTGCCTAATATGTTTAAAAGGCTACCTCTGGGCTCGGTACTGACTGCGCGCAGTGACTGACCCGTGACGAATGCCACAGGCACTGCCGGGGAGAGAAGCGGCCCACCTTGCTAGAACGGGCGGTAGAGTGGTGAACAAGACATCATCCTCACCCTCAAGGAGCCATTGGGTGTGAGGGAGACAAAACATAAGCGGACAATGCCAAAGGGAACCTAATCCAGTCTCTCTGGGATCAAGGAGGACTTCTACGAAGAAGCAATAACTAAGCTAAAACCTAAGAATGACTTCAAATGACCCACGAGAAGCTGGGAGGGCAGGTTCTAGAGAGAGCGAACAGCATACACAAAGGCTAAGAGGTAGGAAAGAGCATGTTAAGTCCAGGAGAACTGTTCCCTGTAAGGGAGGAGTCGAATGCTACACGGGAAGTGGTAAGACAGCAGCGGAGAGGTAGTGCCAGGCCAGGCTAGGAATTTAAACCCGTAAACTTAAGAAAGATTTTAAGTAGGGTGTGTGACTTGAGTTTTGCAGGTTGGAAAAATTATTCAGTCACTGGTGGACAATGGATTGAAGGAGACAGGAGACAGAGAATCGGGAGAAAAAGAAGTTCGCACCAGAAAGTAAATCAACTTATGTCACCAAGCACAATGTTTAGTTTAGCCGATGTTTTTTACAGCAAGACTTTCCAGATGATTTACACTCTGGCCTAGCTCCTTATGTTTAAGCAGCACTGAGTCAGGTGGCCCTGGTAATCCAGGGGAGAGATCCACTCGGCCTAGGGTGGTAGCAGTGGAGATGGAGAGAGGTGGACAGACTTGAGAGATATTTACCAGGTAAAATTGACCGTATTTGATGATTGACTGGATTGGGGGATAAAGGAGGAGGAAAGAAGGATGATGCCCAGATACCAGTTTCGGCAACAGAGAGAATATCTCACTGAGGTCAGGCAAAGGCCCCCCTCTGCTCTTACATTCTGTGACCCAGTGACCCTACTTAGTGACCAGTGTCCTGGAAATTCTCTCTAAGCTTGAAAGCACACAAAAGATCAGAAAGAAGACCACCTTTCATCCGATCCTCCCCCAGCTCCTGAAGTTAGGGGAGGACACTGGTGATGCCCGCCGTGTGCCACACACACGAAGGCAACTTGAGCACAGCCAGGTGTTGGTGGGGCCACAATGACCACCCACCCCCAGCTCCCACCCTTGGATCAGCCAGCCTGTGGGGAGACAGGGCTCAGGCCTTTGTGATCTGCACAGCGAGATCTTTCCTCCGAGAAAGAGCTCATTCTAGAGAAGCCAGGGCTGAGGCCATCCTCGAGAAAGAATCGGGATCCTGGGTGCTGCCTGCCACCAGGGCCTCCAGGGAACCCACGGCCTCCATACCAACGACCATGATGTTGAAGTCGAAACCAGTCTTCATGGTCTTCTTGCGCATCTGCTCGATGATGGTGTCGATGCCAATGTAGCCCAGCAGGTTGGGGTTGATGCTGACGGGCTTCATGGGCACTGCCGGCTTAGGCCTGGGCTCAGGCACCAGCTCTGACATGGCTGCGTCCGTCCTGGTCTCCGGGAGCCCTGAAAAGCCAAGGTGGGAGGGGTGGGCTAGAGGAAAGCAGAGGTCACGTGGAAGGCACAGTATTATTCTCTGGATACAGAATCATACAGGGTTGGGCCTGGAAGGGACATCCAGTACAGGTCTCTCATCTCACAGATGAGGAGACTGACGCCTGGGGGGGAGGGACTTGCCAAGAACACAGCAAGTCAGATGCAAAATCTGGACCAGTACCCAGACCCTCCAGTCGCTGGGGCACTTTCATATGCACCTCGCTGCTCCTAAGAACCACATCTGTGTCTCTAACCCAGGGGTTTCTCCACCTTGGCACTATTGACATTTTAGGCCAGATAATTATTGCAGGGAGCTGTCCTGTGCATTGTACGATGTTTAGTGACATCCCTGGCCTCTACTAGATGCAGGGAGTAGCCCCCCCAGTTTAATGACCGAAAATATTTCCAGACAGTGACAAATGTCTCCTGGGGACAACAGTGCCCCAGCTGAGAACCACTGATCTGAGAGATGTCTGGGGTTATTCTGACCTGAGTTCCTGCCTCCCCCAGAAAAACGGCAAAGACCTTTTAGGATACTGGACCTAACATCTGTTGACTGCCTGTCACTGATCCAGTTGCTTGTCTTTTAGAAGCACATGGGGAGACTTCCCTGGTGGTCCAGTGGCTAAGACTCTGTGCTCCCATTGCAGGGGTCCCGGGTTCGATCCCCGGTCAGGAAACTAGATCCCACACGCCACAACTAAGTGTTCACATGCCGCAACTAAAGATCCCACACACCGCAACTAAGACCTGGCAGCCAAGTAAATATATAAATAAATATTTAAAAAAAAAAAAAGAGGAAGCACATATAGGGCTACCCCATCTCTGCAGAGTGAGCATCACTCCTGTCTCCCAGCCTCCGTGTCCCCTCTGTTCCACAAGCACTGCTGCAAGGTAAGGAGGTCTGTGCCCTGAGGTGCCCCCAGACACCCTCCGAGCCTTAGTTTTGAGTCTGAGGGGGAATAAGTCTCCCCTTTTGACTGCTGGGGAGAGGATGAGACCCAAGTAGGGGCCATCACTGACCTAAGATGACATGACACAACGTGTTCTTGGGATGGTGGGTAGCAAAAGAAAGGCGAGGCTGAAATCACAGCCCTTCCCCAGTGGAGAAAGGCAAACATCCCTCTGTGTCTGGCAGATCATGGGTATATTCACATACAAGAGAAATCTGTGTGTTTCCTCATCAGGCCACTGTCCACCAGGGTGGGTTTCAGGATACAGCAACTCCATTTCCCTCCCCGTAAAATGGGGGTGTGTGGTGATGTGGAAAGAGCCTGGCTCTGCTGCTTGCCAGCTTTGTGGACTTGGGCAAACCACCCCCCCTTCCCACGCGCCTGCTTCCTCCTCTGTACTCTGTAAACCGGTTAGGATCGTGAGTAAGGCTGTAGTGAGCACTGCACACGAGGTATATGCCTAGAAGCGCCTGCACAGCGCCTCCCTGTTCCAGACCCTGTTGCTCCTGTCCCTTTCAACTTCACAGCCTGTCAGGAGGGGAAATGAAGTGGTGCATGTGAAAGCACTCGTGAGAGGGAGGTGCCCCAGATACTAATTACACAGCACAGTTACTGGACTCCACGCTCTCCAAAGGCCCTCTTCCAGCTCTGCCATTCTAGAATCCTACGGTTCACGGTTACCACCCTGCAGAGTCTCAGGCTCACAGAGAGAACTGATGGAGCAGCAGATGGGAAAGAGGGTGAGGGGACAGGAGTACCTCCCTCCCCCACCCCCAAACCCAGCCAGGAGTCTGTTCTTGTACCCCTACCACCTGGTCCTTCCACTGGTCCTGGCAAGACTCTCTCTCTCTCTCTCTCTCAATTGGAAACCATTCTTTCCTTGTCACTCCCAGGCACAGCCAAATCTGACAAAGTCTCAGGACCTCCCCAGGGCCTGGCGTGGCTCCCTCCTGCTTCCTAGGAAGCTGTTGCCAGCCAGGCGGCCCCAGAAGGCAGCAAGATTGGCTCAGCCCTGCAGCAGCTGACTCTCAGCAGCCTGGCCATCATATCCACTCTGCACGTGGCTCCCGGACCCAACTCAGCACACCTGCACTGGGGGCCAATGCCCCATTTTCCCTGCCCAGCTGCTCATCTCCCTCATGCCTCTACAGCCAGCCCATTTGGTCTCCACAACCTGTGTTGTGAGATAGATCCATCGGTGTGTATGTGTGTGTCGGGCAGGCAGGGTCTTACCTCATTTTACAGACCTGGAAAGTGAGTCTAGTATTTATTTATGGGAGTTTTTGTAAGTATTTTTATAAAGTGTGTGTCCTCACCATGGCCTGCTCAGCCCTGGTCTGTCAACTGCAGCATCTTCAAAGATCATTCCCAAAAAGACAGACCCTGGTTACAAGAAGGGGGTGGCCTACCAGATTCCCAGGCAACTTCTAGGGGCTACAGCAGGCCTGCTGCAGGTCCAGAACGGGAGCAGATCTCACCTTCATTCTTCTATCAAGCACCTATGAGCACCCATAGAGCTCCTGCTGGCAAGCTGCCCCTCCCAACCGCATGGCAATTACAATCAGCCACAATTACTGCAAACCTGTGGTGGGTCACTGTGTCACAGCCTTTGCTGGAAGACCCTTCGCCCATTCCAGCCCCTGGCTAACTCGTCCTCTTTTTTCGCCATTCAGCCCAAGGGCTACCCCTCAGGAAACCTTCTGCTTTCCCATCTCGTGTGGATGCCTCTCTTCTGTGCTGCCTCAGCCCCCGACTAACTTCCTAGTCATCACATTCATTCACTCACTCACTCCATCCCATCCCTCCCATCCAGGCCTTCCCACAGGCTGTCAAATGGGAGCCTACTCCAGCCAAACTTTAGACTAAATGCCAAGGACACTTTTGGACCCCAGACAAGGTCCTTGCCCCCAAGGGCCCACTGTTTGGTGAGGGTGCCTGACAAGTGCATAAAGCCCTCCAGGGCACAGGACAAATGCAGCTCTGGAGCTGAATTCTGCAGCTCCATCCTCTGCCCTTACAGCTCCCCTGGTCCCGCCATGCCAACTCCAGATGGCCCATACTTGACTCCCAGCTGGATGACCCCTGTGAGCCTCAGTGTTCTCCTCAGGAAAATAGGTACAGTACCTACCTTGCTGGGTTGCTATGAAGCTTATACAAAAGCATGGACATCAATGACCTGGCACTGAACATATGCCAGTTCCCACCCTTCTTCAGCGCAGGAGCCACGTCTTATTGATTTCTGTGCCCCAGTGAACCTAGTATAACAAGACACTCAGCAATGAATGAATGAAGGCAGATGTTACTTCAGAGCCATCACTTTTCTCTTCCCTCAGATGCTGCTCCCTTGGCAGAGCAGCTGACCTCCACCCAGCAGATGGCTCTTGTGTGGGCCACGGTCACGGAGGTAGACTCTGTTACGAGACTTTCTCCTTCCCCTGCAACAGGGATTGGAGGGGGGCTCCCCAAGGGGGGGCAAGAGCTCAGGATGGGGCCACGGCAGGATGTAGCTCAAATATGCCATCCCGCCTAAGTGGTTCTGGGGGCTCCTCCTAAACTCCCAGCTCTCTCAGGGCCCCTGGAGAGGAGGGGATCTGTCTGCAGCACCCCCTGCCGGGAGCCACCTGCCCATCAGTGCTCCAGGAAGAGACATTGTCCACCCCACTCAGCTCTAGCTTAGTCCCCACAGAAACAGCACCTCCCCCCATCCCCGTGCCAAGCAAGGACCCTGGTGCTTTCTTTTACAGGCAAATGAATGGCTTTGTCTTTGTCTGGCCCAGGGACCGCACCCCTTTGTTGGGAAGGTGGCAGCAGGGGGAAGGGACCTTTCCAGAATAGCACCTTCCTCCCTGGCTTAGTGGGGATCCAGGGGGTGGGGAGGCTCTTCCATGGGGAGCTGCAGGTCTTCCTCAGCCCCCAGCCGCCTTCAAAACAGCGCCCCCACCCGCAGAGGCAATTCCAGTCCACCCCAGCTCCAGCCCCCGGCTCTCAGAAAAGGAATCACAAAAGATATCTTAGTACTTTCCCATTCACAGAAGCAAAGGGCCCTGGGATACCCCTGCCTCCATCCCAGTCCTCTGGAGGCCAACGAGTTCCCTTGGAGACCACCAGCTGGTGCCCGACTCAGTGTGCGCCTATGTGTGGGGGAAGGGGTCTACGTGTCAGCGCACAGGTCTCTTGTCTGGCTGTAGGTGGTCCTGATACCTGTGCGTGGTGTGCATGTGTGTGCACTTCTTGGTGTGCTCCAGTGTGGAGCTTTCTGTGCGCATCTGGGGGCCTCCTCGCTTCTTCGGGGCTCTCTGTATCTCTCCGCGTTTCCATATGTGCATTTCTCCGGGCTTGTACATCTTGGGATGTGTGCCACCGTGTGTGCGTGTGTCCGTGCGTATGTCACCGCGCATGGGTTCCTCAGCGCATCAACCCTCCCTGGGTAGCATCTCCAGCCGGGCTTTGGGGGCCGCAGCCTCCTCTCGGCGCGCGCCGGTGGCGCCGCCGGCCTTCCTACCTTTGGACATGAATCCTCCTTTGTCTCCGTTCCTCCGGGAAGATGCTCAGGGCGCGGGGCTGCAAGGCTGAGCTGGACGCGGGCTCCTCCTGGGCCGAGCAGACCCTGCAGCCGGGCCTCGCCCCTCTGCGTTCTCCGCCCACCCGCCCGGCCCGCGGCCCGGCAGCGCCGTCCCCGCGCCCCGCGCTGCCGCGCCAGCCCGGGACTTCGACTCGGCAGGCTCGGCGCAGCGCTGCCCCTGCCCGCTTGCACCGATGCCGCCGCCGCGCCGCCGCCGCCGCCGCCGCCGCCGCCGCTGCCACCCGCACCACGTGACCCGCCCGCCCCGCCGAGGGCCCTCCCCTCCCCCTCCCTCGGCGTCCTCGCCCGCACCGGCTCCCCTCCCGCCCGCACACGGGAGCGGGTACCCAGGGCTGGTTGCGGGCCGCCGGGGAGGCGCGCGGGGGCGCTGTGCCTGCAGGCTCGAGGTTCCGGGTGGGGCATGGTTCCCGCATCCCAGTCCCGGTCCCTCCCCCTCGATCCTGCTCCCGGTCTGTTACCCTCTAGGCCGGGGCGGGGCGGGGAGCGCAGGGGACCTGTGGGAGCTGCGGGAGGCGGTGCGCGCGCGAGAGTCACGCGGTGGCTGGGATGCTGGGCTGGTTCAACGCGGTTCTGCCCAGACGCGGGTGCCTGTAGAACCCTGACTGATTCAGGAGCCCGCGTTCCAGGCCTGGCTCTGGGATGATGAGCCCTGTGACCTTGAGCTAGTCAGGAACTTTCCTGAGCCTCAATTTACCCTTCAGAAAAATCATCCTTGCATTCAGTCCACTTGAATGGACAGCATATTGCCAGGCCTTGAGGGGACAGGAATGAGGGTCACCATTTCTGTCCTCAAAGAGCTCTGGGTCTGGTGGGTCAAGACAGAAAGCTGGCCTGTCCTAACGGAGGGGGTGGGGTATGCACAGGGTACTGTGAGTGCAGGGTGGTGGGCACCCACCGGGTACTGTGGGTGCAGGTGTGAGGGCCCTTGCTGAGGGCCAAGATGGAAAGGCAAATATAGGTGCGAGGGAAGAAGGGAAAGCAGCCTATGGAGAGACCCAGAGGCGACAGCTGCATGGTGCTGGGGACAACAGAGCTCCCGGGTGCACCAAAGCAGGGAAAAGTCCAGACAAGGATATAGAGTTAAGAGGCTGGAGAAGTCCAAAGCCTTGGAAGCCAGGCTAAGGAGCTGGACTTATCAAAGAAGGTAACAGCGGGTCACCAACAGCTGTTAAGCAGGAAGTGCTGCCATGAAATATATGAGTCCCTGTGGCAGCTGTGTGGAGGGGCAGGGGGTGGCCTCACAGGGACAGAGGGATGGAGAGGAGGGGACAGACAGCCAAGGACTGAGGAGACTGATCAACAGAGTTGGAATTAGACTGGATGGGATGAAGGAGAGAGAAAGATGAGGAAGACGAGGATACCCAGGTTTCTGGTATGGTGCCTGCAGCTGAGGGAGTGAGATCAGGGAGGGCAGAAGTCAGGAAGAAAGGGGCTGCCTCTAGACATGCCCGGGAGTTGTCTGGGTAGAGGGGTCCCGCAGGCCACTGGGTGTCTACACCTGCATTTTGAGAGAGAGGGCTGGGCTGAAGATGGAGGGAGAGCTGAGGTCCCATAGGGAGGAGGGAAGACCAGAGCCTGGGTGGGCTCCCCCAGGCCGAGTGTGCAGAGGGCAATGAGAAGGGGGCTGACAACCCCCAACGCCAGTTAAGCCACTGGACTGGATACCTTCCAAGCATCTGCCAGACCCGGAATCTCTGAGCCTTTGAAATGTTGGGAATGAGACTGCCCAAAGTAGAATTCCAAGATCTGGGTTCCCATCGGCTTACTGCCATCAACCAGCTGTGCGACTTTAGGCGTGTCACAGCCTCTCTAAGACCAAATGAACTTCTAGCCCTTGTGTTGACCTGTTTTTTCTTCTATGTAGGACTTCCAACCTACAAGTCCCCAACTCACCTTTCAGGACTAAAGGGCTGGGGGTAAGGGACCGAGAAAAAATTCCAGGTGAGGCACCTTTTAAGCAACAACCATCCTCCTGAAAGGCCGACTGGGGATGATTTAGAAGGTCTCGGGTGAGATCACTATTCACATCTAGAGGAGCCTGGCAGTGTCGACTGTTAGACAAATCACCACTTACTGAAGTGCTGGTCTATATTTTCGTGTAGGTGGTTTGCTTTTCAAGCTGGACTCACCTATAGATCACCTAATTATTTCAGCTCTTCAGGGAACAAAGAAACAATCATGGAAGATGCTAAAGGACAGACTCAGCATAATTGCTCTCCCACAAATTACCCCTGTAAACCCCCTTCTGATGGCTTCCCTCAACCTGACCTCTGACTGGCAGAGTGGGACCCAGTTCAGGGTGCACCCCCTGTGTTCTGCCACTCAACCCCATTCCCTTTTCTCCCAGCTCATTCAACTCTGCCGTTAAAGTCCCCCAGATCTATCCAAGCGTAATCCAGCTCCAGGCTCCTACACCCCAGCAGTCCAGCGCATCCCCAGCCCAGCCTTTTGCATTTACCTTTGGTTTCTCTGGCCAGGTCCAGCATGGTGAGCGCTGTGACCCAGTCTGTGGCAGCATCTGCCGTAGCATGGTCCAGGGCTGCATCTGTGCTTCTGCTTGGCATTGATGGGTAGGTGACAGTGTCTGATCTCGTCAGCTTAATGACACTGTCCAGTGTGGTCTCACCAGTGACTGGGTCTGGGGTGACCGGCACAGCTGAATGCATGGCTGTGCCCAGCCTGCTTGTATCCAACACAAGAGAACCCGTAGTCATGTCCAGCTTGGCTCTGTTCGCCCCGGCCAACACCAGGGCTGTGTCCAGCTTGCCTGGATCTGGTGCTGCCACTTCCCTGGCTGTACCCTCCGTGGTTGTATCTGGCTTGCCTGTGCCTGCTGTAGCTTTGCCCAGCTTTTCTGGGTCTGGGGTCACCGCGTCCGTGACCGCGCGTGGCTTGGTTGTGCCTGCTTTAGCCAAGTCCATGGCAGAGCCCAGTTTGCTATCCAGAGGAGGGAACTCAGTGCTTGTGTCCAGTCTAGATGTGTTTGGTGTAGCCAAGTGGACAGCCAAGCCAGGCCTATTGGTGGCCATCGTGGATGAATGTCCGGATGTGCCTGGCCTCGTTGTATCCAGGGCAGCCAAATGCATGGCCGTCGCAGGCCCCGTGGCAGGGATGGCCCTTTGGAGATGCAGCCGGGGTCTCTGAATACCCCTGGGCCGGGGCTTGCCTCTTCCTGGAGAAGCTCTGGTAGGCACATGGGCGGTCATTGGGACAGGGTGCCTCTGACCCACCAAGCCTGGCCCTGCAGGACCTGGTGGACCCTGAGCTAACTGGGATTGGAAAGGCAGGGTCAGGCATGAGCTCACCAGGGGCTTCTCCACCACAGGCACCCTGCTGGGCTTGGCCAGACCTGGGTGACCTGGGCCCTCGGAGTGGACCCTGTCCCCTGGCACTAGGGTCACAGGTGGTGAGTCAGGAGAAGGCAGCCTCCCTCCTCTGTGGGTGGCAGCCTCCCTGCCCGGGGTAGACACCTGTTCCCAGTGAGAAGGCAGGGGGCCCAAGCGCCATGCCTGGCTGTGCTGGCGGACTGTTAGGGAGATGGAGCTGAGCTTCCTGGGTGCCAGGCTCTTGCCAGTCTCCTGTGGGGGCACACTCCATGCCCTAGCTCCAAGGCCTGGTCGGCCGGAAGCCTGTGGGATGTGGCTCTGGGGGAAAGCATCCAGATGGATGGTCTTCTTGAGAACAGGGATGAGAGGCGACACCCCTCCAGGGAGCTTTGAGGGGCGGGCAGGGCGCCCCAGTAGGTGGCTGCGGGAGAAGGAGGTTCCAGCACCTGGGGCTCCGTGAGGCTGCATCGCAAAGTTGTGGTCCATCCAGGTCTTTCGTCTTCCCCTGATCGACAGAGAAAAGGGGCCGAGCGGGGGTGAGGTGCTCGAGCCTGCAGGTGCTGGCCCTCCCCGTCCTGACTAGCAGCTAGCACTCCTCTGAAGGGGCCTTGTTTGGGAGACTGTCAAGTCCTCAGTGGCGTACACCTGTCCCTTCCTACAGCCCTCCTACAGCTCCCACCTGCTACATGCCTACACACCTCACACACATGGGCCCTCACACACACACACACCTACCAAGATACCAGGTGAATGTGGAAGAATGTTCCAGCAATGGGTGGAACCCAATGAGCAGGCTGCCCCGGCATGAGGAAACCTCTGCCTTTGCAGGCCTGAGTGTGGCCCCTCTCTGGCCAACTCCATGGAGGTCACATATACCTTTTCAGGAGCCCCAGTGGAGGGCAGTGGTTATTGGAAGCTTATCTGCTTCTTCCAGAAGGGGCCAGAGGACTCTGAGTTCCCACACACAGCAGCCAGAATAGGAGTTCAGGCGTCCAGGTAGGAGACCAAGAGGTGACCAGTTTGGCTTGGGAAGAGGGTCTGCACCTGGGGCTCCTGCCCGGAACCAGGAAAGAGCCCTGGGCTGGCCTGCTGCTGGAGCTGAAATCGGAACCAGAACTGGAGCTGAAGAGGGCCCTGGACGAGGTGAGGCTTGGGAAGTAGAGAAGTAATGAGCATTCACAGGGTACTTATCCAGTGAACAAGCCACAGTATCTACCCTGGGGAGACCGGCCATCCCCAGGGGCACCGGACAGTGAAGCAGGCAGAGCTATGCGGGAGGTGAGCCTTGTGGGGGAAGCATTAGCTCAGCCTTTGGGGTTAAAGGAGGGAGGCTGGGCCTGGGGCTGGGGGAAGTCACACAGAAGGCCCAAAGGTGAGGAAATGTGGCATCTTTCTGGAAATCCTCCATGGGGCTCCCAGGCTGTATTGTGGGGGAGGGGCGAGACAAGGCTGCAGGTGCGCTGGGGCCCAGGCCAGGCCGCAGTGATGCTCAGGCCCTGGAAGATGACCTGGTCAGATCTGCAGGTGGCCACTCCAGGACTGTGTGACAGCAAGATCGGGGGGAAGAGAAGTGGAGGCAAGGAGGGAGTTCCCTGGTGGCCTAGTGGTTAGAATACCAGGCTTTCACTGCCGTGGCCCCGGTTCAATCCCTGGTCCGGGAACTGAGATCCTGTAAGCCTCGCAGCAAGGAGAGCAGCGAGTTGAAACACTCTGTGAGCTGGGGGTGGGGCTGGAGAAGGCTGAATAGCACAGAGGAAGCAGCAGCAGGACTGCCAGAACATGGCGAGTCAGGGAGGGGGCGTCCAGGACTGGCTGGTGGTCTGCGTGGATGAGCCATCCCCTGACGGGGGCTCCACAGCTCCCAGACGGCCAGCTGGGGCACACTCTGGGCTCCCTATAACCCACCTTCTGGAGCAACGTTGTTTCTGTTGCTTTCAGCACAGCAGGTGGGGCCATGATGCCGCTGGGGGGGACTGGCAGCAGGGGCTTATGGGGGGAGTGTGATTTTATGGCTAGGGCCCTAAAGTTTGGAGCAGGGGCGGGGAAGGCAGGACACTGGAGGGGTCTTCGTCATCTTTCACGGTGGCACCCCAGCCCCTCATCCCCATCCAGTCACATATTTGTACCCAAGGCTGTCCCTGCCTTATCACCTCCCCACTTGGCTTATCCCTGCAGCCCTGCTTTGGGGCCCTTCCTCACAACCACACATACCTGGGTACATGCATGTTTACCCTGCACTTAACCACAAACATCTACCCTCCGTGTGTACACACACACACACACACAGCTGGCCAGAGGACAGAATTTCTGAGATCTATTTGTTCTAACATCCCCAGATCCCTTCCCCTCACTGAGCATCCACCCGCCATCAATCACCTGGTACTATCCTCCCCCCACCCACAAATACTCACCTACCTTGATCAGAGAACAAGAAAGGTCTAGTGTTCTTCAGTCTGGGACGCTAACTCTAGTGCAGGGCCCTCACCTCCTCCGCGCCCAGATTCTGGCTGTGATGACCAGCTCACGGATCTCATCTCTCTGATCCCCTCAGTCTCCAGGCTGTAGTCCCCAGGCCTAGGGCCCAGCCTTCTCCTGACCTGTACCACCAGCTCCATCCACAGCTGGGCTGGGCTGGGCTGTGGGGCAGGGAGGGGCTGGCTTCTCAGCCAGTGGGCGTCAGTGAATGGCTGCTCTGAGCCTCTGGAATCCCAAAGGGCCATGGGAGGCTCGTAACAGCCAGGCTTGGCTGCCCTGGACTCAAGGACACGTGGGGTGTGGTGCCCTGCTGCCTGCCCTCCCCAAATCTGCTCTGTCTCCCACAGACTCTGACCCTGGAGAGATGTCTGCCATAAGAATAGGGAGACTCCAAACATGGCCACGCTCCAGTGGTCCCAGAGCCGACCTCACTTCTGCTTTCCCTGTGCATTTCCCCACACCCTGTTTAGTTCTGTGACCCTCAGACCACCTTGGCCACCCATCTGAGGTCTTTCCTGGAGCAAGATGGAGTTCCTGGAGACTAAAGCAGGGGCTTTCTGCTTCAACAACTATCCCCTGAGCCCGTGCTCCCTCCAGCTGGACCCTGTACTAAGGCCCTGAGCCTGCGAAGATGACCCTCCCCTGGACCTGAGGAGACCCAGGAGGCCTCCCAGCCTGGCTCTGGCATTGCGGGCTGTCAGCAGACCCTGGCCCTTGGGCTGGGCTGGGTCCCCTCTTCTGCCTCTATCATAAGAATAGTAATAATAATGAAGGTGATAATGACAGCTACCATTTACTGAACACTGACTATGTGCCAGGCACTACGTCAGGGCTGGGAAGGAGCCCGCTTCTGCTCAGGAAGATGGGAACGTAAATAGATCCTTACAGTAACTATAATACAGCAGTGACGGTGGACATCCTCCGAGCACTCACCCTGAGCCAGGAACTAGGCTAAGCGTTCTCCTGGCATCTCCTTTAATCTTCGCCTCGTCACAGGGACCAAGCAACTGAATTTTTAATTTTATTTACATTTAATTTGTGGCTATGATATTGGACAGTTCTGAAGGGCCTGGATTTTATTCGTCTCTGGGTCCCAGGTCCTGGTAAGAATTACTCTCATAAGTTTCTGTAGAATGAATGAATAAAAGGAAAAAATGATTGAATGAATGGTGAATATGTGGACCTAGGAACTTCCCCTCTTCTTATTCATTCTCTCCCCTGCAAGCTTTAGGTTCTCAAACTTGGCTGTGCTCTGGTTACCGGGACAACCTGGTGGAAGTCCTAGTGGGTGGGGGAGGAGATCTGTCTGGAGTTCCCCTTCTCTCCTTGCTTTGAGGCCTGAGGACCAGCCTGATTCTAGGAAGAAAAGAGGTGGCTGGGGGAGGGGATAACACAGCTCTCCCTGGACAGATTGAGTTGGGGGAGCCTTACCGCCCACCCCCACTGGATTGCACTATCTTTGAGATGCAGAAACCCTGAGCTGAAGTCAGGGGTCCTTACTCGTGGGCTTCTCTCCTCTCTTTGGCCAGTGACTCATTGTGCAACTTCTATCAGATCTCTTGCCCCTCTGGGCCTCAGTTGCCTTTTTAAATAGGGACCAGATGCCTTCATGTGGCCTCTTGAAGGTCTAGAATTCCTCCATCTTGCTCCCTGCCAGGCTGTTAGGGCCTTGAGAGCAAGGAATGGGTCTTGTTCATCTCAGTATTCCTGAGGCTCACCTGCGTCTCTCTCCTCCAGTGTTGGGGGCCTGGACGAAACTGCCTGCCTGTTAATTACGCGCTTGGGTTCAGCTGCCCTCTAGTGGCCCAAAGTGGCAATGACCTCCTTGTGTCTGTACACAAGTTTTTTTCCCACCAAAGGAAAGGTTGACAGGCCTGAAAGTGGCCTCAAAGGACAGACCTCCACCCAAGCAAAAAATCATTGTGGTGGCCTCCCAGACAAGTGGCACAAGCTCTAGAGTCTCAAATCTGGGTTTGTGACAGCTGTGCAATTTTGAATAAGTCACTTAATCTCTGTGAGCTCCAGTTTCTTCATCTGGGAAGTGGGAATTATATCAGTCAAGATGGGTTAAATTATGTTCCAGTAACAAACAATTCCAAAATCCCAGTGACTTATAATAACAACTATTTATTTCTGATTCATGCCTCATGTCCACTGTGGTCTGGGTCCACTGAGGCTCTGTTCCATGTCTCCTTCACTCTGGAACCCCGGCTGATGGAGCGACCGCCTTCTGGAGCCGTGTTGGTCTTTGTGGCAGAGGAAGGAGAGAGTGGTGAATCATATGGTAGCTATTATATGCTTTGGCCTGGACTTTTCTGATCACAATTCATTGGCAAGAACTAGTTGCAGGAAGGTTAACCCTACCATGTGCAAGAGCTGAAGAGACAGACATATTTGGTTAGCAGCATTGCTGGCCCGCTCACGCGGCTGTAAGGATGCAGTGAGACGTGCCGTTGCACTATCCCTCATGCAATGAATTCAATCAACCTTAGTCATTGAAATTACTGTCTTGTAATTCTGATTTCCCCTTTCATCTACCCTCGTGATTTTCTGTGACTTCCACATCAATACCAACTGTTTACAGCTGCAGATACAGAGAGGGAAATGGACTTGCCAAGTTTCACACAATGAACCCGTAGCTGGACACCCACATCTCCAGGCTCCAAATTCTGAGCTTCCCGCCCCCCACCTGACGTGGTGGAGGAGAAGGGGCTTTGCCCTCCCAGGGTTCTTCGTAAGGGTGTTGACTGACAGTGTGACAGTCTTTTGAGGGAGCCTGGAGCCACTGCCTCCCTCCCAAAGCTGGTCTCTCAAGCCTTCCCAAGCCCTGCCCGCTCAGCCAGAGTGGAGAGCCGAGGGGGTAGAACAATGAGAAGCCTGTGCCGCCCTCCAGGGCCAGAGTCCGAACATCGCAGCCACTCCTACGCAGGGACCCTACACATTCCCGCCTCCTGTTTCCCTGTCCTGGGCCCAGCCCAGACATACCCACAGTATCCTGACAGCAACCAGATGGTGGGAAAGGAAAGCTCCCAGGACTCTTCAAAACCTCCCAAAGCATTTTTAAAACCTGCACAAAACCTGACCCCCAGAAAGCCTCCTAGCCTCTCTAAAATCTTTGTCTCTAAGTAGATGGGTGGCCCCTGGCAAGACAAAGAGACAGGCCCCACTCATCCGACAAGCGTGCTTTCAGGGAGGCCCTGCCCAGTGCCATGGAGGCTGCAGGCTGAGATAAGAAGATGCCGTCGCTGCTCTCCACAGACATGTGAAAAAAAATCACAGCACAAGACTAGGGCTGTAATGGGGAAAGCTGCTGGTGGGGTCAGGGAAGCCTTCCTGGAGGACATGGCAATTAGCAGGTCATCAGGTTCTCTCCCTGGACCTAGCCTTACTTGAAACACAACTTTCTGGTTGTTCATGCCCCTCTCCCACCACTTACTTGCCAGTATTCTGTGCTGCAATCACAGGACACCACTCACAATTCTCAGAAAGGTCTGCGTCCTCCCTAGCCTCCACGGCTTTGCACTTGCTGGCTCCTCTTCCCTTTATAGGGAAAACTCTTATTCAGCCTTCAAAACCCAGATCAGTAGTCATATCCTCCTTGATAAACCCCTTCCCTGGGATTCAGTTCTATTTTCAGTTTCTCACACATACTTCTCTCGCTAGGACAGTTGTAATTTGTTTACATATCCGTCTGCCCCTCCAGTCTGTGAGTTCCTTTGATTCAGGGACTATATTGTCGTTGTCTTTGCATTCTTGGTGCCAGACCTAGTGCCTGGGGTAGAGCAGGTATGTGACATGCCTCTGCAGGGTTCTGGAGAATAGCTGTATTATGCATGGGATTTATACAGTGCTTTCCTGCCAACTACCTCCTTCGACATTTACCCTAACCCAGCGAGGCAGGCAGAGCAGGAGTGATATAAAAACAACCAGCTCTCTACAAGAATCTGACATGAGCTGAGCGCAATGCCAGGCACTGACAGAGGACACTTATCTGGGCTTTAATCATCTGTGATTCTCAGTGCCTGGCACACAGAAATGCTTGGTGAACTCAGTTGTGTGTCAGAGCAAGAAACTCGCCCTCCAAAATGCAACGTATTGTTATTTTTTTTAATATTTATTTATTTGGCTGCACCGGGTCTTAGCTGGCACACAGGATCTTCGTGGCCGTGTGTGGGATCTTCCTTATGGCGTGATGGATCCTTTTTTTTTTTTTTTTGGTGGCATGTGGGATCTTTAGTTGCAGCATGTGAACTCTTAGTTGCAGCATGTGGGATCTTTTAGTTGTGGCCTGTGGGATCTAGTTCCCTGACCAGTGATTGAACCCAGGCCCCCTGCATTGGGAGCGTGGAGTCTTAGCCACTGAACCACCAGGGAAGTCCCAAAAAATGCAATATTTTAAAATTTTTATTTTATTTATTTTTGGCTGCGTTGGGTCTTCATTGCTGTGCACGTGCTTTCTCTAGTTGCGGACAGCAGGGGCTACTCTTTGTTGTGGTGCGCGGGCTTCTCATAGCTATGGCTTCTCTTGTTGTGGAGCACAGGCTCTAGGCGCACGGGCTTCAGTAGTTGTGGCTTGTGGGCTCTAGAGCACAGGCTCAGTAGTTGTGGCACATGGGCTTAGTTGCTTTGTGGCATGTGGGACCTTCCCAGACCAGGGCTTGAATCCGTGTCCCCTGCATTGGCAGGCAGATTCTTAACCACTGCGCCACCAGGGAAATCCCCCCAAAATGCAATTTAAATGGACAGTTTTATAGGATTTACTATTGCCAGGCCCTGACCTCAAGTTGCTCCCAGTACAGTCCTCTGGCATGCCCTAGCAGATGGAAAAATCTGGTTCCATGGGCACTGGCCTGTTTCTGTAGGCTCTGCTGTCTGGGTCAACCGTGCCCCTTGTAAAAAGTGCTGAGGGCACAGTCTACTGTGTTGCTCTTAACACTGAGACATTTCTTTTTAGTATTTGGAACCAGAAAACTTGTCTTTCATTAACAGTCAATTTCTCCTGCTATCATCTAACAGGAATAAAATGATCTCTTTGTGTTTCCCCTTTCCCTGTGGCTGCCAGGAAGCTCAGAGACAAGTAATAGTATTACTGTAGGAGTCAGAGTCAGAATATTTCCTTTCCACCCCCATGTATGTGGCTCCTTCAGCTAAAACCTTCTTGGGTCCTTTATAGGAGGAGCATGGATAAGTAACCATTTATGTAATAAGCCCTGGGGAGAGCACAGGGAAAGGATCCAGGTTTAAGAGCAGAAGGCTTGGGTGAATCCCTTACCGTCTCTGAGCCTCAGGCTCCTCCTTGGAAGCCTGGGGTAGGAGACCCTGCTGCAGCTTTTGGACATTGCCAGCTTTCCTGCGATGAAGACTGGCCACTGCCCAGGCCTCAGGTAGGGTCACGGTCAACGTCCTCCCTGCTGAGGCTGTGAAGCCTGTAACCTTGAACACCTTCACACTTTAGACCCAGTACGGCCAGAATTTTTATTTTCAAAGAGGAATCAGAAAAAAGATTTTTATGTGAAATCTCCTGACTTAGAAATGTTGCCAATTAATTTGCATTTTTTCAGGAATTCCCTGGCGGTCCAGTGGTTTGGGCTTGGTGCTTTCACTCCCAGGACCTGGATTCGATCCCTGGTCAGGGAACTAAGATCCTGCCGGCTGCATGGTGCAGAAAAAGAAAAAAAAATTGCATCTTTTCAAAGCACTGTGTTGGACATACCAAACTTGGCTGCTGGCCAGATCTAGTCTGAGGCCTTCAGTTAAGCTGAATACATCTCCAATAGGGACTGTCTGGTGTGTTCAAGCTAGGGGTGGGGGAGCAGTTTTCATCATTTCTTCTGAACCCTGCCTTCCCGAGGTAATATCCCAAGAGACCTGACAGTAGGACTCGGCATCAGGTTCTGAGATGACCTGTGCTCAGGTCATGTTGACTGGTCCAGATGGGCCCTGACCCAAGCTGGACCACACACAGGACCCTGCCCCAGCCTTGGGTGATGAGTTTAAAATGGGCGCCTGACCTAGGATGAGCCATGAATCCCACCCCTGAGATATTTGTGCTTGCAGCCAGAGAGAGGGACAGGGTAACTCTCTCTCCACTGGCTGGAGCTGTAAGACAAAAGTTGCCAGAAGTTGGCTGCTACATTTTCCATGATGGGGGGCATCGGGGTTGGTTAGTGAAGTAGGTATACAGAAGCAGGAATAAAAAATAGTTTGAGGGGCCTTCCCTGGCTGTCCAGTGGTTAAGATTCCACGCTTCCACTGCAGGGGGCACGTGTTCGATCCCTGGTCAGGGAACTAGGATCTCACGGGACACTGGTGCGGCCAAAAAAAAAAAAAAAAGGGTCTGAGAAAGAATTCTAAGGGGGTCTGAGTGGCTGCTTCTAGTTGTCCTGAGTCCCTGCTACTTTCCTGTCCTACAGGACCGGAACACTCCAGAGTCTTTGTGATAACTTCCCCTTCTCACCCAAGCTAGTGGAGGTGGGGCTTCTGACCTTCACAGCCATCAGTTCTAACTCATGCACATGGTTCTGCTTGGGCTCTTCCAGTTTCCTGATGAGTAATAGCAGCACGGGGCTCCCAGTCCTGGCCTCCCAGCCACCACCACCCCCACCGCCACGCCTGACACCTCTACTCACTTGGATTAGCACTGAAGGAACTCGTGAAATGCAGAGCCTCATAATGAAAGAAGTTCATCCCCTCAGGGAAGGCAGCTCAGAATACAGTGGGGCTGGCACTGCCAGAGAAACTGAGGCAGTGTGGGACTGGCTACCCAGTGGGTGGTGCTGGTTACCCCCATTCTTGTGTGGGGTGATCTGTAAGGCACTGGAAGGGCCCTGCCCTCCAATGGGTCCTGCCTCCGCCACGCCCTGCCTGCCCTGGAAGTTCATACCCAGAGCACCGATTCACATGCTCACCAAATTCTGAGGGTTCCTGCCCACCCTCCCCACCCCAGACTCCCAGTCCCAAACCCAGGCACTAGTAACCCCCTGGGTCACCCCGGGTGGGTCATTTCTCTCCGTGCTTGTTTCCTCTTCCGTAAAGCAGTGTCCTCAGTCCCTCTTGGGTTTTGCCCAGCATCCCTTCCCCTCCTTTAAGTAACAGCTGCAACCTACCCCCACCCCCTCAGACCATGTGATCAGTAGAGCCAACTCCACCCCTGGATGCCGGGGTGGGTGCCAGAGCTGCCTGGTAATCAAGGCACCCCCATCCCCTAAGCTCGTAAGCCTTGGGGGCTGACAGGAGCCCACCCCCTGAGGTTGTGCAGGAACAGATGCGTGCTCTCACCTGAAATCAAGGCACAAGGGCTGCATGAGCCTGGGGCTGCCAGGGCACCTTTGTACCACGTGGAGAAAAGTCACCTGAAGGAAGCCCACAGGGCTTAACAAGATGGAGAGAGAGAAGGATGGAGAGCTGGAGTGACCCAGTGACATCCTTGAGCCCCAGGGTCCAGCTGAGCCTGAGTCCAGAACCAAACCCTATTATTGCAGCTGTTTTCAGTTTGGTCTCTTGTGCCTGCAAGAGTCCTGGGCGGTAGTGTGGTGGGGAAGCTGCCTGGTGTGGGGGCGGGGGTGGGGGGAATCCCTGTGGGCTGCAAAATGCTCTGCTGGGTCAGAGGTCAGGGCTGTGAGACTCAGAAACAGCAGGACTGGGCCTAGGGTGAGGCAAGAGAGGTGCTGAGAATTGAATGAGGGGGCCCTCTTGCCTCACTCTAACCTGGCTCTGCAACACAGCCCCCTGCAATTGCTGGGTTGCCCCAGGGAGGAAGGGCAGCCTCACCCCTCGAGATGAGAGAAGGCAGCTTTTGCTCTCGCTGACTCCTAAGATGGGGCGTGTGCAAGAGTGAGCCCGGGTCTGGGGTCAGGAGGTCTGGTTCAAATCTCAGCATGTTGTCCTGTTGCCTTGGCAAGTCCCTATGAAAATGGAATGGCAGCTGCCTCTGTGTGTCCTCCCCCTTTCAAGGAGGGGGACTTTTTTCTTTTTCTTTTTTTTTTAATATCTTTATTGGAGTAGAGTTACTTTGCAATGTTGTGTTAGTTTCTGCTGTACAACAAAGTGAATCAGCTATATGTAAGGAGGGGGACTTTTTAAATGGACACACAGCCACCCAGCTCTTCCCAGCCTCCCTTGCAGCTAGGAGTAGCCACGTGACTATGTATTGACTGGTGAGGTGTAAAGGGATGTAAGAGGTCCAGCCAGCAGGAGTGTCCCTCAAAGGGGCAAGTGGCCCCTTCTACCCTCCCTCCACCCTGCTCCTCGGGATGCCGAAGAGCCCCCCTCGGGTGGCGCCAACCAGGACAACAGCCCTGCAGCAAGAGAGGAGCAACTCAGGTCCCCGAACACTGCATGGAGCTGTCCACCAGATCAGCTCTGGACAACCTCCCTATGAACTGTACCGTAAGAAAGAAAAACGTTCTATTTGGTTTAAGGCCCTGCCGTTTTGCATCTCTGTGCCCGAATTTCTATCCTAACTGGTTCTCTACCCCAGGGAATCCAGTTAGTTAGGGGGGAGGCACAAGTGCTACTGGTTTCTAGTGGGTAGAACCCAGAGATGCTCATCACCCTACCACACACAGGCCAGCCCCCCTACAAAGAATGATCTGGTCCCAAAAGTCAATAGTGCCACTGCTGAGAAACTGCTCTTTCCTCTTGGAGAGTCAGTGTTCCCATCCCCCAAATGGGGGATATTGAACTATCATGATTTTTATGAGGACCCAGTGAGATGATAGACATGATCCTACTCTTAGGAAAGGAGACAGTCCTGCAAAGATAGTCATGGAGTCTTTATTATTGAGATAAATTAAGATGGACGCCCCAAAGGAGGGGAGTGAGCAGGTTGCCAATCTATGTCCAAAAAGGAGGCAGTGGTGCTCCACAGAGAAGGAGAGGCTCCAGGGTGGGCTTGGGGCCCCTGGTGCAGTGCAGGACCCGGAGGGGAGGGCAGGGGCTCCTGCCAGTGGCCTCAGCCTTGGGAAAGGGAAGGGATAGGCAAGTCCAGCCAAGGGTGGGGGGTGGGAACTGCTGGTGGTCCCCACACTGCCCACAAAGCTCACCCCATCCCCACCACCTCGCATCCTGCCTGGGGGCACCCCCCTCACACAAACATGCTTCTCCTCCCCTCCGCACGCCTGACCCCAAACGTTCTCTCTCTCTATCACACACACACACACCTCCTTCCTCTATGGCCTTGCCCCTTGCACACCCCACCACAAACACTCGTCCATGCCAAGCCCGGGTCCGGAGTGGTAGGACTGGGCTGGACTCAGCTGACATCCCTCCAAAGGGGGCCCTTTCCTTGGGTCAGCTTTGAAGCCTGGCCCATGAAGCTGTAGGGTCGATACCATTGGCTGGAGTGGGGAGCTGAGTGTCACCGAGGATCTGGTAGGGAAGTGGGAGATCTGAAGGCTCAGGACAGGCAGGGGCAGCCATGCCTGACGCCGGGTGGAGGGGCAGGAGTGCTGGGCAGCACAAAGGCACTGGGGGGCCGTGGGGCGTCCCCAGAGCTGGGGAAGGCAGGTGTGGGATAAGCTGGCTTGACCTGGAGAGCAAGCCCTGGGCCATCAGCAGCGACATCTCAAGGCACCCAGGTGCCCCACAGCCAGGGTCCTCCCAGAGCCCCTCCTCCTGGGAGGAGCCAGGCTGCGAGGGAGAGCCTGGACGACCAGGGATTCTCCTCCGTCTGCCCCGGGGTCTCCAGGCCGGGCGGGACGGGAGAGGGCACCCGGTGCCCGCCCCCCACCGCCAACAGAGCCGGTCAACTCAGACCTCGGGGCCCCCGAAGGCCAGGTTGTCGCGAACCATCATTGTCTTGCGGAGGTCACGGTCCACCAGGGGGCGCTGCATGCGCCACTTGTGCGCCTCCTGCAAACCGGGCTCGAAGTAGTAGATGCAGGCGCCGAAGCCCACCAGAATGAGGACAGAGATGAACAGGTAAACAGGCACGAACCAGTCCAGGAAGTGCGGCATCGCGGAGGCCTTGGCTGCTGAGACGCGGTCGGTGAGAACCAGCAGAGAGGCTGCTTATCCCACCCACCCTCCCAGAGGGGGACCCGCAGGCGTCACAGAGCCAGGAGGTCGGAGCTTCACCTTACGGCTGGGAAGACGGAGACCCTGGAGAGTGGAGAGCAGTGACTCAGCAGCCCCGGCCCCCTGACCAAGCACACAGCTGCCCCCACCCCAGGGGCCCACCCAGCTCCTACTCACCCTTCTACAAGGAAGCTTATAGCTGAGGGCTGGCCCTGGCTCAGTCCCTCAACAGTATGTGTGCCCTCAGGCAGGTTGCTTAACCTCTCTGGGCCTCAGCATTGTCCCCTGCAGAAGGGGACGCTACCAGAGCCTTGTGGGGATTCAGTGAGGTGACTGACCCCTCAGAGCACTCAGAAAAGGACAGCTGGGGCCATGCCTCCTCTGAGCTGTCCCTCCCGGCTCTGACTGTGCATTTGCAGAGGCTGCCACTTACTAGGCCCCTCACAGATGAGTGGGTCCCCAGCCACCCGTGCATCCTGGCTAGGTGTGGCTTAGTGAAAGCATGGTGAACAACTGCCCATCCCTAGGGGACCTGGTTGATATCAACAGGCTCTGCACAGGCTCCTGAATTCAGGCCCATGCCCCATTTTATAATTATAAGAGTATGGACACAGTGCCAGCCCCAAAAGACTTGGACATTGGTTTCCACATCTGTAAGATGGGAGTGAAAACAGTATCTAGGTCATAGGGCTGTTGTGACTGTTAAAAGAGTTAATTTACGTAAAATGCTCAGAACCAGTGCCTGGCGCTTACCAAGTGCTACATAGTAGTTTGTTCTTAATTCTCTGGGCCTCAGTTTCCTTATCTGGAAAATGGGCATAGAAGTAGGACCCACTTCTTAGGGTCTCTGTGAATGTTTAACAAGCCAATGCCTAAGGAGCACTTAGCATCATGCTGCTTGGTGCAGAATCGGCACCCAGTGAATATCAGCTATTGTTATTTCCAGTGCACCAGAGGTGGGGAACGCAGGAAAGTGGAAGCTAGCAGGTTTAAGGTGCTTCACAAGTTTTACATACACCCAGACTCTTTAGAATGGCCCAGAGATGCCCACATCTGCTCTCTGCCAACCTTGCCAGCCTCATCTCCCACACTACGTGCCATCACAGGGAACCACTTGTCAGTCACCTATGTGCATCTGCATGTTATACAGTCTACATCTTTGCATATGCTTTCATTTTCCTTGGAATGTCCTTTGCATTCATGTTCATGTGGCAAACTCCTATACATACTTCAAAAGCCCCACCACAGGTTATCTCCTCCAGAAATGGAATAAATCAGGGCCCATTTAACCCACCCTCAGCCCCTTCCTGAGGTGTGAGAAAAGGGTAAGGTGAGGAGCCCCACTTCTGCCTGTCAGGCAGGGAGACCACAGTCAGAATGCAGTCACAGACCTTACAGAAGGCCTATGGGGTAGATGTTACTGTGCACATTTTACAGATGAAGAAACTGAGGCCCAGAGAAGTTCACTAACTTGCCCTGAGTTACCCAATTGAGAAGTGACAGAGCTGGACTCCAACTCCCCAGCGATGTCCTGAGGTTTGATGGGGAAAATACCTGAACGGAATGAAATGAGCAAAGGCCCACCTTGTCTTCTAGGGAGGGAAGAAAGGGGATGCATGGAATGACCTCCAGGGCAGGCTGAAGAGAAGCTCCAGCTTTTCAGACCTCTGTCTCCAAGCTCCAGCTCCTCTTGTCCCTCTACTGCCAGGTGGGTCTACGAGGTGGGCTGTGAGGCCAGGGGAGGGAGAGATGCTGCTTCCCAGTCCTGCGTCCACCCAGAGCCCCTCCCCTGCCCTCCAGGGTCCCCACTGGCTGTTCTGAAACACAGTGTCTCAAGGTGCCCTATTCTCCTCATGGAGAAATAAAATGAAGAGTGTGCTAATGGCCCAAAGTCAGGGTTAGAGCAGTGTCCTCCTAACCATCTGTCCTTCCGTAGAGCCAAAGAGAGGGTTCAGAATTGCTTGGTGTGGCCTGGGTTTAGGGGGAGGTGGAGAAGGGGACCTACAAGCAGAAAGGCTGCTCCAAACTAGCGTGACTGAGGCCAAGTGATTCGTGCCCCCTCCCCTGGCTCCGCCCAGGACCCTAGCCTCCTCTGAGCTTAAACATGAGAATGGGGGACTTGGGCAGATCAGAAGCCATTTCAGCTGCAATGCTGTGGGCCTGTGAAGCAGTGTTTAGGGTCTCCCAACCTCTCCAGCCCTGTGAACAAAATCCCAGGCATTCTGGGGCAACTGAGGACCCCAGACCTTCTCCTGGCTTCTCAGAGGACTGGCTTAGCTGAAGCAAAACATTCACTGGCCTTCTGTGTGACCTTGGGCCCCTCCTCACCCTCTCTGAACTTCCAGGGTTCCCTGCACAGTGATGGGGTGGGGGCGGGGGCTATCAGATGATCTATAAGGTATTTTCTAGCCCCCATTCCAGCTAAAGTCCCATCCAGGACAGTGTGAGGGTTGCAGAGCCCCTCTCCCTGCCTCCCAAGCACCACTCAATCCTCCACCCGACCCCCGTGCCCGCACACCCACCTCAAGCCCTGCAGATGCCTGTTCCGAGGGCTCCGGGCTGAGCGCACAGCCTCGGCCTAAGCAGCTCAGCGTCGGCCCGTGGACTCAGTCGCAGCTGCCGTCCCCAGAGATGCTGCCATCTGCAGCCGCCCCGGGTGCTGGAAGCAGAGAAAGGGCGAGGCCAACGCCCCCTACGGGAGACAGAGTTTCTCAGGCCCAGGGAGTCTGACTGGGCCAGGAGGGGGCAGTCCTGGGCTAGCTCCGGCAGCCTGTACCTCTCCCTGCCCGTTGGAGACCCTTCTCTCTGCCCCCCACCCTCAGAATAGCGGGAGGTGGGACCTGCCTTAGCCAATCAGCAGCCTGGCAGAGCAAGGGCTTTATCCTCTGTTGCCCTGGCAACCAGCCTTCTCTTCAGGATCCCTTGCACTGTGCACATGGTACAGAGATGACAGGCAGAGCAGGGTTGGATAAATTCGGGACAGGTGGGAGCCACCCAGCAGGCTGCTGGACCCCACGGCTACTAGACCTAGAGAGGAAGTGTCCCCTACCAAGATAACTAGGAGGATTTGGCCACTTGTCATTTGAGGGTAGGGAGAGATTGGGGTCCCTGGCACGTGGGCAGGACACAGAAGCAATGACCAGTAGAGCCAATGAGGGTCATGTGTTATAGAGGGAAGAACCAAGACTGAGATTCTGGACACATTGGTCCAATGTAACATTTACCATATGCCAGACACTGCTTTCAGTGCTTTCCATATTTATGTTAACTCATTTCTTGGTCATCCAAGGTCACATGGCAAAAGTCTCAGTGCCAGGGTCGGAGCCCTAGCCTGGGCTGCAGGCCCGCTCGCAGGGACTGCCCTCCTGGTTCTGCCTCACCAGCCCCGGCGACCCCCTGGCTGGGATACAGCCTGAGATGGTTGTGGCTCCCAGCCACGGAGCCCTCCCCGCCAGGCCAGGACTGGGCCCCACATCACTTCATCTGGTCCTCCAGCTGGTTAGTTGTTGAAGCCCACTTTGGGGTTGAGGCAGCTTCGGCTCAGAGACGTGAAGCTGCTTACCCTCTCCTTCTTCAAGGTCACTCAGCTTCTCAGTGACAAAGCCAGGGCGTGTGCGGGGGTGGGCTGGAGGTGAGGGTCTACCTCCCAAGCCTGGGTCCTCCCTCCTATGCTAGAGACAGAGTGTTTGCAAAGTTTCAGAGGCCCAGTGAGCATTCCATAAACAGCAGTGGTTGTCGTCTCAGGAGGAGAGAGCAGCCCCGGAGGCCCACGGGATGGGGAAGAGTCTTCGAGGAACCATCTCCCTGGGGAATCCATTCCCAGAAACTGAGGACGGGCAGGTGGCAAAGGCTATGGGTCAAATGGCTTTGGGTCTCTGGGTCCCCCAACCTACAGACACCCTGACATCTGTGGGACAATCTGGGAGTCCTGCAAGTGTCCTCTCCAGCATATGTGGGCCAAGGGGACTGAGTTTGAGTTTCCAGAGAGATTTTTATTAAGATCTAAGGTACATACAGTAAAATACAAACCTTAAGTGATGAACGTTTACCTGTGTATACACCTTTGCAGTTGCCACCCAGACCATGTCTAGGATATTTTCATCATCCCAGGCAGTTCCCTCCTGTCTCTTGCCAGTCAGTACCGCCTTCCCAAAGGCACACACTGATATGATTTCTGTCACCATAGATTAGTTTTTCCTGTATTTGTATTGCACGTAAATGGAATCTTATGGTATATGCTCCTTTGTGTCTGACTTCTGTTGCTGAGCACAGTGCTTTTCTCTGCACTGACGATGTTGCCTTACCAATGTACCACAGCTTATCTGTTCACCACTGAAGGACATTTGGGGCATTTCCAGTATTGAACTATGATGAGCAAAGCTGGCAAAGTGCCGTTGAACAGTTTGGAGTGGGAGGGCAGAGAGGAGGTGGGGGAGGATGAAAGGGGCACAGAGAAACTTTTGGAGGTAATGGATACGTTCATTATAAATTGATTGTGGTGGTGGCTTCCTGGGTGTATATTTATATCAAAACTTACCAAACTGTACACCTTAAATATGTGTGGCTTATTACGTGTCAATTACACTTTAATAAATCTGTTTTTAAAAGTGATAAACAGGGGACTTCCCTGGTGGCGCAGTGGTTAAGAATCTGCCTGTCTGGGCTTCCCTGGTGGCGCAGTGGTTGAGAGTCCGCCTGCCGATGCAGGGGACACGGGTTCATGCCCCGGTCTGGGAAGATCCCACATGCCGCGGAGCGGCTGGGCCCGTGAGCCATGGCCGCTGGGCCTGCGCGTCCGGAGCATGTGCTCCGCAACGGGAGAGGCCACGGCAGTGAGAGGCCCGCGTACCGCAAAAAAAAAAAAAGAATGCCTGTCAGTGCAGGGGACATGGGTTCGATCCCTGGTCCTGGAAGATCCCACATGCCGTGGAGCAACTAAGCCCGTGCGCCACAACTACTGAGCCTACGCTCTAGAGCCCTCGAACCACAACTACTGGGCCCGTGTGCCACAACTACTGAAGCCCGCGCACCTAGAGCCTGTGCTCTGCAACAAGAGAAGCCACCGCAATGAGAAGCCTGCGCACTGCAACGAAGAATAGCCCCCGCTCACTGCAACTAGAGAAAGCCCTCATGCAGCAACGAAGACCCAACGCAGCCAAAAATAAATAAATACATTTATTGAAAAAAGTGATCAGCAGCCCTTAGATATTGTTTTAGCCACATGATTCTTTATTCACAAAAAAGTTTATAGGAAGCTCAATATGTAACAGAGATGAAGCCAGAGCTGCTTCTGTTAACTGGTGGGGTGGGGTTTCTGGGCCCTACGTACTCAACTTCTCCCCTGCCCCTCCCGGTGCCCCTGAGGCATCTCCCCAGGGTTTCGCAGAAGTCAGTTTGAAAAACACTGGCCCAGAGGGTCTCTGATGGCCCTGCAGGTTCTGGGTGTTGATGATACAAGAACCTCCAGGCCTGGGTCTGGGCTTCCTGCCAGTCTCTACACTTCATCACAGTATGGGTCTTACACACAACTATGTTCTATTGCACTACCTATGCGACAAGCACCCACTCACCTGACCCCTCAGCCAACAGTCACCTCCCCAGCAAAGTGTAATGGGGGCCCCCAGGGAGCCTTAATGCACCTTCATCTGGGCTCCAGCTGCTTCCCATGATGGCTCTCACCCACTGTGCTGCCTTTGGCTGTTGTTATCTGTCCATCCACCACTGAAACCTCTGTGCCTGGGTCACAGTGTCCAGCACCAGGCCTGGCCCAAGGCAGGCACTCAGCACAGGTTGATTGAATGGGCCTCAGCTCAGCCCCTCCTGGACCATGCTGAGCAGGGTCCAATGTCTTTCCTTGACTCTCTAAGGGCCTCAGTCACCTGGCCCTCGATCAGCTCTCTAGCTTCATCTCCTTCGCTCCTCATCCCACCTGCTTCAGCCACTGGCCTCCTTGCTGCTCCTCAGAAGTGTCAGGAATGCTCCCCACTTGGGGTCTTATCACTTGCTGCTCCTTCTGCCTGAATCCTCTTCTTCACTATATTTATTTAGCATTTTTCTTTTTTTCCATTTTATTATTTTTTTAACATCTTTATTGGAGTATAATTGCTTTACAATGGTGTGTTAGTGTCTGCTGTATAACAAAGTGAATCAGCTGTATGTATACATATATCCCCATAACCCCTCCCTCTTGCGTCTCCTCCCACCCTCCCTTCTTCACTATATTTAATTGGCTCCTCTCTCACCGCATGCAGACATCTGCCCAAACATCACCTTCTTAGCTAGGCCTCCCCTGACCTAAAGTACCTCCTCCTACCCATCACGTTCTATCCCCTAGCCCACCTTACTTTATTTTCCTAGTACTTACTACTACCTGACTGTCAGGGAGTCCCCTCCGTGCCCCGTGCCATGGGGAATCAAAACACCATCTGTGCTGGGGCAGGGGCTCCCTGAAGCCACGTACTTCCTGCTCTTTCTAAGCAAGGTATAACTAGTTTGGTTCGCAGTGAGAAGGATTTAGGTTAGACAGGAATATGCCTCTTTTCTCCCACATGTCACAGTAATGAACACACTGTGAGATCACGGTCCTACTCCCCCATCACACTGAGTTGGTCAGTAACATCTGATTCATCTGTGTTCCCAGGGTGGGGCATTGGGTCTTCCCTAGGAAATGAATGAATGAATCACTGCTGAGAATAAACAAATGGATGTAAATCGATTCATTCATTCATCAAATATTTCTTGAGCAACTACTATGTACCAGACATTTTTTAAAGTGCTGGACATACAAACTGACAAAATTTTGCCCTCATGTATCTTATGCTCTAGTTGGAGAGACAGACAATGAGCAGATATTATATAACTGTTGGGAGAAGCAATCTGCTGTGGGCTCTGAGTCCCTGCAGGTTCTTGCTGGGCATGCCAAGAAAGCAAGGCTCTGAAAGCTCTTTACCCAGGCCATTTCTAAGGGTTTGTTTTTGCAGCAAGCAACCTTGAGGGTTGGGAAAAGAACAGGAAAAACAAGCAACCGGAAAAAGGACAGGCATGCCTACCACTCACTGTTTTACAGTGTTTGAATTTCTAACCTCTGTGTTCCTCTCCTATAAGGCCATCCACGAGGTGTACAGGCAAACATGATGGGTGGGTCCTTTGCAGGGCTTGCGGGACGTGGGGAAAATGACACAAACAAAGGTAAAGCCACAGCTGCTGCTTTTACCTTGAGTAATAATGTCCTTTGTCCCTTACCCAGGAGTTTCATGTCTTCTGCAGCATCCATGAAAAGGTAACAGACTATTACTAATCAGTAATAAACAGTAACAGTTTATTAGTTTGTAAAATCTCAGGTGCTGCCCAGTTCTAGTCAATATGTGAAGTGCTATTGAGAAAACTGAGCAGAAAAGGGGAGAGAGGGATTATGGGAGGGCTTGCTATTTTAGATAGGGTCGTTAAGAAAGCCCCCTCTGATGAGGTGACATTGCAGCAGAAACCTGAATAAAGTGAGGAAACAAGCCATGTGACTATTTGGGAGGAGAGCATTTCAGCCAGAGGGAACCACAGGGCCAGGGGTCCTAGAGCCGTTTTTAGAGGGAGAAGGGCAGAAGATGAGGCCAGAGAGACTGTCAGGGGCCAGAACCCACAGAGCCTCAAAGGCCCCGTAAGGCATTTGCAATGTACCTGAGCAAGAGGAGAACTATTGATGGGTTTTGACCAGAGAAGTGGCCTGCTCTGATTTCTCTTTTTAAAGGATGACTCCGATTGCTGTGTGGAGAATAGCCAGTAGCCCTGGAGACCAGGGTGGAAGCAGGGAGCCAGTGAGAAGGCTCTTACAGTAGACCTGGTGAGAGAGGAGAGTGGCTTCTCCTGGTGCTGGGGTGGAGGTGGTGAGAAATGGTCGGCTTCTTGCATTTTAAGAATAGAACCCACAGGCTTGCTTACGGATTGATTGTGAGGTGCGGGGAAGAGGAGTCAAGAATGACCCAAGATTTTGTTCTTTGCAGCTGCAAGGACGGAGTCAACTGAGATGGAGAAGATGTGTGAGGGACAGGTTTGGAAGGAATCAAGAGCACCTTGAATGAGCACGAATTAATGAAAATGAATAACTGAATCACTGAATATCTTCTTTCTCCCAGTCGTGAAATAAAAGTCTTGTCCCGCAGGCAGCACCCTATGCGCCTAGAGCCAGCGGTGGAACCTCTCCTCGGAAAAGGCGGTAGTGGTTCCTTTAAGAAGGTCCTGCCCAAGCACTGTCACGTGACCCGCGATTACGCACAAGGGGTGGGCCACTGGGTGGTTTGAAAGCCCGGCGCGCACTGCACGAGCGGCGGTTCGGCCTGTCCCTGGGATGTCGGTGTTGCGGCCGCTGGACAAACTGCCTGGCCTGAACACGGCCACCATCTTGGTAGGCGTCAGCAGCCCAGATTCTCCCGCCCGCCTTTCCTCCCAGGCTGTGCCTCAGCCGCCAGGTCCCCTGCGCTCTCTGAGGTGCTGGCGTGGGCTGTTCTGGCTGGGGTGTGGTGGGCCGGAGAGCCACACTCTGAACCAATCGGAGTAGCCGCCCTTCTGAGGCTGAGGGACATCCCCACCAATAAGTGCGCAGTTTCTGATTGATGGGGCGGCTGGGCGGGGCGACCGCGCGCAGGGCGGGGTGCCGGCTGTCCAAAACTCTGTTTTCCCGCGTAGAGGGATCGGACCTCCGGGAGAGACGATGCCTTTCCAGGAAGGGTCCGGGGAGGTAGTGAGTGCTTTCCGGGCAGGACCGGAGAGGGTGCAAACCTCGGGCCCTCTGCCGGAGTCCTCTCGGTAAAAGGGTGCCTCGCGCGCTGGAGCCAGAATCTTGGGTTCGCGGCCGTCCGGGCCCTCCAGCGGGACTGCTGTGTCCAGGTATCAGTCGGTCGCCTTCTCTCTCTGGGCAGCTGGTGGGCACGGAGGATGCTCTTCTGCAGCAGCTGGCCGAAGCGATGCTCAAGGAGGATTGCACATCGGAGCTGAAGGTGTAAGTAGCCTTATGCTGGGGGTGTCCGATCGCTGGCCTGGGCGCAAGGGAGAGCGGGGTTGGCTGTAGGGGGACCACCAGAGAGGCGGGCACAGGTGGAGCCGGTTGACCAACCCCTCAGAGACTCCGTCCTAACGCGTGATCTGTCCCCGTCCAAAGGCCTCCTCCATCACTGTCACACAGTTTTTCTATTTTCCTCTAGCACTTGTCACTATAAGAAGTTGCCATGTTTCTTTACTTGTTTCCAGTCTGCCACCCCTAGGGACCAAGGTCAGCCCCTTGAGGGCAGGGACTTTGACTTTTGCTCATTGGTGAATCCCCAGTGCCTTGAGCAATACTTGGCACAGAGTACATGCTCAGATAACCCCCAAATTTGGAGAAAAAGTAACTAAAGTATATTTTGTTTTCCTTCTTCTAACTGAGAGGGAGTAGAAACAGCTGCTGGCAGGAGTCAAGTGACTGAATACATGTGGGTGTCATTCTCCCTGATAAAGATTATGTTCCCTTATTCTACCTAGTATGGGGCATTTCCAATTCCCACAGAGGAAATACCCTCTAGATTTGGATCATTCTCCTTCAACGTAATCTTTCCCTCAAAATGAAGATTGTTCATATGTCCATCTGTGCTCTACCTATGTTGCCAGCTTCTTTGGCTATAGAACACCAAACACAATAACCAATAATCTCAAACCCATAGCTCAGAAATTGGAAAGGATAAAAAAAAATTAATTTGGGACTTCCCTGGTGGTCCAGTGGTTGGAACTTTGTGCTTCCGCTGCAGGGGGCACGGGTTTGATCCCTGGTCCAGGATCTAAGATCCTGAATGCCATGGGGCAAGGCCCCCCCCCCAAAAAAAAGTCAAAAAAAATAATTTAATTAGCATCAGAGTAAATGGAAAACGTGGATAAAATTGCCTACATTCAGCAAGATGGAAACCATTGGCAAAAAAGAGTCACATGACATGCAAAAAATCTGATGAAGAACCCACTCTGGGGAAAGGGGAAGAAAGCTCCTTTTTGAGTTCTCTGTGCCATTGAGGAATTTAATAGGAACATGAATTTTTTAAAGAAGCGTTCAAAGACCAAATAATAACACAACAGAATGAGAGGAAAAGGGAGGTTGCAGAGCTAAGGACAAAAAAGGTGAAAAATAATACCATATGAAATCTATCTAATAAATACATAGAAACAGCAAGGATCAGAGTAGATGTGGTTAAAGACTTAATTATTTACAAAGAAGAAAGATTTGAGAAAATTACAGCAAAAGTATTTGAAGTGTAGTAGAAGAAGACTTCCCTGGAATGAGTGAAGAGTTGAATTTGTCCATTAAAAAGGGTACATATATCTTGTTCCAGGAAAAATGGACAATTATTTACTTCTGAAGTAAATAATTCTTCAGACTTTTAGGCAGGAGAAGCAAATCACCCATATGGTCATCTGTTCATTCTGTTGTCAAGTATTTTCAGCTCTCTGCATTTGTAGTATTTGGCAGGAACTAGGTTTGACCTTTTGTGGTTATGTGGAGCCACGTGACTAGTTCTGGCCAATGAGTTGTGAGCAAAAATGATTGTCTCTTTATTGCTGAAGCATTTAGTTGCCAGTGAGAGACCTTCCTCAGTACCCTTTGTCTCTCTCATGTTCTAGAGTGGCAACTTCATTAGCTGAGGTCCGAAGTTATGGTTAGAGCAAAATATAAATGTATATAATAATACCATTAATAATAGCAATATAAATTACATTTGTAAGTTTTGTCCAAATGGTAAGGTAGATTATAAGAATGCTAATTTTCTCACTTTTCTTAATAATAGAGAATCAATCCCATATAGGTAGAATGAAAACTGTTAAAAATGATACCAACTTACTCATTTATTCCATAATCTTTTTTTAATTGGGTTCTTTGAGGAAATAACTTCTTGTGATTAAAAAATAATTTATCCAAAGTTCATCTTTTTTTTCAGTTCTACTTTAGTTATTTTGCTTCCACTAAATTCAGATAAAATTAATACTATTATCCTATTTTTATTTATTTTTATTTTTTATTTTTTGGCCGCACCATGCCCCTTGCGGGTTCTTAGTTCCACGACCAGGGATTGAACCTGGGCCACGGCAGTGAAAGCGCTACATGCTAACCACTGGACTGCCAGGGAACTCCCTCCTATTTTTCGATTACATCTACTGTATTCTAGTGTCTGAATGTGTATACATTATGTACATGGAGAGATGTTTAGAAAAATGTTCTAACGTTAATAGTAGTTATTTCTAGGTAACTGAACTTTTAGGAGTATGTGTTTCTTTTTTAACTTTTGTGTTTTGTATACTTTTTGGTATTCTTAAATTATAAGCTGAGGGGTGGGGGGCAGATGAGTAATAGTCATATGTGGAAATGGGCAGAAGTAGAGGATTCAAAAAAACCCTTCAGGTGGGTATTTGACAATCTGAGACTAAGTCCAGACAAGAATGATGAGGGTGACTTACCCAAGGTCACATAGCTGATAATTGGCAGACCTGGGATTTGGGGCCACTTCTGTCTTACTCCAAAGAGCTTCAATCTTAACACCTGAACTTCACAGTCCAACACCCTCCCCCGCTTCTGAGCCTGGTCTCCCTCCCAGCATGCAGTGTAGATGTCTAGCCTCATGCCATCTTATATCCAAAACTCCCTCTTGCCAAGGCAGTTACTAAACTTTCTGGCAGGGAGAGTAGAGCAGGAGTCATCTGGATAGGACCAGCTCTGCCCTGCCCCTGTGCTCACCTGAAAAGTCTTGCTTCAGGTGAATAGGAGAGGAGCTCTTGACAGCCTCTTCCCTGTGACGGGCGGCATGTGAACAGTCATTGTGATGTGGGTACGTATTTAGTCCTGCAATTTCTTGTTTTTCAGCCACTTGGCAAAGTCCCTCCCTCTGCCCTCCAATGTGAATCGGCCCCGAATTGACTTGATTGTGTTCGTGGTCAACCTTCACAGCAAACACAGGTGAGAGCCAGAGGATGGGGGCTGCCGGGCTCAGGTAGACCTGGCGCGGGGATGTGCTGGGACAGTGGCCTCACTTGTGATGGGAAGGAGAGGAGACAGGGAGAGGCTGCCTGGGGTTAACTTAGACGGTGAGGAGCGGGGAGCCAGTGGCCAATGCAAGATGTTTAAAAGACACTGATAAATGCCAGCAGTGTCATCTGTCATTTGGCTCTCTGAGGCCTACTGTGTATCCCTGACAGCAGGCACAGACATGAATGAAACAGACCCTGTCCTCAAGGTCCATTAGGGGAGGAGGCTAGACTTTTGAACAGACAGTTACAGTACCTGCGATGGGTACTGTAAAAAGAAGGAAGCAGGGGGCTGTGAGAGCCCAAACAAGACCTCTGACTCCCAGGACTTAGGTCAGGCTAGACTTCCCGGTGGAGGTGACATTTAAGTAGACACCTGAGAGATGACGAGAAATTAGCCAGGGAAAGAGAAAGTGAGCAGAATGTTCCAGGTGGAGGGTTAATGCAAAGGGCAGGAGGAGTGTAGTGTGTTCGGAGGACTGTCGAGGCCTGGGCAGCATCAGAGCCAGTCTAGCGCGGGCCCGTGGCAGTGGCAGCATGGGTGGTGTTGATGCTGGTGGCCTGATCCGGTCTCCCTGTGGTGCTGGCAACCCTGGGGACAGGACTGCAGCCAGCCTAGGGAGTACAGAAGAAAGGTCTGCCCTCTCCCTCCTGGGTGACAGCAGGCTAAGAGCAGGACACAGTGTCCAGCACAGAAACCAAGGCAGATACCTGGGCCTGTGGTAGGGATCAAGGGAAGGATGTGGTGGAAACACCTGGGAATCCAGTGGCATAGAGACACCAGATACCTGTAGCATCAGGACCAAGTCCAGACCGCACTACCTGACCGGTTGGAACCAGTCAGTGGTGACTTAGGCCCAGGTGGGGCTGAGATCTGCCGTGGTTGCCAGAAGGCCCTGGCTCAGCAGATCTGTTGCTCTTTGGGTGAGATCTCTCTGTTCACCAGAAGGGACACTGGCCCAAGTCTTTGGAGAGATCCTGCTTCACAGCCACACTTAGGGGCAGGGCCGCTGTTGCTGTTGGCCTCAGGCTGTGTTCATTCAGCCTGAAGCCTGACCTTTGAGATGGCTTTTTGGCCAGGAGACCACAGGTTCCTTCATCACTCCCTGGACACGAGTGAATGAAAGCCTCAAACCAGAAGGTCAGGGTGCCGTTGCTTAGAGGAAAAGAGTGTTTTCATATGATTGATATGACTTAAAATCACTGTAATCTTAATGCAAAGCAATTCAGCAATACTTATCTACACTTAAAAAAGACACATACTGTGACCCAGCCATTCCACTTCTAGCGTCTGTCCTACAGAAACGTTTGCTTGGATGTGTAAGGACCCGTGGGAAAGAAAATTCATGCAGCATCTTTCGTAACGGTGAACAAGAGGAGACCGTTTAAATGTCCATCACAGGGAAAGTAGTTTGTGGTACTGTGTGGTCATTCCAAAGAATGTAACAGAGTTGTCGAACCCAGTTAGACCCAACTGGATGCTGGTACCTATCACTGTCTGTATTTGCATATGAAAAATATTCCAGAAGAATTACACCCCCAACTGTCAGCAACAGTATCTCTGGGGAGTTGAAACGGAAGGTGGTGCTGGAGACGGGGACTTCTACTTTTTACTTATACACCCGTATTTACTGTTTGATTATATTACGAACTTGAGTCACTTTGTAATTAAAAGTAGTTTGGGAAATTCCCTGGCAGTCCAGTGGTTAGGACTCCTCGCTCTCACTGCCGAGGGCCCACGTTCATCCCTGGTCGGGGAGCTAAGATCTCGCAAACCGTGTGGAGTAGCCAAAAACAGAACTACCATCTGACCCAGCAATGCCACTACTGGGCATATACCCTGAGGAAACCATAACTCAAAAAGAGATATGTACCACAGTGTTCATTGCAGCACTGTTTACAATAGCCAGGTCATGGAAGCAACCTAAATGCCCATCGACAGATGAATGGATAAAGAAGATGTGGCACATATATGCAATGGAATATTATTCAGTATAAAAGGGGACGAAATTGGGTCATTTGTGGAGACGTGGATGAGTCTAGAGACTGTCATACAGAGTGAAGTAAGTCAGAGAGAAACAAATATTGTATATTAACACATATATGTGGAATCTAGAAAAATGGTACAGATGAACCGATTTGCAGGGCAGAAATAGACACACAAATGTAGAGAACAGACGTATGGACACTAAGGGGAAAAGTGCCGGGGTGGGAGGGGGGGGTGGGATGTATTGGGAGATTGGGATTGACATGTATACACTGATGTGTATAAAATGGATGGTTAATAAGAACCTGCTGTATAAAAAAATAAATAAAATTAAATTTTTTAAAAAATGTAGGGTTTCCCTGGTGGTGCAGCGGTTGAGAGTCCGCCTGCTGATGCAGGGGACACAGGTTCGTGCCCCGGTCCGGGAAGATCCCACATGCCGTGGAGCGGCTGGGCCCGTGAGCCATGGCCGCTGAGCCTGCGTGTCTGGAGCCTGTGCTCCGCAACGGGAGAGGCCACAACAGTGAGAGGCCCGCGTACCGCAAAAAAAAAAAAAAAGTGTAGTTTAAAGATATAAAAGGACAAAGTATTCCTCTAGGGCTGTTTCCTGTCACCCTCCTCTCGTTCTCTGGCCTCTCTGGCAGCAGAGGCGGGGCGGCTTCTGCTTTCTCTGTTGTGAGGTTTGTCCTCTGCTTTGTCCTCTCGCCCTGGCCACTGCAGCCTCCGGAATGTTGAGGAGTCCCTGCACCATGTGGACGCCACCTTCTTCCTGGGGAAGGTGAGCTTCCTCGCCACTGGCGGTAAGTGCATCCCTCCCCCGCCGCTCACCCCCTCCCTCGCCAACCCAGGGCAGGCTGCGGCTGGGCCTGTGGTGGACTCCTTGCAAAGGCAGCCTGGGTGATGGAAAACACATGCATTTTGGAATCTGATGTTGTCAGTCTTTATAAAGCAAATCTGAGCTGATCCGTCTGCCAAGTTAATTCCGCTGAGATAACGGCTTAGAGGTGCCTAGTGGCTCTCTGTGGCTTTCAGAGTAAAATCCAAACTCCTGTAAAGGCACAAAGTATTTTGCAGTTTGGCCCCTGCTTCCTGTCTTATTTCCTATTACTCTTCCCCTCTTTGGCTCAGCTTATAGTTCTCTGAAACTTGGTAATATCAACAGTGGAAATAATAATAGCTACCCTACATCGAGCACTCACAATAGACCAGACACTGTCCTAAGTGCTTTGTTTCTATATTACTTAATCTTCACGACAGGTACTACTGTAGTAGGTACTATTTTCTCTGTTTTGCAGCAGAGGAAACTGTGGTCACGAGGTTAGGTAACTTGCCCAAGGCCCCGCAGCTGAGCAGTGGTAGAGCAGAGATTCACACGTAGAGAGTCATATTCCAGAGCCCATGCCTTTAATGATTGTACCATGTGGCTTCTCTCAAATACTCTTTCCTCTTCTTTATCTCGCTAACCCCTATTTTCTGCCTCCTGGGGGACCTGACCAGCCCTGCAGTCTGGGCCCTCAGGGTATCCATCCCACACATGCCTCTGTCAGAGACTCCTAACCCTTCTACCTACACTGACGGTGTGCCTGCCCCACCAGCTACACTGCGAGCTCCTTGCAGGAAGGGCCTGGCGCAGATGATTCTCATTAAGCACTGCTGGATAAATGGACACCAGGTCACTTCTGTGTGTTCATTCATTGAATCTCGATAGTAACTCAGCAGGGTAGGGGTCGTTACTATCCTCATTTCACAGATGAGGAAATTCGTGTTTTTATTGAGGACTCTCTCCAAGCCCCTTCAGCCTATTTTCTGATTTGATGATCTTGACTGCCCTGAAAGGAAGGTAGAACAGGCTTGTCACCCCACTGACTAGTAAGTAACGGAGGCCCAGAGAGGGGAAATGAACTACTTGGCCCAGTGCTTCCTAGATCACAGTCATGAAGGTAGAGATTACAGGCCGTGGCTTCTTTGCAGCTGGGCGGGAGAGCCACTGCAGCATTCACCGGAACACCGTCATGCAGCTCGCCCACACCTACCGGAGCCCCCTGCTCTTCTGCGACCTGGAGGTGAGGACCCCAAGCACGCGGGTTGAGGGGTGGGGCAGTCAGCACACAGTGGCCGTGGCAGGGATGCTCCTTGGAGGCTCGCTGAGTACCCTGGTGAAGGGGGTCCTGATATGGAGACAAGATCCTCATTTGAATCCTGGCTCTTCTGCTCGCCGTCCTTGGGTGGGTCACCGTAAGCCTTGGGTGGGTCACTGAAAGCCTTGGGTTCGCACATGTAAAGTAGGGTGATGCTCCGTGTACATCTTGAGCTCTGCTCATACACCAGGCGCCATCACCTCTTGCTTTTGCGTCGTTCTCTCTACTCGTAACTAAGTCTTGTGTGTGTACCTGTGGGTCCATGTTAATATCTCACTTCCCTGCTGGGGTTAAGTGCTGTGAGGCCAGGCATCTTGTCTGCCTCATTAACCAGCAGTGAAGGTGCCCAGTGTCCTCCTTACATCCCTGGATTGCAGACCTTGTCTGGTACCAGCCTGGGGCAGGGGGTCTAGCAGGCAGCAGAAGGGGAGGCTGGGTAGGTGGGCAGGTGCTTGGATGGATACATGTGATATTAGTTCTGCCCTGACTTGCTTGTGTGGGTGTTTCTCACGAGGTGAATGCTCATTGTGGGGTCAGCACAGCAGATTTCTATTTTGCTGTTGAATTTTGCTCTTCAGCCTCTCTTTGTGTGGTACGGAACCTGATGACTTTTTGCTAAAGGGTCCTCAGCAGGAGTTGATGCTGCTGCCTCTGGGCTCCCAGGGCCTGGGCTGCCCCACCCGCACGCCAGGCCTGCTCAGTTGGTTTTGAGATTCGTTTTAAAGATTTGTGTTTCTGCTCTGTTCTGGGTCTTGCACCTGTTCCCAAAAGCAAAGTGATGTCGTAAGAGGGAACTGAGTCAGTATGTGGTCCCTCATCACCAAGGGTTCTTACTCTGGGGTCTGTGGACCCCTCTGGTCGGAAGGGAGAACAATTCAGGGGATTTGCGGACCTGGACGAGGAAAAAAAATTACTTCTTGTTTTCAGTAACTTCTAAAAGAAATTTATCATTGTGAATGTAGGCAAGAGATGTCAGTAGTATTAGCAGAACCTGTGACTGTTAGCAATAGAAGCGGCGGGACGTTGCCATGTCCCATGGGGATTGAGGCAGCTCTCATTACTACTCCGACACTGCAGAAGTCATTAGACCTGCCCCAGATCTCATTCGGCACATCGGTTAAGATGTACAAATTTGTGTTTCACATTTGATGACTATTTTAAGAACCCCGACTAGACCGATGCTCCGATCTCACAGGTAGGACCTGAGGCCCGGGGCACCCCTGAGGAGCCTGTCCCTGCAGGCTTTCCTCACAACAGGAGAGGCGAGACGTGCTCACAGTCACACAGCTAGGAAGTCAGCGGAAGAGCCAGGTTGGCGTGCAGCTGTCCCTTTCCTGTCTTAGCGGGCTGACTGTGTGGCTTTGAACAAGTCGACCCACCCCCGACACACGCACACACACGCACACGCACACGCACACAGCCTGCCTTCTCTTGGCGCTGAAGGGGAATCGCCATCTTTGCTCCACGGCAGAGGTGCGCGTGGTGCTGCAGTTCTGTGTGTGGCCATGAGGTGGCAGGCTGTAGCAGGTCCTGGGTTGTCCTCTAGCCTGAGAACTTCTCTCAAAAAAAGGTCTGGGGGAAAAAAAAAAAAAAAAAAGGTCTGGGGCCGACTTTCTATTTCCAGCCAGCAGCAGCCCTGCTGAGAACCTAGACCTGGCATTCTCTCACACAAAGCACCCAGTGTCTGGACGGTCAGCACTCCTCGTACCGCTGTCGTCCCGTTCGGGGCACCCTCCTCCGCTTAATCGACTTGGAGCCTCACCGTATTCTGAGGCCTTTGCGTGGCAGGAATTATTAGCCCCGTTTTACATATGAGGAAACACCCAGGGAGGTGTGGGATTCGCCCAGTGAAATCATTTCCCAGCTCCGCTGATCGGGCCCTGTGCTGGTCCCTGAGAACACAAATGCCTCAGATATTGGCCCTGCCTCTCAGAGGCAAGCAAAATAGACCGACATGTAACATACGCAGCAGGAGAAGGATTTGCAGAGCTTTGGAAGCCTGGCAGTGGAATTCAGCCATTCCTTCCTGTAGGTGACGGGGCGTCATGATAGGGTCAGAAGTGGGATTTGCGGGCCACGTCTCTGGAGTATGATGTGTGGATGGGAGGAGGCCTGGCCACAGGCAGGAGGCCTCAGGACGAGGCTGCTGCGGGAAGCGGACTGTGGAGTCCAAGTGAGAGCAGCAGCAGTTTGGAGGGACAGTTCAGAGGCAGAGGCCACAGAGCTCAGAGGACTTATTCAGCAAGTATTTCTGGACTTCCCTGGTGGTGCAGTGGTTAAGACTCTGCCTGCCAATGCAGGGGACACAGGTTCGAGCCCTGGTCCGGGAGGATCTCACATGCCACAGAGCAACTAAGCCCATGTACCACAACTACTGAGCCTGCACTCTAGAGCCCGCGAGCCACAACTACTGAAGCCCACGAGCCACAACTACTGAAGCCCACGTGCCTAGAGCCCATGCTTTTCAACAAGAGAAGCCACCACAATGAGAAGCCCACGCACCGCAACGAAGAGTAGCCCCCGCTCGCCACAACTAGAGAAAGCCCGCGCGCAGCAACGAAGACCCAATGCAGCCAAAATAAATACATTAATTAAAAAAATAATAAAACAAGTATTTCTTACATAACCTACAGTGCGCCGAGCATTGTTCTAGGCACTAGGGAAGCAGCATAGAGCCAGAACAGTTTTAAAACTCCCAATTCTGTTCTAGTGGAGGAAACAAAGTGAGGAAGTAGAACGTATGGCGTGTTAGAGAATGGATGTGACCTGTCAGGTGGTGGTAAAGTGGCAAGATTTACATAGGGGTTGAAGGGGCTCACTAAAAAAAATGACCTGTAAGTAAAGACTTGAAGGAAGGCGCCGTGGGGTCTCCTGGTGGAAAGGCCCACTAGGTTGGAGAAACAGCAAGGGCAAAGGCCCTGAGTTTGGAACTTGCCTGCTGTGTTCAAGGTCCACAGGGAGGCATGGGTGGCTGGAGCAGAGCTGTGAGAGACGAGTCAGAGTGACCGTGGGGCTTTGTGGGTCGTAGGACAGGTGGTGGCTTTCACTCTGAGTTAGACTGGAGCAATGGAAAGTGTGGGGCTGGGCAGGGGGAACACAGCCTGACTCGGGTTTTAAGTGGGTCCCTGCAACTGTTGGGAGGAGAGTGGACTGAAGGGAGACAGGGGCAGAAAGAAGGAGATGGGCCTGGGGACTGTGTCTGGAAGAGTTAAGAGTGGTCTGGGCTCAGTGGTGTCTGGGGAAGAGGGAGATGAGATGGTCTGTGATGCTGGGTGTTTCCAGGGCGGGGCCGACAGATGTGCTGATGGCCTGGATGTGAGACAGGAGAGGAAGAAGAGTCAAGGTCGACTCTGGAGTTTTCAGCCTGAGCAACTGGAAGGATGGGGTTGCCTGTGGCTGAGATGGGGGGCGACTGCAGTTTGGGGGGACTCCCAGGAACTCCGTCTTAGACACACTAAGACTGAGGAGTCTGTTAGATGTCTACACAGAAACCAAGCAGGCAGCGGCACGTGTGTCTAACATTCAGAGGAAAGGTCTGGAGATGCAGTTTGAGCATCCTCAGCAATGAGATGGTTTGAAGGTCACAGAGCTGGCTGAGATCACCTGGGGACCGAGTGTGGGGGAAAGAGATGCAAAGGCCAAGCCCTGGGACCCCCAGCAGTTAGATGTCACACAGAGGAGGGAGCAGCCTGTGGGGTGAGAGGAGAAGCCCCGGAGGGTGGGGTCCTGGGAGCCAGGTGGAAAAGACTTGTCAAGGGGAGGAAGCAGCTGCGTCAGATTCTGCTGAGAGGAGACTCAGTGCGGATGAGGCCATGTGATGAGGACTGACGTCACCTCTGGATTTAAAACCCAGGATGTCGTGGGTGGCAAATGGTGGAGGACGTGGGGATGCCTGATCACTAGCTTGGGTGACTGGGTGGATGGTGGCGCCCTTTCCCCAGTTAGAGAGGGAACAGGGGAAGGGGGAGATGCTTCTGAGGCCACCTGTTGGTCAGGGGAGAACATCTGAGCATCACTGTTTATTCCTCAACATTTCTAATGAGCACCTCATCTGCCCGCGCCATCTGATGCCAGGCCCTAGGACAGTCTTGTCACCCCTGCCTAATCCCATGGCTCCTCTGGGCCCGCCAGCCCTTCAGAGGCCCTGATATAGGAACCGTCTGTTGACAGTGCCTCCCTGTCCTCGGAAAGGGCCACTCTCTACCCACCCCTCCTTTCTACCCCTGTGAGCGTCTTTCTCAGACAGATCCCAGGTTGGGAAGCCTTTGGGGCCTACTGTACCCCAGCGTTGGTTGGGACTAGCCCTGGTTCAGATGCCAGCTCTGCAGGCACTAACTGTGTGCCTCTGGACAGTTGGCCTAACCTCGCCAGCCCAGCTTGCGGGGCCTTCATTTCTTCTGGAGCAAGGGTCATCGTCTCTGGTATCCCTGGAGGGTGTTTGAAGGATTCGGTAAACTAAGGTGGTTGGAAACGGCTCGGCGAGGTGTGGCGCGGACAAGGGCGTGGCCATGCTGGGCAGCGGTGCCCTGAGCTGTCCCCACATCTCAGCACCCCGCTCCCCCGGGCAGCCCGCGGAGCTGCTCCACGTGAGAGGAGCAGACCCCTCACCGCTGTTCTCTGCTCTTCCTCTGCAGATAGAAGACTTTCGAGCCACCATGGCGCAGCGCCTGGTCCGCATGCTGCAGATCTGCGCCGGCCATGTGCCCAGCGTCTCGGCCCTGAACCTGCTGTCCCTGCTGCAGAGCTCTGAGAACCCCTCCCTGGAGGACCTGTGAGGGCCACCAGCCCCCGGGCTGCCCCTCCCCAGGGCTTGGTGCCCGGCTCAGTAAACAGTCACTGTTGCCGGGGCTTGACAGGCCGGGGTCAGCAGGCAGTTGCCTCAGGGCCCAAAGTCCTCGAGCTCCAGCAGCACGTGCTGGGGGCAGGGGGTGGGGAGGGAGCCCAGCTGGTGGGACTGCAGCCCCCCTCCCCCTCCCACGCTCACTCCAGCAGAGCCCCAGGTCTTCGTCCATCTGACGTGTTCTCTCTCCACTTAAGACTTCAACCGAACAAAGGGTCCGTGGCTAAAAAAAGATTGAAAATCACTAGTCTCGTCCACCACTCTGATTTTGCAGATGAGCAAACTGACTCAGAACAATTAGGAGCCGGGTAGGGGGAGCTTGGACTCTGTGAGCCCAGTCTGACTCTGCATCCTGGCCTTGCCATGCCTGGTTATAGGACCTGGTTGTTGCCTCCTGGGGCCTCAGTTTTCCCAGGTGTGAAATGGAGATTGTTCTCCCTACCCTGTTGCGTTGTGAGGATTGTGTGACGTGGTGGAGGTGAAGTGCTTGAGGTTGTATGACTCTTGCGCTTGTCTGAGCGCCTGCTGTATTTCATAATAAACGTGTTGATGCTTACACAGTGCCAGGTGAGCACTCGATGAACAGTTATTTGAACGATTATTTGAAATCACACAGAGCTAAGTTCAAAACCTGGTGCACATCCAGGAATTACACTGTGAAGTCTTAAGGTTGTGCGAATTCAGTGAGAGAATCTGAGGGCTGCTTTCTGGGTTGGCAGCAAGAGATTGTGCCATGACCATTGCTTTCCTTCTCCTTTGGGTCTCATTAGAATTTGTGGAAGTGCCGGGATTAGAATCCAGAAACCCTGGCAGCCAGATCTGGGCTCCGGCTGCTCCCCCGTGGCCGGCTGGGCATGCATGTGAGAGCTTGGGGGTGAAGAGGAGGCCTGGGGGGAGAGGCCTCAGGAGGAAAGCCAGGTTCTGGCTACCTTGGAGCGTGACAGCGCCCTCCCAACCCCGCCCCTCCTGCTTGTGCCCCGGCCTGTCCTCCATCCTCAGGCCTCAGGACCGACCGGCCCTGCTTGATGCCTTGGACGGTGCCAGCACTGCAGGGCCTCTGCTTTGACGTCACCATGGCAGCCGCAGCTCACGCTCTCCACCGAAGGATGGGCCAACCTGAAACTCGGTGCAGGCGTCATAAGGGTAGGGCCCGCCTTTCTCCTCTCCTTGGGTTCCTTCCAGACCTGGCCCAGCACCCGACCCCTCGTGCGTGCTCGGTAAGGTTTGCAGATGCCTGGCTGTCTTCCAGGGAGCCCCCTCAGCCCACCGAGAACCTCAGCTGCCAGCTGTGGAGACTCGGTTCAGGTCCCAGACGTCACCCACCCGACGTCGCAGAGCTTCACACTTCACAGAGCCCTTCTCACACAGTCGCTCCTGCCACCCTCCCCGCAGACCTGTGAGGTTGACAGTGTTTCCCCATTTCAGTTAATGAAACTGAGACTGTTGTCATCAGAGGCTTATCCACAGTCGCACAGCTAATCGGAGGCAGAGACGACCTCTGGCCCCAATTCTCTGCTTTTTCTCTCTGGTTGTTCTCTTAGGCACCTAATCGTTGAACAAAGGTTTGGGCATCTCTGCTGGGCAGGCCCTGAGCTGAGAACACAGAAATGGTGGACACACAGGCCTTGAGCCAGAGAAAGCAGCCATTTGGAAGGGCAGTCTCCTATTAGCACAGGGGGAGGCTTCACAGAGGGGAGGGCGGAGAGCAGGCCAGGGGCCCGGCCCACCGCAGGAGGAGGATGTTGCAAGCCTCAGGCTCCAGCAGGCCTGGGGCACAAGGATCGCCCAAGGACTCGCAGCATCTGGGAAGGGAAGCCAGCTTCTGTGCTGAGGTTGGGGTGGGTCTGGCTTGAAGGAAGAGGCTGGCAGTAAAGGTGGGCAGTGAATCCGCGGGGATGGGCTGGATCAGCAGAGGTCCAGGAGGCCAGCCTTCCAGAAGGACCCTCGGCTCCTAGAAAACCGGCATTGTCTTCAGCCCCTCAGGAGCCTGGGCCACAAAGGGCAGGGCTTTGCAGGGCTGCGGTGGGTGGAGGGGGCGGGGGGCCAGGGAGGAGGCCTTTGGGGGATGGAGCGTGGTGTCCAAGCAGGAGAGTGCAGCGGTGTGGGCACAGTCTGCCTGCCTCTTCTGGGCTAGTCATTTTGCCTGGAGACAGGTGGGGTCCTCCCCATACACCCGCCCCCACCCCCAGCCAGCATGAGGCACTCTCTCGCTCTCTGGTCCCTATGCCACGTTTTCTTCGCCACCTGGTACCATTTAATGAGAAATAGCGTGGCATCACGTTCTCCAGCCGAGGATCTGGGAGCCTTCCAAGTGCTGGGGGAGCGTGACGCTGTCACTGCTGTCAGCTCCAGCGAGCTTGGCGTGGGGCCCTGGAACCCAGAGGCCGCCTCTGCCTCACAGCAGAGCTGACCAACCCCTAAACGGCTGCCGGCCACCCTCAGGCCCACTGCCCCCAGCCGGGGAGTAGGGGCCAGCAACATTGTCCCGGAGACAGTTTGACTGAGGGAGGTGACGGAAGACCAGTCTTTACGCCCCCGTGGTGCCCAGAATTGGCGCTTGGTGCTGTGGAGGGAGACGGGAGAGGCTGCACTTGGCTTCTTACTGATCTCCCCATCTCAGGCAGGTCACTTATCCTTGATGTGCCTCAGTTTCCTCATCTGTAGAATGGGGTCAGGCTAATTGATGCCTTTCTTCCAGCCGGTTGTGAGGACTGAGAATCAGAAGCTGTTATCTTAAACATAAAACTCCAAGCAAATGGAAGACTTCTGGGGCTGGCCATGGTCACAGGGTGGTCACGTTTGAGGCAGTTATTGAGGGTTGGCATGGACCCCTGGGCAGCAGGTCCGAGTGGGTGGGCAGCCCAAGGCTCCCGGAAGGGATGCCCTTCTGCTGGGCCTGGGAGCTGCCCGGTCCAGGCTCTCTGAGAGCACAGAGGAGGGAGTGAGACGTTTGGGCCCCCGCCTTGTGGATGAGGCATCCAGGCTGTCAGAGGAGCTGGGCTTGTTCAGGGTCACAGGTTCTTTTGTGTCCTCAGGCCACCTGGTTGTGGGCAGCCCTGGAGCCCAGGCCCAAGGAGCTCACATTCTCCGTAGGAGGCAGCCCAGACCCAAGCATTCAGGCCCGGGTCTGCCCAGGAGGCAGGGCCTCCCTTCAGGGAGGGGGCTCCGCAGCATGCCACCTGTGTCTCCACCCCTCAGCGAGCAGAGGCAGGGGCATCCTGGCCACAGAGAGGAAGTGATGCAGTGGGAAAGGACCTGGCCTCTGAGTCCCATTGACTTGGGGTCTGTGGCCAACCTGCAGTGTGACCTGGGGTGGCTTACTTCCCATCCCTGAGCCCCACGGCCTGCTGAGGTTCTCCTGAGCTCAGAGAAACTGAAGTGCCTGACACCGCAGCTGCCGCATGCTCACCCTCCAGGCCCTCCAGAGAAGGTGCAGGAGGTTCTTGAGGTCAAGGCCCCCTCACACCTGGTGCAAGGCCAGCACAAAGGGACCCTTTCCAGAAGGTGCCTGCTGACTGAAACACTGCCCCCACCCCAGCCTGCCATCCGTCAGTCTCCCCTGGGGCTATGCAGAGAATCATTGTGAAAGGACTTCTCACAGACACTTGGCGAGGCTGAGGGAGACAGTGTGGTGGGCTCTGCACATCCCAAATCTGTGAGTCCTGATTGAGTGTGACCCTATGGACTGGGGGGTCCCTGACCGGCTCTGGGAAGGAGAGGGGGTGGGCAATGCCCAGGGCCCCTGGCTTGGGCAGGAGGCAGCCTTCCCTGGGGGTTTCTGGGAGCTAGCATTTGGTGGAGGCTTGGTCTGACTGCATAACAGCCCTGCCAGGCCAGGCTCAGAGGGGTTGCCCAGCACTTGGTCCTCTTCTGTGCCGGACCTGACCCCACCCCCCCAGTGTCATCGACCCCCAGATGTTGTATCGTGGGAGCGGCGGTGGGAGAGCTCAGGGGCCGGGGGCTGCCTGGCTCATCCCTTTTCCTTCTGAGCTTGCTCTGTTCTTTGCAAAGTAAGAATCACAATTCCACCTCCCCCCACAGGATTGAGGCAAGGGATTCAGGTGACACGCAGGGCACAGGGCCAAGCAGGTGGTGAGCGTGCACGCTGCCGGTCCCTGGGCCTTGCCTGCTCCTCCCCAGACATCTTCCGGGGTCACTCGCACCTCTGTCCCCCTGTTCCGAGGTCTCACCGGGCCTTTCCCAAGTCTCTGGCCCTCCCTGCCACCCTTCAGTCCTGACGTTTTCTCCCCAGCACTTCTCACCTCCTCATCCACTGTATGGTTTTACTGTTGGCCTTTTGTCTCTGTGGTTCCCTGCTGTCTCCCCAGAACCTAGAACAGTGCCTGACTCGTAGCAGGTCTCAGTAAGTACCTGGTGTCTGCACGCGGAGTTGGCCTGTGCGTCACACAGGGGCCAAAAGCCCCCAGGAGGCCCCGAACCAGTGGCCTTGTCCCTCCTGTGTGGTGTCCCGAATGGTGCCTGCGGAGGGATGACCGCTGGGGAGTTCCCTGCTCCTCTCCCCCCCCACCCTAGCCTCACCGCCTCTGTCCACCTTACACACCTGCAGGCCTGGCCCCAGGAGGTGGGGACTCTCTTCCCTGTGGCCGTGAGGCTAAAGGGCCGGGTCTCCTTTCTGACCTCCCATGGAGGGCCCGCGTCCCCCAGCCTAGGGCCAGGCTGAGAGAACTGCCGGGGCTGCTCTGGCCAGGAACCCCTGGACTGCGTGTGTGTGTGTGTGTGTGTGTGTGTGTGTGTTTGTGTGCAGGGAGGCTGGGGGCTTGAGGCTAGACAGAGAGGGCCTGGAAGAGCCTGGGCAAGGATTTTCTAACTGCTTCATGGACAGGCATGACCTGCCCTTGTATAACGGGTTCAGGCGGAGAGGGGCCCCGGGGTCTCTCTGGCCTCACCAGGACTTTGTACTGATCTCCCTGCCTCTCCCACCCTCTCCCAGTGTCCAGAGGCCCAACATCGCATCCTTCCCACTCCCCGGTGAGGGGCCCTTTCTGGCAGTGTGCTGTATGTCAGAGCTAATACGTGAGAAAGGCAAAGGGAATCACTACTCTGGGGGCTCCAGCCGCTGTGACAAAATAAGACGGAGCGAGCGGGACTTCCCTGACAGTCCAGTGGTTAGGGCTCTGTGGTCTCACCGCCAAGGGCCTGGGTCCATCCAAGAAAAGAACAAAAGATGGAGCAAGAGAGCCAGCACAGCGCTCAGGACGGGCCCAGGGATGGGAAAGGCCAACAGAACCATCCACACCACGTGGCCCGTCTATGAAACACAAGACCTGGTTTCCTCTATGCACGTACACGAGAATTTAAAGGCATAAAAATCAGACTGGGATGAAAGGCTCCAAAGTGAAAACAGACTCCCTCTGGGGGCAGCAGGGAAATGCCCCTTCTTACTCATAGGCTTCTGTATTGTTTGAGGGTTTTTTCATGAGACTGTGTTCAGATATTACTCACAAAATGACAAATAAAACTAATTTTTAAGTACAGAATACACGCATCCCGGGTCTCAGAGCACTTTCACATCCAGATCTGGGGGGCTGGGTCTCTGTGCCCCTGGGGACTGCCCCCACCATGACACTGAGCTTGTCCAACAGGCAGAGTTCCCTCACTTCCCCAGTCCTGTCCTTGAGGCACGAAAGGCATAGGCCACACTTCGTAGTCGGCTGGACACAGACCCCCACCCAGGCCACCTCGAACGTGCTGGGTCATCCCTTTGCCCCTCAGAGCCCTTATTTCCCCATCTGAAATACTTTCATGATGATAACACCTGTGTCAGAACCATGGGGAGGGTGTTTTGGGGGGCATTTCAGGGATACAGATCAAGGGAGACTCCCTTTTCCCTGACAGACTCAAATTAATCGTCTTTTTAAAAAAACTCATCATTGAATGAAAACTTGAGAACACGATAGATTCCATCTGAAGGGTTTTTCAGCAACAAAGTCCCTTGTTTTCTGCTTCAACATGCATTGAGGTGATGACACCAAATTATTTAAAGTAAAAACTATCAAAAGAGCAAGGGAACTTTGCTTGAACCACGTTGATTTTTAGAAAGTTTAACTCTTCTCTCTTGCTCACATCTCATAGTTAAAAAGTGACGTAGAAGACAAATTTTAAAAATTAATTGACTTAAGAGCTATGTGAGAAAAAAAAAAAAGAATACGTTGAGGAATAACTTTTTACTACATTGGTCTGATGGTGAAATTTCTCTTCTTAACAACTCCTAAGTCGTCCAGAGATTCGAGGCCTCCCGCTTCCCTGTTTAAGAGGCGCAAGTGAAAAGGTTTGTTCTGAGCCAGGTGCCCGCACGCTCCATCGACACGTGTCCTGTTGTCTGCTCCGTCCTCAGCGCCTGGCTGTTCAGGCACATGGGAGGCACCCAGGAAACCTTTGTGTCAAACCTTTGAGTGTCTCCGCTTCTCCCTCAAGATGGCCTGCGCCAGGGTCCACGACCAGCAGCGCCACAACCCTCCCCCAGAGTCAGAGCAGCCACGGTGAGATGAGACAGAGGCCAGGGCAGCCCCTGCAGTGATGGCTCAAGTAAATGATCCCAGACCTGGCTCCACCCTCACCCAGGAGTAGCTTCCCCCTCCAGGCTCCCGACACCCAGCCCCCTCCACTGGGGTTAAAAGAGATGCCTGATGCAAGTCAGGGCCCTGGGGTAACAGGTAATAACAGCTTCCGTAGCGATGGCGATGGGGCGGGGCTTGGGGCGCAGTCTTCCAGCCTCACCGCCGCCCCTCTGCCCCATAGGAGGGCCTTCCCTGCCCTGACTCCTCTCCAGCTCTGGGCTCCCCACCCCCTCACCACACACCCACTCTCACACCCACACCCACCACCCCAGACCCACTTCTCCTTTGCAGTTGCCCCACCGCCCACACCTTCCTGCCACGGAGTTGCTGGCCCGTACGTAGGGGACGGAGAGGCAGTGGGCCAGGGCTCCCCAAGGCCGGCCAACTCAGGGTTCTGTGTGAGTCCTAGGGTCCCCGGAGCCAGAAACCTGGGGGCTGGCCTTGCTCCCCTCACTCCATGGCATCCCTCTTTCCTCCTAAACAGCTGCTGGCTCGTCCCCTGGCCCTAGGCTATGGTGCCAGCTCTGCTTACTTTGTCCAGTCTCCGACTCCACAGCAGCCGGGGAGAGGGTCCCTTCTAAGGCACAGCTCAGAGAATCTCTCCCCCACTCAGACACCTCCTGGGGCCCCTCACTGCCCCAGGCCTGCGGCTTGAGGCCTGGCCCTGCCCATCTGCAGCCTCCCCCTGAGGCAGTGGCCATGCCTGTTCCCAGAGCAAGCTTCCCCTTGCCCTTCTCTGTGCTTCTGCCCTTGCCCATCCCCTCTCTCTGCCTTGAAGGTTTCCCTCCCCCTTGAACGGCTAAAGATCTACTCCTACCCCTAAGCCCCCTCCCTGCCCCCGGGGCAGTTACTCTTTCCTCTGTGCACCTCCAGCCCTGACTGCTTAGGGGTCTGGTATGGCCCACCATGAGGCTCTAAGTCCGTGCTCCATGCTGAGGCTCTCTGCCAGCCCCTGCCCCCAGGGAGGGGGCAGCATATGTCCAGGAAGGTCGAGGGGGCTTGTGTGTCTGTCTGAGACTCAGTCTGAGAGACACAGGTGAGAGACAGGTGGGTCTGCCCCAAACACCAGGGAGTAGAGACAGACAGGAGGGGCCTCGGTGAGACACAGAGGCGAGAAAGCCTGGACACACACAGCGCTGAGAAAAAGGAGTCGGGTGGGTGAGCTGCCTCCTGCCTACTGGGCCTTGGTCTGTTCGTCTGTCTGTTCATCTGTGGATCTGAGTGTCCCTCCTGCTTAGGATCTGGAGACCGAGCTGTCCCTGAACCTACCCCGTCTGTGCCCTCTACTCCAGCCAGTGGTTCCTCGCTAACCATAGTCAGGCAAATCTGACTATGACACGCCTTGCTTAAAGCCCTTCATGGCTCCCCAGTGCCTTTCCAGCCGGAGTCCCAGCTTCTCTCAGTCAAGGGCCTCTGGTCCCAGTACTCCCTGGCCTTCATATTTAGGCCCTTGCTCACCCTGGGCGCTCCCCTAGACCTCACTCCACTAGCAAACACCTTCTCATCATCTCCACAAAGCTTTCCTGTCCCCTCCGTGGTGATCATCTTCATTGATGCCGCTGCCGTGAGGCATTGTCTCCCCCATCACCACCTCCAGGGTGGGAGTCGTCTGGGGCCTGGTACAGTATGGCCACTCAGGATGTGTTTGATGAACTGAGCAGCTCTGCCTGAGAAGGACAGGAGGGCTCCCCGGAGGAGGCAGGTGGGGGGGAGATGCCTGGTGAGCATGGTCTAGGACTCTGGACTGGCCTTGGGAAGCAGGACAGAGGAGGCCACCCAGAGGTCTGTGTCCCGATTAAGGGGCCCATCCTCTGCTCCCCAAGAGCAGGCCCTGGTTTGAGCCCCAGCCTCATCTCAGTGCCCAGCAGAGGGCCCGCCCAGTGGTTGTCTGGAGGTGATGGTTGAATGGAGAAACCACAGATAGAAGGTCTGGGGTGCTGGGGCCCTGGCTAAGAGTGGCCCCACCTGGTCCCACCCCAGCAGGCAGGAGGGCGGGGTGGGTGGTGGCCCCGCCCGGTTTCCTCCCCATGGGGCAGCAGAGGCCAGACTCAGCCCCAGCGGGGTAGGCAGACAGGCATGGGCTTCGGCAGCATGAGGCGAGGGGCGAGGGGCCTGAGGGGCAGAGACATGCCGGCCACCCCGCAGTGCCTGCAGGCCCAGTGCTTCGACCCGCTGGTTCGCAAATGCGTGGCCTGCAGTCTCCTCCGGACGACAGAGCCTAGACCGGGTAAGAGTTGAGCCGCGCTGACGGACGGCACGCAGGGCGGCCCTGAAAGGGGAGGGAGGGTTCTGCCGGGAGGACCCCGCCCTACCAGAGTCGCAGGCATGACCCCCACCTGTCCCAGGACGTCGGGGGGCATCGCGTTAACGGGCGAGGAGGGGGACCTGTGGGCTGGGGCCTGGATGGCGACCAGCCATCGCCGCGTGGCCCTCATGGCCCCCTCTCTCCCCCTCCCCCTGCCCTGCCCCGTCCGGCTGTCCCTCCCCTCCGCGGCCCAGCCTCGCCCCCCTCCGACCCTCCCCCTCCCCGCTCGCCTCTCCCCTCTGCCCCGTGCTCTGCCTGCCCGTCCCCTCCAGCAGGTGGCCCGAGCAGTCTGGCGCCCGGGACGGCGCTGCAGCCGCAGGAGTCGGTGGGCCCGGGGGCCACGGCCGAGGCCGCGCTGCCGCTCCCGGCGCTGCTCTTCGGCGCCCCCGCGCTGCTGGGCCTGGCGCTGGCCCTGGTCCTGCTGGGCCTGGTGAGCTGGAGGCGCCGACGGCGGCGGCCCGGCGCGGCGGCCGCCTCAGAGGCCCTGGAGGCCCCGGACAGAGACCAGGATGGTAAGTTCCGTGTCTAGGGGAACCGAGAGGGCTGGGGGCCGTCGGAGGGGAGACATGGCCCTTGAGGGGCAGGGGCAGGGGCAGGGTAAAGGCGTGGGGGAGGTCTGAAGCAGAGGCTGGGCTCTAGGGGGTGATGCAGACAGAGGGGACGAAGACTTGTGTGAGGAAGAGACACAAGGCTGGGGAGCCCGGTCGAGGGAGGGGGTCTGTCCTGCCCTCTCTCTGGACAGCCAGACTGGTTCCCACCCCTCCTCGCCCTCTCCCATTTTGCCAGCGCTCTCAGCACTTCCTGTCCTGAGGGCCGATCATGTGCCACCCTCCCCAGTCCCGCCAGTGGGGCTTCATCAACTGACTTCTCTCTCATAAGTCAGAGGGCTGTTCCTCCAGGGAGGCTTCTGGAACAGGGATGGGGGAAGGCTGTGACCCAATCCTGACCCTGCATTCCCCTGCCACCTCCCCAGAGCCCCTGGACGGTGACAACGTCCTCTCCCTGGGAACCCTGGATGCCACAGCTCCCATCTGGCTTCCGCCCAGTGAAGACCCAGCTACCACCCCACCTGCCCACAGCGTACCTGTGCCAGCCACAGAGCTGGGTTCCACTGAGCTGGTGACCACTAAGACGGCCGGCCCGGAGCAACCATAGCGACGGAGGGGGCAGGAGGTGGTCCCTGCCCTCCCTGCGGGCCATCAGCCAGGGGCTTAGAGATTGAATTCGGTTCTTCACCCCAGTTCTCACCCATCCCTTTTCTGGGAACCATGCTGCTCCCCGGCTAACCCTGCAGAACCACAGGCACCGCAGACCACAGGGTTCAGACTGCATGGCATCGTATGGCATGTTAGCATTTGGCTTAAAATCATACCATCTATGGCAGCCCTCAAAGGTCGTGGCTGAGCTCTGTGCTTTCGAGTGGTTGGGGTACTCTTTTTTAAGCATGGGGAAGCCACCAGAAACCAGAATGAATCTAGGAAAATTATCGAGTGGGAGGATGCTTAATTTGTAGCTGGGTGTTGTATTTTTTTTAATACTTGCTCTCAGAGCTGTCCTGCTTTTAAACTGATACAAATGGAAGCAATGGGTAACCAACTGACCTGTTTTCTTTGGGATTGAGTACAAGATGATTTTAAGAAATAGCCTGAATTGTGCTGATTCTTTGGTATCTGTATCCTAGGGTCACCCCTGAGCTTGGCCCAATCTGCTAGGACCTATGATGCCATTTTCACCCTGGTGGCAGCTTGCAGAGCCCCAGGCTGTAGCCCTCCCTTCCCTTGGGAGGAAGCCCTCTCTTCCCTTGGGAGGAAGTCTACAGCCTCTGGAGCTGGACTGCAGATTCACACTGAAGGCACACTGACAGGCATCTCCATCAGAGACCACCTGGAATCCCAGCTGCCTCCAGGGCACACTGGGCTGTACACAGGGCAGGGCCCAGGACCTGCAAGAGGCTCCTTGTTAGGAGGCCAGGGCAGGCCTCTGGCCTTGAACCAGCTGGACCTGATGTCCCTTGAGTGTCCTTCTCTTTGTGGCCTGTCCTCCTCAAGTGCTTGGGTCACTTGGCCACTCTGTGCCAGCCCCCTATGGTCACCCACCATCCCAGTGGAACTGTTCCTCTGACAGTGGTGCCCCTTGCTCTGGGGCCTGGAGCTGAGACCATCTCTTCCAGTTCTGGACCATCCTGTGCACTCAGTCAGCCGCTGACTTTCCTGCCGATCCTCCTACACAGGGACACAGGGTTAGAACCTCCTGGCCTGGACTCCACCCTGGACAGTGTCCTTGGAATTTGTCACAGCTTAGCACCCTGGGAAGGCACGATGGACTGGGAATCAGCAGATGGGATTCTGAGTACCATTTTGTCCCACTTGTAGGTTCTTGACCATGTTCCTTTTTTTTTTTTTCCTTTGCCATGCTGCGCAGCTTGTGAGATCTTAGTTCCCTGACCAGGGATTGAACCCAGGCCTTCGGCAGTGAGAGCTAGGAGTTCTAACCACTGGACCGCCAGGGAATTCCCATCTTGACCGTGTTCTGTTCCATGCATCAGTTGCTTTCTGCCCATCAAAGCTGCCCAGCAGACATCTGCCTTTCCTGCCCACCCCTTTCCCAGCTCAGAAGATAGTCAGCGGCCAGCAGTAGTTGGAGCCCCAGAACCTGGACTACTACATCTAAGCCTCTTCCTCTCCCTCCCAAACCCATCTCAGATGCCCCCTCCCCGCCCCCAGGCCACCAGGTGGCTGAGGTGAGGTCAGTGTGCGGGCACAGGCAGGAGGGTGGGGAGCAGGCCCAGAACGGGTCCAGCTTTCCACTTCCCTCCATCTCAGGATTCGGGGGGTCTGAGCTGTTCTCGGCCATCCGTCTCACGCCACCTTTTCTACCACAGCCAGGGGGTGGGCCCTGGAGGCGAAACAAGTGGGTGAACACCCCTGGGGTCCAGACACGCAAACCTCTGGCACCACCGTGTCCCCAGTGAACCCCTAGTCCAGTCTCAGTTTCCTTTTCTGAAAAATGGTGGTGGGGGTTGGACGCAAAGTTGTCCTCGTGGCCTGTGGCCCTCCGAGTAGGACTGGGAAGGCAACGTGGAGGATCCTCACTCCCCCACCCCCATTTTACAGATAAGGAAACTGAGTCTCTTTCCCAGAAGGAGAGTCATTGCTTTAAAAAGGCCTTGACCTTTTTTAAGACCCCTGTTGGTCAAATTGCTTTCCTGAAAATCTGGACCCGTTCATGTCCGTGAGCAGGGTGATATGGCGCATTTTGCAGGTAGGGAAGAAGAGGCCCAGAGAGGTGAAGGGATCTGGCCCAAGATACAATAAGCAGCGGTGGAGCTGGGCTCCACCCGGGCGCCTACCTGTCCAGAAGTACCCTGGCCCAGGTGCTCTGCTGGGGAGCAGCAGACTCCAGGCGTTGATCCCAGGCTTTACTCCTTGTTTCTATCACTACTCAAAGATTTCCCTCCCCAGCTGGTCTCTTTCTGCAGTAAGAGGGATCCACGATAGACTGGGAGAGCTGCTTGTTGGGATGGGAACTGAGGGAAGTAGCCCGCCTCCCACTAGCCTGTTTCTGGACAGTTTTTCCTGATGGAGGGTCAGGTGTCCCGGAGGTCCCCAGGGCCCCACGGGGGGGGGGTGGGGGCGGGGTTGGCTGAAGTCTCAGTTCCTCCTGGGGCTTCCTGCAGGCACGTCTCACTTCCTGCCCTGGCAGCCCTAGCTCCCGGCTCAGGCTGGGGGTGGGGAGGCCCAGCTGGTGAGGCCAGGGAGGAAGGACCTGACCCCTAACCTCCCTCTGTCTCGGCAAGGATGGCCCCCTTGCCTTTAGACGCTGCTGCATCTCTTTGGGCCTATCTCCCATATTCAAAACGGAGCCTGAGGACCAACCAGTTGTCCAAGATTAAAGAGGTCATGTGGAAAGTATGGTCTCCACCTCAGAAGTGCCTCTACTTCCTTCCTTCCCTGGAATGAAGACACCTTTCTGCCCAGGGCCCCCAACCCTTAGAAATTCCCTCTGGGAAGTGAGTTTCCCAGTGAGTTTCAGAGCCTGAGGCTCTGGTCTCAGGAGTTACCACTCCCATCGCTCATCTATTTACTGCACCGTTGATCACACCAGATGCCAGCACGCCTGCTTTGTGCCAGGACCATTCTGGTCAGTGCCAGGAGGTCAGCCTCAGACCCTGCCATTAGGTCCTATTCCAGTGGGAGAGACAGAGCGGGACACAATGACAGGACAGGGTCCTGATCCCTGCCAGAGCCAGGGAATGCCCCAAGCGCGGGAGTGACTAATTTTTTATATATATATATAAATTTATTTATTTATTTATTTATTTATCTTTGGCTGAGTTGGGTCTTCGTTGCTGCACGCAGGCTTTCTCTAGTTGTGGCGAGCAGGGCTACTCTTCCTTGCAGTGCGCGGGCTTCTCATTGCGATGGCTTCTCTTGTTGTGGAGCACGGGCTCTAGGCGCGCGGGCTTCAGTAGTTGTGGCACATGGGCTCAGTAGTTGTGGCTCACGGGCTCTAGAGCGCAGGCTCAGTAGTTGTGGTGCAGGGGCTTAGTTGTTTTGCGTCATGTGGGATGTTCCTGGACCAGGGCTCAAACCCGTGTCCTCTGCAGGGAGATTCTTAACCACTGCGCCACTGGGGAAGTCCCGGGGAGGGTGTGTGTGTGACTAATTTAGCATTTAGCGTGCTTTGGAGAGTAGGAGGTATGCCCTGAGTTCTGTGGAGTTTTCCTGCTGGAACAGAGCAGAGAAAGGGCATTCTTGGCCCAAGGAACTGTGTGCAAAGGTGCAGAGAAGAGGGGGCAGGAGGAGAGGCTGGAGACTTGGGCAGTGTGGCCCCTGAGTGCCAGGTGAGGCTGTCAGAACCTTCCCTGTGGCCATTCTGCCCCCATGGCACACAGGGGCACCCACTTCAGGGAACCCAGTGCTCCTCCAACCCCATCATTTGGTCTCACCCTTTCTGTCACCTCCGAGAAGCCACCAGACCCCTCTGGCCCTTCTCTGGGCACAAGGTGGGAGCTCATTCCCATTTGCTCTATTGTTGGTGGCTCAGGCCAAATTCTCCCTCACCCAGAACGGAAATTTGACCTCTCTCCAATATGAGCCAGCTCCCCAGCTGCCTGATCCTGACCTGGGGGTGGGGAAGGGGGGGTTGAGGGGTAGGAACCACTGCCCAAGATCACATGGAGAGTCGAGGAGAGGAGAAGCCAGGAGGACACCCATGCCAGTGTTCCAGCCCATGCTCTTTCCAGGGACTCTGCAGGGGTCCCGGGGCCCAGGGGGCCTCTGAGCATCTCCTCACTCCCCTGAGCTGCAGAGACTCTGAGGACCAGCCCCGGGTGTCCTGCATGGATCTAGGACGGTGCCAGCGACTCCAGGGCAGGTGAAAGTCTATCTCGGCAGCTCCTGCGGTCAGCGAGACCGGTGGCACTTCAGAAGGCGGGGCTGTGGGACGGAGTGGGTGGGGCCAGGGCTAGAGGCGCGGCGAGGGCGGGGTCAAGAGAGGTGGGGCTGAGGAACCCCGAGCCTCCAGGTAACACGAAAGGGGCGGGGTCAGGAGCATGTAGAAGGGGTGGGTTCAAGGCCCACCCGCAGGGAAAAAGGGAGGCCACGGATGAGCGGAGGCTACCAACTGTAGCCTCTCTAAACTCTGGACCACCGCGCTCACGCGGGGTCCCCATCCTCAAGCGAGGCCCGAGGACCGCGGCCCGAGCCAGGAGGGGTCCAAATGCAGGGCATGGCCCCGACTCTGGGGAGAGGTGGCCTCCCCCACTCCGTCCCCCGCCCTCCGGCTCCGGGCTCGGAGCTGACCTCGGAGGTGTGTCCCAGGAATGGGCAGGCTAGTGGGTCAGGGAGCACCTGTCCCGGGTGGAGGCGCTGTACGGCCTCTGCCGAGCACCGTCCTCTCTGGGTCTGTTCCCGTGCTATGGTCTTGGTGGGCAGCTCCGGATTTGCACCTTCACTGGGTGATGCGGAATTAAGAAGGGAAGCTGAGCTCCAGTTCCCAGCACCACCACCCCGAACCCCCGCTCCCTCGCAACCTCAGGAGCCCGGGGGTACCCTCCCTCCCACAGGCAGCTGGAGCCTGAGTCACGAGCTGCCTCTCATGGAGACAAAGGAGGCTCAGGCCCTCCCCTCCAGACCCCGCTCCCGGTACTGGCTTCGCATCTGCACTAGCAGGGAGTACGTAGTCCCCTAGAATCTCTGCTTCTTGCGTAACCCTCCACCGTGGACAAAACAAAAGCAGTGTGGGCTTGGGAATGAGGCCTTTGAGGCTTGTGGACGACACCCACAGTGGCCATCACAATCTTCTCAGCACCGCTGTGGCGGGGGCTCCCAAAAGGCTGCATGTTCCTGGGTGTTTTTCATCCAGGGACCCATTGGCTTCTTCCTGCAGCCCTGCCAAAGAGGAGCTAGCAGCCCATCTTGCAGATGAGAAAACTGAGGCCTAGAAAGGTCGACTGGTCTTACTAGAGCAGGAATTCTAACCCACAATAGTCTGGTTCCAAAATGAAGAATAAACAGGAGCTCTCAGTGTGAGGGGCTGGAAAGGCCTTCCAGGAAGAAACAACCTGCTGGAAGGCCTGGGGGCTTATGGAGGAGCTGTCGTGTCAGGCGTTAGTCAGGCACTGGGTGTGCTGCTACTGGGGGTAGGAACACCTGCCTGGCCTCTGGGCTGGGGTCCTCCAGCTGCTCTCTCTGTTTGTACTAAACTGGCCAGAAGGTAGGTTTGGGGCTCACAGGGCAGGTTCCAGGCCATACCCCAGCCCTTCCAGGCTGTGTGCCGGTCACAGCAAGTCATTTCTTCTCCCTGGGTCTTGGGTTTCTCTCTAGGAGGGCTGGGCAGACTGGTGACCTACCACCTAAAATCAGGACACTGAGGCCCAGGACAGGTTTTCCTTAATGTCCACAACCTCTCCTCTCAGGACCCTGAGCCAGAGCTGGACACCAGGCGAGAACTCAACAGTGAGGGAAGAACACATATGCAGAGGCATATCCACACTGACACACACATGTGCGGGGAAGGCTCTCATAGCTGTGCCAGCACCAGACATGCACACTCTCACTCACATTCGTGAGCACACTCAGACACCTGCACACTCCAGCTTTCGGAGCTGGGGGTGGGGCGGGTTCCCTTCATGAACAGAGACACGGCTCCTCTGCCCGCCACATGGGGCTCACTGCAGATGCCAGGGGTTATTTTAAGCCTGGATCAATGGATGATTTTTGGTGACACAGGCTTGGGGACGGCGGGCAGTGGAGATGAGGGGCTGGTGCTCTGGTGCCTTGCTTTGGAGAGAGACCCCAGGGTCCAGGGAGGGCAGCCTGGGCAAAGGGATCCCCCCTTAGCTGGACTGCTCCCTCTAGATCCCCTTGCCCAGCACATGGCTGGGCACCTGGAGGACAGTGTCAGCTGAATGAATGGCCAGACCCCAGGGCTCAGCCAGTTAGCTGTGGTCTGTCTTTGCATTTGCCCTCTCCTGCTTCCCCCACTGCAAGGCTATGTGTTCACATGGAGAGGACATGGAGCGCCTGGCACAGACCTGGTAGATGTGGGCATCTGTTGTTCCCGGCTGACCACTGAACAAGACTGAGATGGGGAGGATGGATGTGGGGAGGAGTTGGAGGTTGGACATCAATCCCTTGGGGGCACAGTGGAGGGGACAGCTGAAAGCCAGCTCCTTCATTGGATAAATGGATATATATATATATCTCCTGACTGCAGTCAACTTGGGGTGGAAGCTGAGCAGAGCACCCAATGATGCCAGGACAGTGGGGGCAAGAGAGGGGCCCAGGGAGGAAAGCATTGGAAGACTTGTTCTGGGCCCAGTAGGGTGATCCTACCTGGGAAGAAGCCACAGTCCCAGGGGGCAGCGACAAGCCTCTTTAAACCTAGTGCCCAGCAATAGGGTGGGAAAGTGGGGAGAAGCAGTCACCTTCCAAGACCCAGTAACACAGAGGACTGCTTGGCAGCGTGTGACGGGGGCACTGATACAGACTGGACAGTTTGTGCCGTGGTTCCCATGTCTAGGAACACCAGCTAAGGGAGCAGAAAAGGATGCACCAGAAAATACAGTTATAATATATAAATAAACAGAATAATAATCTGAAAGTTTGACAGCAAAAAGCAAACTAAAAGCCAGTTACAAAACAGTATGTAAAGCCTCAGTTATCCCTGGTGATGGGATTAAGGCAATTTCATTTTATCCCTTTGCTCATCTAGTTTCTTTTTTCTCTAAAATGGTAATAAAGTCTTTTAATGGGGTAGTGTCCTCCGGGCTGGGCGTGTTTGTGGGGGGAGGGGGGAGGAGCAGGCTGTCTCTGGCCAGGGCACAAGGAATCACCCTGATGGGGGAGGGCATTATAGGGAGGTCACCTGCCTTCCCGTTTTAGCCTTGAAATTAGCCTGTCAGCCCCTCATCTCATCAGCAGAAAACTGATCCTCCTTTAAATGTAAATCCTTCTCCCTCTTCCTCCCTCCACCTCCTCCATTTTTATAAGCTGATCCCAGTTGCTGAGTGAAGAGAGGATGCAAGGGGGAGCAGGAAGGGCCCTAGGAGCCCAAATTCTTTATCTGAAACTAGAGACTAGAGTCACTTCACTTCATTCATTCAGCAAATACGGCAGAGGCCTGCCCTGTGTGGGAACATCGGAGAAGTGGTCCATGCAGCCCTTGCCCTCCTGACGCTCCCATCTAGACAGTGGGAGGCCCCGTATTGATCCCTGACCCCAGAACGGGCAGTTTTTGATGTTAAAATGAGAAACAGGCAGAGAAAAGCAAAGCACCTGGGATCGGGTCATATTCTCCAATTAAAACTAACTTCAAAAACACAGCCGAGGGCTTCCCTGGTGGTGCAGTGGTTGAGAGTCCGCCTGCCGATGCAGGGGACACGGGTTCGTGCCCCGGTCCGGGAAGATCCCACATGCCGCGGAGCGGCTGGGCCCGTGAGTCATGGCCGCTGGGCCTGTGCGTCCGGAGCCTGTGCTCCGCAACGGGAGAGGCCACAACGGTGAGAGGCTCGCGTACCGCAAAAAAAAAACAAAACCACAGCCGAGTAGTGCTCCGAGTAGGTTCCATACCTGCCCTTCACCCTCTTCCCCCGGGCTTGAGAAAGGACCTGAGCATCCTGTGGGGACCAGGGCAAAGGATCTGCCCATGGCTCTGCCCCCAGGCGACGCCCTGCTGTCCTCATACAAGGCAGGGGCTAAACCAATCTCCTCCTTTTCACACCTGGGGTGGCGGAGAGATCCCAGGAGGGCGCCGACCAGGCCAGGTCCATCGCCCATAGGCGTGGGGTCACCCCAGGACCCCAGCCCGGTGACTGAGAAGTTCTTGGACCAGGGTGTGCGCCCCGGGGTTAAAGCTCCTCCCTAGGTGGCGCGGAGGGGACCCATACTTGGCCCTCTGCTGCGGCTCTGCTGGGAGTTTCCTTCCCACTTAACATTCCCTGCCTCAAGTCACACCTCTGTCTCGATCGGAACCGATGGAGGAGACGGGAAGGAAGGCGGGTGGGCAGCAACGACTCTCTGGGGCTGCTGGGTCCTTTCAGTCCCCGCACCTGTGAACCGAAGCGCTCCCGCGGCGGGCGTAATGTCCGAAGTAACAGTTCCGAGAGCCTTGAGCTGAACCCTCTGGAGCGCCAGTTCCGGGGAATGTTTGGGGGAGGCCTTCGGGGAGGGTCCCTGGTGGGGCACCCAGGCTGTGCGGGCCCTGCCGCGCCCCCTCCCTCCCGTCGCCTCGGCCGCGCTCCTCCCCCGGCTCTGCTTCCCTCCCGCCTGTCCCCCTTCCCCCCGCTGTCTCCCTCCCCCGCCCGCCCGAGGCCGCGCGGAGCCGGAGCCGCAGCCAGAGCGCGGGCAGCGCGGAGCGGGCGGCGGGAAGGCAGCCGTGTCCGGCGGCCCGCCGCCCCCGCTAGGCCCCAGACTCGCACACCCGCCGGGCCGGGGAGAGGCCGGGACCGAGCGCAGGCGAGGACCCGCCGCCCTGCCCGGGAGGAGTCCCAGGGCGCGGACTGGCTGGCTCGGGTCCGAGGTGAGGCTCGGCGTAGGACGCGCCCGCCGGAGGCGCGGCCCCGCGAGCCCACCAGGGTCTGGGGTCCTCTCAGGAAGCTGACGACCGAGGAGGTATCCGCCGGGAGCCAGCGCTAGGACGGCAGGGCGGGCTTGATCCCTGCGGGCGCGGACGAGCGGACCCGGAGCGCGGCGGGAGGGAGCCGCGGCGCGCCGCCATGCGCCGGGTGCTGTAGCCGAAGGCGCGGGCCCGATGGAGCGGGCCTGGGCGCAGGGGCTGCGCGGAGGCCGCGGCCCGCCGGCGCTCGGGCTCGCGCTCGGGCTGGCTCTGCTGCTGGCGCGGCCGCCGTCGGGCAGCGCGGGGTCCCCCGAGGCGCAGGAGCCGGCGGCGCCCGGCACGGCGGCCCCGGCCGGGGGCGACCGCTGCCGCGGCTACTACGACGTGATGGGGCAGTGGGACCCGCCCTTCAACTGCAGCTCAGGCGCCTACAACTTCTGCTGCGGCACGTGCGGCTACCGCTTCTGCTGCCACGACGGACCGCGGCGCCTTGACCAGAGCCGCTGCTCCAACTACGACACGCCGGCCTGGGTTCAGACTGGCCGGCCTCCCGCGCGTGCCCGCGACGCCACGGTGCCCCGGGATCCGGGCCGCGAACGCAGCCACACGGTCGTCTACGCGGTGTGCGGCGTCGCCGCCCTGTTCGTGCTGGCCGGCATCGGGGCGCGCCTGGGCCTGGAGAGGGCGCACATACCGCGCGCGCGGCGCACCGTGACCAGGTGAGAGCGCGCCGGCCGGGGCCGGGGTCCGGGATCCCCTCCCAGCCCAGGGACAGGTGGCCTGCCAGGTGGGCGCCCCCTCGCGATCCTTCATCCTTCCCGCCCTTCTCCGAAACTCTGGTCCTCTCAGCAGCCCCCTCCTCCAGGTTTTCCCTCCCTGCTCTGTCTCCAGGTCTCTCTCGCCCCCCACCCCCACTTCACGGAGGGAGACAGCTGATACCGCTCTGTCTCCCCTTGACCTTCCGGCGGGAGCTGGGTGCTGGGCCGCCTTCCCCCGAGGCTCCCGCCTCCTCCGGAGTGGGCGGGGAAGGCAGGTCGCTCGACCGAGGGCACAAGATCCGCGCCTAGGGGAGGGGACCTGGGGCCCCCGAGCCCCACTAGCGCAGGGTGGAGGCGTGGGTCCCCGGGGAAGGGACACTTTCTATAGCTCTCTTGGCTCTCTCCCCACTTTTCCCTCCCTCCTCCCCTCCCACCCCGCATAGTTGTGACTCAGGCCTGACCTTATTTCCCTAGGATTTTTAAAAGGCCTCCCCACTCACCCCACTCAGTGCCCCCAGGCAGGGTCAGGGTATCCCCCTGTGTAGAAGCGGACCTGAAGTGTGTATGTGGCGGGGTACAGATTCGTTTTTGGTGAGGACTGGACAGGTGTTAGCTGAGTTCTGAGTTTCATGTGACGTGGGGGCCACAGGACCCAGGTTCTCTTCCTCAGCTGGGATGGGGCTCTGGGATTCTGTGTCCTGACCCTGGAAGCCTCACCTGCCCCCAACACACTCACACCCCCCCTGCCCCCGACACACTCACATGCCCCCAGCCACCCCCATCCTGGGCCCTGCACCCTCCTCACTTGCTCACCCAGGTCCCCACTCCCTTGGCTGTGTGGGCTGCTGACATGTGTAAGACAGGCAGGCTGGTACTTAGAAGTGACAGTGGAGAGAGGCCCCCATGCCTGGGTGGGCTAGGTGTGGACGCTTCCCCACTCCTAGACCTCAAGGGCAAGAGGGCTTCCTTGGCACTCCACGGCATCCCTTGTCCCCCAGACCACTTAGGCCACCAGCTCCCAGACAGCTGTAGGGCAGAGCTGGGCCTGGAACCCTGGCCTCAGCTACTGTGCTGCATCCGTGATGTGTAATGTGGTGGCTCTCAGCCTGGGTCCTGGATGCTTCAGAAGCACGGCCTGGGCTTCCTGAGCTTGGAGCCTCATGCTGGGTGAGGGGGAGAGGACAGGGCCTGTTCTTGACCAGAGTGGGGCAGCAGGAACTGAGGGCCATGATGGTGTAGAGGGCGTGGCTGGGGCAGCCTAGTGACTCGTTCACTGGAACCCACTTCATCCTCAGGGGACCGGGAAACAAGTCTAGTAATGCTTCAGGAAGAGCTGGACCACCCTGATGTGCTGTGTGGCCCGGGCCAGTGCCTTCCTCTCTCTGGGCTTTAGGGTCCTGTGTGCCCTGACTCCTGCTTCTTATCTGGGGAGACCTGGAGCCTCACTTCAGTTCGTGTGTGGCTATGCTCTGAACCCCTGCCCTCCCCTCAAGTCTCACCCTTAATTCTGCCGTGTTGAGGTTGGTGGTCAGGGAAGGCTTCTCAGAGGGTTTGGTGAGGAGTCGGAGTCTGTCTTTGGAGAAAGTTTTTGCGAAGGTTCAGAGGCATGAAAATTGCTCAGGTGTTTGGGAGGGCTGGTTGGTGACTGCTTGCTCGGAGATGAGACCACAGGTGTGGGCAGCTGAGGAGTGGGCAGGGCATGAAGGTCAACTCAGGCAGGCACTAGGAGACTTTCAGACCCTGCCACATTGCAGCCAAACTGCGCCCACCCCAGGTGTCCCACCTCCAGTGTGCTTCTTCATGAATCAGTCATTTGAGGCCCCAGCTCCAGGAGGGAGAGACCAAGCTAGGAGAAAATCATGGGTTCCGTGCTCTGAAGGCAGCTGGGCTGAAGGCTGGGTCTGGCTGTCTGTGGGGAAGGCTCAGTCGGATTCCGTCACAGCTGGGTGGGGGCTGGGTGTCCTGGTAGCCAGGGAGGCGGCTGCCCAAGGTCACACAGCCTTTGGTGCGGGGCTGCCACTGCAGGATCTCCTGGTTCCTCCTTCCCCTCATTTGTCTGTCCTCCGTGCTTGTGCTGGCAGCTCTGTTCCAGAACCCAGCAGAAGCCCCTGCTGCAGGAGGGGCGTTAGGTAGGCAGGTAGAAAAGGCTTCCTGGTAGAGGAAGGGTTCTGGTGGGGTTTGAAGAATGAGTAGGAGTTTTCCCGGAGGAGATGGAGGAAAGTAAGTGATGCCAGAGGGAATGGCACAAACAAAGTCCAAGAGCCTGATACACTCACAGAGCTTGTGTTGGGAGAGGAGGCTCAACATGGAGGATCTGGGGGAGTGGACTCCAGAAAGGGGAGGAGGGGAGCCTTTGGAAAATAAGGTGGCCCTGGTTACACGTGACCCCATTGGTTTCCTGACCTACTCTGAGAACTGGCCATGTGGAGGCTACAGGTCGTGCCTGGGAGGGGAAACTGGATGTATGAGGTCAATCACAGGAGAGAAGGGAGGCCAGAGGGGTTGAAAGAGCTGCCCAGGGCCACACAGTGAGAAGCGATGGCCGGGGCTGGCCTTTGATAGACCAGACCTGGCTGATGGGGAAGCAGGAGGCGTGGAGGGCTGCTTGTCACCACTCTTTCCCCACAGGACACTGACAGAACTTCTGAAGCAGCCTGGCCCCCAGGAGCCACTGCCTCCACCTCTGGACCCACCTCTGGGTAGCTGTGTCCAGGTGCAGATGGGCGATGGCCTCCCCCGGGGCTCCCTCCACAGGAGCACAGGTGAGTAGACTAGCGGGAGGGTGTTTGCTGATCTACAGCACAGAGCCGCCCTTGTCTGAGGAGGGCCTGGGAGCAGGGGAAGGGGTGTGCTGAGGCTGTGAGCTGTTTCCCAAATAGAAGTGAGCCGCCTGCCTCTGCAGGTGTGTGAGTGGGCAGTGGGCAAGCTAGTCAGCTCCTCTTGTTGGCCAGGGTCCCTCGACGGGTCCTGCAACGTCCAGCCTCAGGGACTCTGTGAGGAAGGTTCTAGATTCGGGGATCCCCAGCTCAGGCTCTGGGGTCTGCCTGGTTCTAGGCTCTGGCTCAGTGCCCTGGGGTCCAACTGGCCCACGGCTGTGGCCTCCTGTGGGCCTCTTCCTTCAGGCTGGTGCCTCCCTCTTGGACTCCTGCTGGTGAAGCAGGCTTGACAGCACCTCCCCTCCCCCCAGTATGGGTTCCAATCCTCAAATATTCTCTTCATCTCTGGGAGAAGCAGGTCCTGGGCCTCAGTGCCAGGCTCAAACGTTACGTGCTGGCAAGTCTTTTGTTAGATGAGCACCGGCTCAGGGCTGGCCACTGTTACTCACGTTATTCTGAGCCAGGCCCTGTCCTAGGCACTGGAGAGTCTGTCTTCAAGAGTCAGGTTCTGCTCTCAGTCTCCAAGGCGTAAGTTCATAAGTCATCTCACAAGCTCTCATTGAATCGTAGCTGGGGAATGGGCTGCGAAGAGGCGGTAGTGCTGGGGCAGGGTGACCTCCGGTCAGCGGGCCGAGTCTCATCTCCTCCTCCCCCCATCCAGACAAGAAACGCCCCATCAACGTACCCCTGGCTTCGGCGACAGCGGGCCCCCCGCGCGCCCCGCGGCTGCAGGGCGGCGGCAGCCTGACGAGGCAGCCGGACTACGCCAAGTACGCCACCCTAAAGGCAGCCGCGCTCAAGGCCGCAGGTGAGTGGCCAGGTTTGTGCCCGGAGCGCCGGGCCCACCGCACCCGAGGTGTCCAAGCTCCAAGACTGCAGGGCTCGGGGTCCCAGTTCGAGTTCTAAAGTTCCCAGCTTCCGCATCGCGCCTACGCCAATCGGCTGCCACGCCTCGGCCGTACCCCCCCCCACCCCGATCAGGCTGCCTGTCTGGGACCCCGTCGCCGAATCCGGAGCCCCGGGCCTAGGAAGCCCTCGTCTCCAGCGGCCTGTCCCCGTCCTACCCCTCCCCGGTGGGGCTGAGACCCAGGCCCCTGCGGACTGTCCCAGCCGGGAGGCTCTGAGGCCCCGCCCCCGGAGCCTGACCACGCCCCCGACCCACGCCCATCTGTCCCCGCAGAGGCCTCCCCGCGGGACTTCTACCAGCGTTTTCCCGCGACTGAAGCTGCCCCGCCGACCCTCCCGGCGCGAGCCCGGAGGCCCCCCGAGGACTTGCCTGCACTGCTCGACGCCTGCCCCTGGGCCCCGCCGGGCTACGTGCCCCCCGCCGGCCCCACCCCATCGGGCCACTACAAGGCCTGGACGGACGGCCGCCCGGCCCAGCCCGCCCCCCGCGGCCACCTGGCGGCTCATGCCTCCTCAGCGCCCCGGAGGCCCGGCGACGCACCCCGGCGCCAGTTCAGCGTGGAGAAGCTGCCCGAGGCCTTCAGCCCGCAGCCCCCTGGCCTTTATGGACGCGCCAGCCGCGGACCCAGGCACCTGAGCACCAACAGCAAAGCCGAGGTCACCGTGTGAAGAAGGGGCCGCTCGTTCTGAGGCACTGCACTGCCAGGAGCCCTCTTCTGCCTGGGGGACTCGCCATGGGCTTGATCGGGGGGCCCAGGCTACCGGAAGGAGGGGTGCTGGCCATGAAGGCCAGCCCTTCTGCCTGCCCACTGGACTAGGAGCCTCGGAGCCTGCAGGGCTCCTGGGTCCACTTGGGTAAAGTCAGTGGTTCTGTCCTGGGGGCCTTAGGGCCCGGGTTCCTTGTGTAAATAAACCCTTTTCTGTGACTCCCAACCCTGAGAATAAAGGAGCCCCAGCTTGGCTCTGCGAGGCACTGATGGCGGAGGCACTGGTCATTGACGGGACAGACGGCAGTGCCGGCAGAGGGCACAGCATGTGCAAGAGCAGAGGACCGCTCCTGAAAGCTGGTGGGCAAGGGTTCTGGGAGCCAGGGAGAAGTAGCTGGAGAGGGTGGTCAGGGCTGAATGCCAGGCTTAACGTCCACACCAGTAGGAGCCACGGGAGAGGGCGCAGTTAGGCCCCAGCCGTCTTGAGGCTGGGGAGAGGGCTGGTGGGCTCCCGAGGGTCCATGCCCCTTAATGGAGGTGAGCCCCTTCCAGCCGGTCACCTGCTCTACAGCTTGAGTTGGCTGAGCCTTGGCTGAGCCTCATTGACATTTTCTGGCCCTGGGCCGGCCCCTGGGCTGTTGGCCACTTGGCCAGTCTGGCCCAGGGCCACCCCCCTGATGACTGTGGGCTGTGGGCCGAGTAGACAGCTGGTACTCAGGATGGGGGAGCCTCTTCCCGGTGGCTGCTCTGGGGGAAAACAGGGATGGGGATGCTGGACCCAGAGCCTTGGCAGTGCCCCCACCAGGGTGCTTACCCCACTCATGCTTGGCACTGCCAGCTCTCCCCCTTCCTGCCAGGCAGGCTCCCAGCACCTGGCCATGGCCCAGGGCATTGCCAACAGCCTGCGTCCATCAGGTTCGTCTGTGCCAGGCACTGATGGGGAGCTTGAGGGCTGGGTTGTGTGTGTGACCCCATTGTGTGACCTCAACAAAGTTTCCCTCGTGTGTATCCTAGGCACACGGTATACTGTTTTAATAACAGTGGCCACCATTTGCTGCTATTTCTTCCATTTAATCCTCACAAAAGCCCAATGGGTGTGTGGCTTTTCAGAAGAGGAAACTGAGGTCCTGAGACCTAAGTAACATGCCAAGGTCACCCAACTGACTCCAGTTTAGGACTCTTCCGTATTCTGCAACAACTGTGAATCTGGTGGTGGGATGGCAGCAGCAGTCGGTGTGGGGGAAGAGGGAAGGTTGTGTCTTGGCAGAGGGGCCCTTGCTCCCAGGGTACAGGGAGTCTCAGGCCTTCCTCCTGCTGGCTGGGCTGCCCTGAGGCCCCCAAACCCACCAGCTCTTCACCCATAGGAGGGTCCACCTTGCTGTTTCTTCCGTCCGTTGAGGAAATCAAGGCCCAGAAGCCCGCGGGCAGAACAGAGCCCAAAGCCCATGTTCATGCCTGCAGTGAGGACGCCCATGGCTTACAGGGAAGGCAGCCCTCACACCCTCAACCCAGGATGGGGTTGTCCCCGGGACTCTCCTGCAGCCGTACAGATACGGCTGGGGGAGGGGGGTGGGTGCTGAGCCATGGATCCTGCAGAGACTCACGAAAGGACTGGGTTCCTGGGCACGTATCAGCCACCCATGGCCACCCACCCTGGTGACATAGGCCCTGGCTAGGCTATGCTGGGAGGTGGGCGTGACCTCTTGGTTCATTCTCAGTCCCAAGGGCCCTGGATCTACATCCCAGGGGGCCAGGCCTCCACTGAAAACGCTGCTGTAATAACTGTGGACAAGGACCAGCTACAGCTGCCAGCCCTGCCCCGGGCTGCTCTGGCCCGTGGGACGGTGTGGTCTGCTGTGACTGCCCTTCAGAGAACGGAGTGGCTTCGGGAGCTGAAGGGACTTGGCCCATTTCTCAGCCCAGCCAGGTCATGGACCATGCACTTCAGCCCCCAGGCGTATCCTGATGTGGCACTGCTGACCCCGCCTCCCCACAGGGCCCAGCACTCCCCCATCCCAGCCCTCCTTGGGGTCCGGCCCCTCACCAGCCTCACTAGGCCCTCACCATAAACTGGCACTTCACATGTGCTGTGTCGCTCAAACTGGCCAACAGCCTATGGGGACTTCGTCAAACGCAGGGACTGTCAGCCCCATTCTGCACACACGGAAGTGGAAGCTGAGGTGATGCATGCGCCCTCCCCCCACCCCACGCAAGGGGACCCAGCTGGCAAGTACAGGAGCTGGACTTGGATGTGACTTGCAGGCCACATCCTCAGAAGCTCACTGCTTCCCGGGAGACGGGGAAACCAAGGTGTGGCCCACCCAATAGGGGAGAGGTTCCTCTCTGAGGGGTGAACACAGAAGGGCTTAGCATCCCAAATCCCAAAAAACCCTGCTGTCCCCTAAACAGCCAGCTCTGTGTCCTGCATACAGTGACCTCTGACCCCAGCAACACCAATACCCCTTTTATCCCAGGTCTGTCCCAGCCCTGGAGTGTGAGCCAAGCAGCCAGCATTGGGAGGAAGGGGCCAAGTGCATGGGCAGGCAAGGAAGGTCCATCAGATTGAAGCCCCCTGGGGCCTCTCAGCAGAGAGGGAATGGCTATCCTCAGTTCTGACCCACTGGAGGCCGAGCCATGCAGTCACCACAGCGGTCGTGCCACAGACCCTCACACGCCTCACGCTGGGTGGTACCAATCTGTGTTTATTCAATAACCTACATCCAGGACACAGTGAATGATTCCACATCAAGGAAGCCATAGGTGTATCCCCCTGTTCAGTGAAAAAACAACCCCCCCACCCCTAAACGAGAATGAGAAAAGGCACAGTATATACACATGACACAAAGGCTGGCTCACCCAGTGGGCCGGGGCCATAAATTACAGTTGGGGGGGGGTGGGCAGGAGAGAAAAAGTGGGTGAGGTCCAAGCTGACTGTTCCAGCCTGCACTTGGCCAGAGGAGCCCCTCCCTGCTGTGTACCCCCATCTGTGCTGGGGTCCCGGCCCACTTTCTGCCCCAACCAGCCTGAGTGGGTGAGAAGCACAGGGAGGGAGGGAAGGAGGGCAGCCCCTCTCAGCCTCCCAGCAGGCCCCGGGGTACCAGGCAGCCCTCGGGTCCCAGGAGAAATGGCCTCCGGGTAGGCACCAAGCCAAGGGATCCAGAAAAGTAGGACCACTTTTCCCTCCAGGGCCCCCCCACCGCAAGGAAGGGGGCTTCATTCCTAGTGCCCACCTTGGGCAACACTGTGCCCACCCTGAAAAGGGGCTTGTCACTGGGGAGGGGTTGGGGTCTGGTCCCTGCCACCCTGGCTTATTTTCAGGTCAAGAATTAGGGATAAAAACAGACTATGGAGGTAGGAGTTGGGGTGACAGGGAGCTGAGAACCCATGAAGGCCCCTGGTCCCCAGTCCTTAATGGGTGGCTTCATCTTTCCCAACCCCCTGGGACTAACCCAAGGTTGGGCTGACATCCCAGGGGGCGGGGGAGTGGGAAGGAACAGGACACTTAAATAAGATATCGTTTATTTTTTAAAAAATTAAAAAATTATGCTGACATTATTTCATCCATCCCCAGGTCTGCCCCCTACCCCCCACCCGCCTCCCAAGGGCTGGGCCCCCTCCTCCCGGGGCTCCTGTGTGGTAAAGAGAAAACAACGGACTGGCTTTGTTAGGCACAGGGGAGGGGACGCAGACCCAGGGAGAGAAAGAGAGATGCCACAGCAACTTAGCCCTGCATCACGGCAACCCCAAGCACACTGATATAAAAACATTCGTATAAAAAGGGGGGGCGTGCTGGCACAGTGCCAAGGGTGAAGCGCTCTGGTGCCCAGAGACCTAAGTCCCCCAGAGGGAAAAAGCCTGATAAACAACCAGGAAGCAGGAAAAGGTGGGGAGATGTTCACAGGAGAGAGTGTGGGAGGGCTGGAGGCGGGGCCGGGCAGCTTGGGAGCTCCCCCTGCCGCTTCCACGTCAGGGCGCCCCCAACTCCTGCCCCGCCCTGACTTTCCTCTCTCAGGCCCACTGGGGCCTGGACTGTGGGCATCTATCCACAGCAGCTTTAAGGGGCTCTGCCCAAGGGGCCCACTAGCCTGAGGTGGTCCAAAAGCCTTGGCAGGTGACAGCTCAGAAGCCACGGCTCATCCCACAGCTCCCAGAGGGAGGAGGGAGACTGGGAGGCAGAGGAGGAGGGAGAGGAACACAGACAGAGGGAGGAGGGAGAGAGAGACTGAGAGACAGAGGGAAGTGGTGGCCGAGGTGGGCAGAGCCGGGGGTCAGGAGGCGGCGATGGCAGTGCCGCCCCCCAGCTTGACAATCATCTGCTGGCAGTCGCTGCACGAGCGCCGGTCGCCCACCTTCTCCAGGGTGCGGGCGGCCTCGGCCAGCAGCACCGCCCGCTGGCCCGGCGAGGAGAGGAAGGAGAGGGGCAGGTGGCGGCAGGCCAGCAGGATGGCAGTGGCCCGCTCTCGCTGGCCGGGCCAGGCGTCCGCCTCTCCTGTGGGAACGATGAGACACGCACTCGCTGAGATGAGAGCCCGCCAGGACGCAGGCGCTGTTCCCAGGGCTCGGTGTGAGCTGGTTTATTTAATCCTCACACCCCTCAAGTGAGGGCGGTTCCAGTGCCCTGCCTAGTTCACAGAGATGAGCTGAACCCGAGGTGCCACAGGCTATTACTCCAAGGCGGGGCCGAGGTGTGGCCCATCAGCGCAGCCGTCCCCTCCTCACTCGGGGTTGGACCACGTGACAACGCGACCAAGGCTGTCCCAGCCCCACAGCACCTCATGGACCCTCCCCCGGCACCCACCAAATCAAGCCTCGGGTTTCCTCGGTTCTCGCGCTGCCTCTGAGAACCCTGCAGATGCCGAGGGCAGGGTAGGGCTGGGCTCCTCCCCCGTTTCCCCGCCCCTCCCCAGGCAGGGCCCGCCCAGGCTGCCCAGGCCGTGGCGCAGGGTGCCGGTGGGCTCACCATGCTTGGCGTTCTGAGCGGTGCGCCGTCGCAGGCTGTGCTCCAGCAGCTGGTGGGTACGGGTGGGGCTGGCCCCCGCCATCAGACGCACGGTGGCTTCATGCAGGAACACCTGGGAGGTGCAGGGGGACACAAGCCGGGGGTCCTTACCTGTCTGTGCCCCAGTAGGTCTCTCTCCCTGCAGCATCTCGTCTGCCACCCGAAGGCACCCCTTCTCTCCACAACACCCTGCCCTGCTCACCCCTTGAAAGCAACCTCTCTCGTCCTCACTCTGACCCCCGACACAAGCCAGGCAGGAAAGGGGAACACAGCACAGGCCACCTGGTGGGGCAGGAGCAAGGCTGCGAGCTGAGAAAGAGGCCAAGGGCTGCCTCCTCTACCGCTGACCCGGAGCGCCAACGCGCCCTCTGGGGTTGGAAAACAAGTAGCCTGGGGGGACCCGCACTTCGCTGGAGGCTGCCTCCAGCTGGAAAACAGGACAGAGGTGAGGCAGGGACAGGAGGGGGCAGGGGGACGGCTGCGCTAGCACCAAGGAGGTTCAGGGTCCTGTTGCCTCCTGTTTCTTCAGAAAGGAACAGAGTCCAGAGGTTTCCAGGTGAAAGTCTGCAGCTCTTCTGTAAATACAAGTCACTGGGGATGGGGGGCCAGGCCTAGGTCTCTAATTTCTTAACATCTCAAGGTTCTTTTACACCTTAACATCTCAGTGTGTGAGGAGCGCTGCCCTGGAAGGCACCGGGGGAGGCGGTGAAGGGCTTCCGCAGCAGTCTTTTCTGAGGAAGCCTTTGATGGGGGCCACAGTGCCTGGGGCACACTTCCTCTTCTCCACGGTGAGGGGGGTGGCTGTCACATGACTGTACTCCATCTGCCGTGTCTGTCCTGGCTCGCTGCACACGGGCCACAGCGTAACCCTGCGAGGGCCCCATAGCACCCTAGGGTGGGGGCAGCCTCACCCTGAGCCCTTCTTTTTCGCACCCTTCCCTCCCCACACTTCTGGCCTTCTCGCTTGAATTTCTGGAAAATAATTCAGGCAGCGAGAACATGCTGAGTATATTACCCTAATTAGCAATAAAAATAAACCAAACAACGAAATGATTTGCGTCCAGCAAGCCCAGTTACACATCTGCCCCCAGAGCTCATCTCAGACCGTGTTGCCATCGCCAAGGGGATGTTACGTGGGGCGTCGGGCAGCAGAACCAAAGCCCCCAGGGGCTCAGAAAAAGAATGAAAGGCATGTCTAGGGGCATTCTGCTGCTCTGACACCAATTATGAACCCAGAGTAGAGAGCTTCCTCGTGGCCTTCCCGCCCCTCTCCGCTCAGGCTGGGAGCCCCTTCTTGCTCCCACTGCCCCCAGAGCTCCCCATTCCCGAGTTTAACTGGTGAGGCGCAATCTGTGTTGTCCTCTGTCTGCGGCCGTGTGGCCTGCTCACCACCATGCTCCAGGGCTGGGCACACAGCAAGTACTCCACCAACATGAGCCAAACAAAGGGATACATGGCACCCAGCCCAGTGCCTGATAGCTCAGCTGACCTCAGGAGACCGACTCCACAACCCCAGGCCAGTGCTGTGCTGGGTTCTGCCCTCTCCCACCAGCAGGCCGGGCCTCACCTTGCGGTAGGCCGGGCGGAAGCTATGTGCCAGCCTGCGCAGGCTGCCCAGGTCCCGCTGGAAGCCAGCCAGCTCAGCGCCCGACGCGTGGTAGGTCTCACCCAGGGCCTGGCTGGCTCCTGCTTGTTTCTGCCAGAGTGCTGTCCGCAGCGACAGGAGCAGGTCACAGGTCAGCAGCTGGACCACCTGCAGGGTGGGCCACGAGGGAGAAGACAGGTGACTGGCCGATTCCTGGGGCAAGGATCCCAGCGCCCACCAGGCCCTCCCCAGCCTGATACCCGCCAGCTCCGGGACGAAGGGTGAAGCCCCAGACAGGGGAGCCTGGAAAACACCCCACAGGGAGCAAGAGAACACCTGGAGAGTGAACTTAAGCTCACGGCATCTAGTCCTTTCCATGGCCCCAGGTGGTAGATCTGTTCTCCCATCTTGCGGGTGAGGAAGCTAAGGCTCAGAGAGAGGCTGCAGGCTCATGTAGGGGGCACAGTGGCGAGGACATGGGCCTGATAGGAAGTCGCAGGTCCCTCCCACCTCACAGGAGCCCTCTCATGGCTGGCCGGGAGGCTGAGATACTCAAAAGGTGCCTTGGCCCCATCCTTCCAGTGGAATCCAAAAGCCTGAAGTGGCAGCACAGCCTGGAGATGGAGGACCAGGGAGAAGAGGCTCGCTTCAACAGAGGGCAACCAAGGCCTGGCCCAAGTGGCCTCTGGGGTCAGGGAGACAGGAGCCCAACAAGGCAGAGCCGCAGAGCAGCTGAATGCTTGGGTTTGGATCCACTGACCCAGATCTACCCTGACATATGACCAAACCTCTCTGAGCCTCAGTTTCCTCACCCACAAAACGGGCACCTCAGGGCTGCAGTGAGCATTACATGAGAGAATGCGTGGAGGCACCATGCCCGGCCTCAGAAGCACTGGCCTCAGCCCACACTGGCGCCATTAAGCACAGATGCCGCCAGGCGCCAAGGCCAGGCCACCTGCCTTGCTCCAGAGGGCCCTCGGCACCAGGGAGCAGCGCTTCTCGAGATGGGTCACATGCGGCCCTCAGGCTCTGATGGACTCCCCCAGGCCATTCCTCATCTTGTGCAGCCTGGCTTTCCCCTTCTCCAGGGTGCTGGACCTGGGGAGCTCACCGTGCTGCCCCAGACCTGGACCCTGCCTTGAACCTGCACGTTGGCTGACCCTCGGCCACAGTGTTTTTTGGCTGCTGACAGCTTGGTGGGGGGACACGGATGAGGTCTCTCTCCTCAAACAAAGGTGGCACTTCTAAGAGGTGGGGTAGCAGCCTGGGGCTGAATTCTGTCCCCGAGGAAGGCCAGCTTCTGTGGAGTTCCCTTCTTCTAGGCCCATTCTCCCACGCAGGAACCCCAATCCCAAGGGTGCCCGCAGCCTCTCTCTCCTTCCCCAGACTAAGCTGAGACAGTCTAGTTCTCACGAAGACGAACAGTACTGGACACCAGCGAGGAATCGCACAAAGCGAGCCGTGGCTCCCCTCGAGCCTCTGGTCTTGGGCCCTGTCGGCACACTGCCTGTCCTGTAGGGCTGCCTGCTGTCCTGGGTTCGCCCCAGGGTCCGGGCCACTGATGACCTCTAGCCAGAAGTGCCAGACCAAACCCTAGTGAGGGGCTCAGAGCCGGACCCTCCAGGACACACCTCCTGTCTCCCTTTCTGGAGTGAGACCACGCTCCTCCCTGCGAACAGATGATGCTTCACCTTCAGCTGCGTGCACGCCTCCCCTCCCCTCTCCCGGATGGCCCTGCCTTGTGACCCAACAGCGAGAGCAGAGCCCTCTGACAAGGCCTGGCTGGAAGTCTCTCGAGGGCTGGGCAGGCCTCTGTGATGCACTGTGGAAACATTGCATGGGTACCGCCAGAACATGCAATGCAACTACAATGCACCACAGCTGCCCGCTCGAGGGTATGCAGCCAGCCACGGGGGTGCCCAGGACGCTCAGCTGGCTCAGGATGTGCATGTGAGGGGGCAGGGGCCCGTGGGGGCCTGGGGAGTCGGGCAAGCTGCCTGGAGCAAATGCAGAGCCCTGGCCAGCTGAGGTTCGCCTGGGGCTGACCAAGCTGAGGGCCCGCAGGACCCAGGACTCAGGTGGGAACATGCTTGTCCAAGTACTGAAAGGAAAGCCACCTGGACCCACAGCCTACGATCTAGGGAAGGGGGCTGCTTGCCTGGTCTGTCTTTTGCACAGCCCCATGGGCTGGGTGGGCTCAAGGCGGGTCAGAGTGCTCTTACCCAGCAGAGCTGAGCACCTCCCCGAGGGGCCAGAGAAGCCCTCACTCACATGGCTGAGGGCTGGGTCGCAGGCAGCCCCACTGACGTTGAGGCTGCTCCACAGGTGGCCACTGGCCCTCTCGCAGTGGCAGAAGGAACTCTGCTGCCCGTCCGCCTTCCCGGAGAGTGAGGCGTGCATAGCTCTGCAGGTGTGGAAGACGGCCTTCACCAGGGGGCTCCTGGGCGGTGAGAGAGGCAAGAGGCAGGATGTCAGTGCACGTCGCCTGTGGAGAATGAAGGGGGAGCCCAAGCCGGAGACGACTGCCCCCTCGCTGCTGTGACACGTGGGTCTGTCTGTTAAACCAAATGCTGCCATCATAATGGTTTCAGATCCCCAGCTCCAGATCGGAAATGCCAGCCCTGAGTGAGGGAGGCTTCCCACCCCTAAGCACCTTCCTCATTCAAGGAAGGGTGACGGCGTTCATTTCCTAGTGAAGGAGTCGGATGATAAATGCATTAGATGCTGACTGCGTAATGCCAGGTGGTGCACGTGCCATGAAGGAAAGTCACGCAGAGGAAGGGGGTGGCATTTTATAACGGAGAGTCAAGGACGTCCTCTCTGGAAAGGTGACACTCGCGCAGAAGGAACCTGAGGGAACTCCTGAAGGAACCGGGGAAGCAGGAGTGTGGATTTCTAGGAAGGAGGGTTCCAGGCAGAGAAGCAGCATATGCAAAGGCCCTGAGTGTCTGACACATGTGAGAATATCCAGGAACGAGCATGGCTGGAGGAGGAAGTGAGGGGAGCAGAGGGAGAGCAAGCTCTAAACAAGGCCCTTCTCAGCCTGGCCGCGGCCCTGCCTCCCATCTGCCTCTGACCCTGCTCCAGGCTCCAGGCAACCGAAGCTCATCTCCTCTCCCTTCCTCACTCCTTGCCTCTGCTGACATGGGTGCCTCTGCCGGGAATACCCTTTCTCACCATTTCCCACTTGTCTCCTGAGACTTGTTCCACCTGCCCGGCCCTCTGGTCCGCCTTCTCCTGTCCTGCCCCCCACAAGCCTCCTCTGGCTGGCCCCCGGGTCAGGCCCCCTGGCTCCCCCAATTATGCGCCTCCTTCCCTCACCAGGCGCTGTGCGAACTCCCGGAGGCTGACCGGCCTCTGGCCCGGAACCCCTCCCAGCGATGCGCCGGCTGCTTCACGGGAGCCAAGACTGGCCTGGCACAGGCAAAGGCTCCCACAGGAGAAGGCGCCGAGCAGGACGGCCACTGTCTATTCGCTTACGGCTATAACTTGCTGTCCTGTTCACTGCCGCCTCCCAGAGCCTAGAACGCAGCCGACACCGAGTACGCCCTCAGCTAAGTATTCGCAGAAGAAATGACGGAATCATGGAAGAGGTACAGGAGACCCCAGAACGCGGCTCGTGGCCAACAGGAAGGGATCAGAGACGCAGGCTCAACCACCAGGGCTGCCACTAAGAAGCCGCCTAAGATGGTCATTCAAACAATCTATGCCTCAGTTTCCTCATCTGTAAAGTAGCCACAATACCACTCGCTGCTACCTGTGGTGACGTACAGTACTGGTCCCATTATCTGCACCTGTTCTCTAACGGCCATTGCCCCAGAAGCCAGGTGTTCAACTCTTTGGAGAAACTTAGCCTCGTTTCATAGAGCAGGTCAGGGAGACAGTGGGGAGGCTGGGATTGGGGGAGGGGTCCCACAGCATCATTATCCCTAAAGAGCAAAGGGGCCCCGGAGTGACTGAGTTCGGGGGAAGGAACGCCCGCTGGGGGTCTCAGCTGCACACTGGGGCTCTGTTCTCAGAAGTGAGGTGACTTCAGATGATTTGCCCGCTGAGCCTCAGTTTCCTCAGGTGCGTTGGCTGGGAGAAAACACACACAGGGTGGGCGCTCACTGGTCAGGGTGCTTAAAAATGGGTTACTTCAATGAAACTGGAGTGTCAGACCGACTTTAGGGAAACTGCCTCAACCTGCTTTTCTCAGCTCCCTCCCGCTCTCCTGGTTAAGCATCTGCTCAGCCTTGGCTCTGAGGAAAGACCCAGTGAGGCCTTTCTGTCTTGGAGCATTTTACCATTTCTCTCGAATGGCAGAGGATGTCAGGGACACTGAGATCCAGTCAGAAGCAGCCAGGACACCGGCGGGCTGCTCGTCACTACGGGCCAAACGCCCCCGAGAAGCAGGCGTAAGTCCCCCAAGAGGACAGTCAAAGCTCTCCGGTGATGCCTTGTGCTAAAGGCCTGTTTAGTGATAGCGCCGGTGGCGGGGGGGAGGGCGGCGGAGAGGAAACTGGATGCAGTGCTGGCACCTGAGAGAAGGATCCTCGGGCCTGCACAAGCCGGTGCTGGCTGTAAGCCATCAGCACCCTGCCCGGCTCCACCGGGAGCTTCTGAACATGCTGGGGGCTGCCGGCTCTCCCTGCCCGTCAGCCTGTGCAAGGAGGCCCGGAAGCAGCGCGGGCCGCTGCTGGGGTGACACACACGGACAGACGTGCTCGCCATGTTTGGTCTCTCCATGGTGCCCTCACCCCCTCACTTCATCTCTCCATCTGTCATGTAGTCCCCAGGCTGCCTGACCCTTCACCCAGATGGCCACCCAGACCTGCTCCCTCCCACTAACCCAGTGAGCCTGGCACAGCTGGCGCTGGGGACTCCCCTGGAGAGAAGCAAGCAAGTGGTCAAGGGGGGCTACGCACTCTGTCACTTCCAGGGCCTTGGGAACACGCTCCACTTCGGTAAAGTGAGCGCGCACAGCTGCGTCGTCTCCCTGGAGCCAGCTGATGGCCATGGTGATCGCGGACGTCCACCACCGACAGACAACGTCTGGACCTAGAGGTGAACAGAACCAAACGCTGCTCCAGCGCCCACAGAAACCAGAGCCTGCTGGCTGCACCTGGTTCCCATCGTTCGTGCCACCTCTCCCTCCTGGCGATGGGCTGGGGCCTGTGGGCTGCCCTCTCACACGATTCTGGTGGGAGCGCCAACCAGCACCATCTCAGAACACATTTGGCAATCTGTACTGACAGCCTTAACAACGTTCACTCCTATTAACCTAGTAATCCCATTTTTTGGGCAATCCATCACAAAGCAATTGGCCTAGAGAAAAAAGGCTCCACGAAGATGTTCACTGTGGTGTTATTTTTAAGTAAAAAGCTGGAAACAACCTAAACTTCCAACAGTTGTGAAAAGTGGTGTTTCCAAAGTATTTGTAGTAACAGGCTCAGGTTAGAATCTTTTTAGTGTTTTCCTCTCTGAGGCTAAGTTTTCTCAGTGAACCTGTACGATGAAAGGCCTAAGAACATGTTCTTTTCTAAACTCTGAAATAAAGACAGGCCACGAGGTCAGTGGTCACGATGGGGCGGCTGCTTCTCTGGGATCCTTCTCTCTCTAGGGAGAGCGGCCAGAAGGGAGCTCCGTGTCGCTGTCCCCCAGCAGCCTCAGAAGCGCAAGAGGTGACAGCTCGTGTGCCATCACCCAGATGGCAGTTTAGAAACAGAAGCAAAGAATGTCCTGGTGACAACTCAGTCGGTGGTTGTGCTGTGCCACCCAAGGCAACGGGTACTGTAGCAATATAGGTGCCCAGATGAAAGGCCTCTTTGGCAGAGTGTCAGACCCAAGAGCAGCCCCGGGGACCACTGTGTATTGAAAGGTGAGCCCCTCCCCAGCTCCCGGTGCCGGGACCACTTGCTGCCCGTTCTGAGCGTTTGGGAGAATTCCTGACCTGCCCCACCCATCCAGGGCCCAGGGAGGGCACTGACTCACTCATCGTCACACTTCTAGGAGAATCATGATCTCCTGGCCCCAAAACGCTGTCCAGCACAGCGGAACTGTGCATGAGGGCTACATGGGGGCTGCAGATACACACCTCAGATCCAGAGAAGATTCTCGAGTGCAGACTCATAACTAACCCTGGACCCTGGGACACAAGGGCTGTGAAGGGCTGAATCAAGCAACCTGAGGCCTGCGGAGCTGCCCCACAAGATGCTTACCAAGGGCTGACTTGAGCACGCAGCTGCTGGAGAAGGGGGCGGTCACAATCCCCACAGAGTCCACAAAAGAATTAAGTAACTTCAGGTACTCCAGAGCACTGGAGAATTCACTAGGAAGAAAAGAAAGGGTCCCACACACATCAGAATGTACACAAGGACCACGCTCATGGCCTGGCTGGTCAGCCCCCAGCTCTGAGACCCACCACACCAGGCGCCCCGAGCTCTGCCTCTCACACCACTCACACTCTCCCCAGGCTGCCCTGACACCGGTTCTGACACTCTCCCCTCTGCCGGGAGAGCCAGCTTTCTCTTGCATCCCTCGCCCTTCAAGACCTAATTCAACTGTCGTCTCTGCCCAGAAGTTTTCTGACCTCCCAGGTAGGACCGCCCTCCCCTCTCCGCTCAGGTGCACTCCAGTCAGGACCTGGGCCGTGAACCAGAGTGACCTTGGCCCGTCTGCCTCTCAGGTCTGACTCTGTGAAGGAAAGACTGCACTCAATAACTCTGTAAGAATAAGACACTGTCTGACACACTCAGTACAGGTCGGGGTCCCACAAGGTGTCTGGGCCAGAGCGCCTGCCTTCTGCCGAGCTCCCCACATTCCACTCCACACCCTCCACAGGCCACCCTTCCCCTGGCAAAGAGCAAAGCAAAAGAATCAAATCCCTGACTGCTCCGAGAACTGACTCCACTTGGTGAAGGGATGGGTAAAAAGGAGAAAAAGGCGGAAAGTGATACCCTTGGTCTGGCAGTACAAGGCAAAGAGGCCAGGTCAGAGCCCGCAGAGGGCCCTCGCGGGGCTGCCAGGTTCAAGAAGTAAACATGAAGGAATCACTGGATCTCCCTCTTGACCCTACACTAGGGCTTGTTTCCTTCTAGGCCTCACAGCCACCTCTGCGCTTCCCGGGCAGACGGCCCGAGGCAGGGGGCCCCTCCTGGGGTCAGTACCTGCTCTCCTCTTCCTGGTCTGCAGCTTTCTTCTTGGCCTGAGGTTTCACCAAGGACTCCACAGCTCGCTCCAGCAGGTTCCTGCAGAAGGCCTGGTGCACCTGGGCGATGGGGTCGGCTGAGGAAGAGGAGGCAGGCCGGGAGAAGGGTAAGTGGGTCTCACTTATGGGCTCATTTTGCCTTACAGAGAAAATAGAGGGTGGGGAGAGGAACCCAAGGAGCAGCTGTCCCCTCCGAATCGGGGCAAACGTCCTCAACAGACCCCAGCACTGCTTGTTGAACAGTCAGAAGGTGGGGATGGGGGTGGGGAGGGGTGGGTCCTGGACTGGCTCCGGGGGCGTGTGAGGAGTGCTGTGCCTCCTGGCGCAACGGCCAGCGCTTCCGTTCAAGGTTGGGAGCTGTGTGGCGGCCACAAGCCTCGTCAGGAGACAGGAGATGGGAAGGTGGACAGTACACCTGTGCACGTCTCAGGGACGGCCTCTTCTCCTGCGGCCCAGGAGGACAGCCAGCAGAGGGGCACGTGGCGCCGGCTGCTGCCTGGCGGGATTAGGGAAACGCCGCTCCCGCTTACCAGAGCCTTTGCGTGAGGCCTGTGGCCAGCAATCGTCTGGCTGAGCCTATTAAACAAGAAGCCTTGCAATGCTTGTGACAGCTGACTGTCACCGACAGGCCCCCCCAGCTGGCAGGGCGTCACCAGCCTTCCCCTCACTCACACGCCACAGCCGTGTGGGTTTCAATTTGACAAGAGCGGGGAGGCAGGACACTTATGAACACATTCTGGGCGAGAAGGCCTAGAGCCAGAGCCACTAGAGGTGAGAGAGCCAGGGGCAGTCCACGGCGCAGACAAAGCAGCCTGGCGATGCAGCTGAGATTTACGATGGCTTTTGCTTTCATCCTTACTTTCTGGTGTTGTACATCACTCTTCCTTTGAGCAATAAAGTTATTAAAAAGAAACGACGGTGGAACCTCCCTTCCCCACAAAATGTTTGACACACACCCCTGTACCTGCAGGACATGTCTGACTCGCCCCAGACTCCCAGTTCAGAGAGAGGAAAAGCGCAGAAAGCAGAAAGCCATGGCTGCTCAAGTCTGAGCCACCCCGAACAGCCTCTCCTGCTCCGAGGCCGGGTGCGGGGACTCCAATCACTGTCAGACACCGGGGACAGCAAGCCAGCATCGCCTCCCAACGCCTGGAGCCCTGTCCCTGCCACCACTCTGAGCACTTGATGACCGTCTGTCGCCTGTTGTTCCCTAACTGCTCCGTCTATGTCTGTCTGCTTTCCAGGGGGAGCGGGAGATTGGGGCCAGCAAACAGCAACTCCACACATCCTCTCAGTCTCCAAAGCGCCCAGAACAAGGGCAAGATTCCAGCTGGTGCTCAATCACCATTAGTAACGTGTGGCGGTGTGACTGATGTCAGGACCACGGGCTCTGCATGTCAGAGAGAGGCGAGCTGCAAACCCAGCTTAGCTGCTGACCAGGCTCATGACCTCCCTGAGTTTAAGGAAAACATGGCTGAGGCATCCTGTGTCCCCACGTGTCTGGAGTGTAGCCACCCTGTGGTACCGGTGGCTCTCATAGCTGCACAGGTGCTCTCACCTGGGTTCCTCTGGGCACAGTACAGACTCTCCTTGGCAGCCGACTTCACGGACCAGCTCCGCTCCATGAAAAACTTCTGACCCAGGGGGTGGCAGAGCCAGCGCAGCGAGTCGGGAACAGCACTGCGCTCCGGGCCACACAGGCTCTGGGCGCGACTGAGGAAGTAGCTCTGTGGAAGGACAAGGACCACGGTGACAGCAGGGTGGCAGAACGCTGGCTGCGCCACCATGGTGGAGGCAGACTGGGGAAGGGAGGTCAGCAGGAGGGCTGGGGCACTCACATACCTGGAAGGAAATGCCCTCACTGAAACCAGGGCCATGGCCCTGGTGGAGTCTTCCAGGCTCTATGACCGCATACCACCCCCAGCTGGATGGGGGTGGGGCCTCAAGGCACCCACGGGGGCCCGGCTGCACCCTGTCCTGCTGGGTCTGCCTAACCCGACTCGAATCTTGTTCTGGGCTGTGCTGGCATTCAACTGCAGAGCTGAGGAGGGCTCTCCCAGGCCCCTCGCGGCACTTTAGCCCTCAGCCCCGTCGATGGCGCTGCACCCTAGCCAGGTGGCCCACTGGGTCCTGGGACTTTTTCTCATCTGTCATTTTAATTACATATCTTTCAGAGTATTTTTAGGCAAAACCGTATTCTGCTTTGACTAATTTTCATCTCTTTTACCTCTGAGTGTGAAGCGTTTAGAACAGGCGCCCAGCAAGTGGTCAGTGACTGTTATTTACCATCACTGTCACTCTAGAAAGCACTGGAGTGAAAGGGCAGCCCTGAGACTCGTCCAGCCCCCTAAAGAGAACCCCCTGCCATCCCTGGATGAGTCCTTGACGTGAACACCCTCTTTGCTGGACAATTCAAAGAGCCAGTGACCCAGTTTCCCAGGCCCCTCTTCTGCCCACAGGATAACATCACTCCAGGGCCCCAGGAATAAGAATTGTAGGGACGATGCTGTCTAACCATGTTTTCAGAAATTGTGTCATTTTTTGAGTAAGGATATCTTTATTCTAAAACCCATGTTTTCCAACCCATAAAAACCACTCGATACAGGCCAATCTGAATGAGAAGCTCAGCAGAGAAGGATGGAGGGAGAGAGAAGCGTGAGATGCAGGGAGCCCAGAGGAGGGGCTGCTGGGCCGGGCAGTGGACCTCAACCTTTACACTGCAGCCCTCACCTCCACAACGAAGGTAGCCACCTCCTTGTCTGGTTCAGTCTGATGGTTCTGACCTTTACTGGGCTCTGAGCAGCCATCAGCTACTGTGATGGCCTCAGAAGACTTGAAGGCCAGGGTCAGAAATAGCCCTGCCAAAGTACCACTCAAGAAACATGGACCAAGGAGACTGGCTTTCTTGGGGAACCTGGTGACGGCTGCCTAAATCCAGAAGAAAAGGACCCGGCCAAACTGTTCTCTAATGTTATCATGGCACTCACAGGACCAGGCGGGGCATGTCACTTCAATCTCTAATCACAGGGCCGGCAGCGCTAATGGCCTTTCCTCCTCTTTGCTGATCACCATACTTTAAAAAGGGGACTGGAGAGCAAATGTAGAGAATTCTATGACCTTCTCCTGACCCTCAACAAAGCCCTCCCTGGATGTGAGCTTGTAACTGCAACGGTCAGAGAACAGCAGCTGAGGAGCCTGAAGGGGACAGAGGTTGGGGGTGGTTTGGTGGTAATTCCAGGCCCTTTGAAGACTGCGAACCTTCTAACAGTTGCCCCCAGCTCTCTCCTGAGAGCACATACCTGACAAGCAAGGGAGCTTGACGGCTGCTCCAGGGGAAATCTAGGACCACTGATCCCTAAGAAGGGCCCAAGCGTCACCAACAGAAGCAGAAACAAAGCCTGGTTAGGTGATATTGCAAGAGGAACCCAGAGAAGCGATTTAGAAAATCATTAAGTTAAAATACATTTTTAAGCTTAATTCTTAGAAAAGAAAAACTTTAGTTATAACACATCTCAGCAGGAGGGGGAGCTCCAGTTTAGTGGTTTGAATTAATAAGAAATATAAATCCTGGGATAGTCATCCACGGCATGGCTTCTAGAAGGGAAACTGAGAAAATAACTTCTGTTGCTCTTTTTTTTTTTTTTTTAACAAATACATTTATTTATTTATGGCTGCGTTGGGTCTTCGTTGCTGTGTGTGGGCTTCCTCTCTAGTTGCGGCGAGCAGCGGCTACTCTTCGTTGTGGTGCGCGGGCTTCTCAATGCGGTCACCTCTCTTGTTGCAGAGCACGGGCTCTTGGTGCACAGGCTTCAGTAGTTGTGGTGCGCGGGCTCAGTAGTTGTGGCTCACGGGCTCTAGAGAGCAGGCTCAGTAGTTGTGGCTCGCAGGCTCTAGAGCGCAGGCTCAGTAGTTGTGGCACACGGGCTTAGTTGCTCCACGGCATGTGGAATCTTCCCGGACTAGGGCTCGAACCCATGTCCCCTACATTGGCAGGCGGATTCTTAACCACTGTGCCGCTGGGGAAGCCCACTTCTGTTGCTCTTTTAATTTTCCTGGTATTACCACCCCATGATCATTTCCTAAATTTTACAGACACCAGAATTCACTCAAGCTGGGGCTGAGGAGCAACCTCACCACCATAACTCATCTGCTAATTGCTGAATTGAGAGGCTGTGGCAGGAGACTCAGAACTGTTCGGATCCTGAGGGCCACCCTGTACCCCTGGGCCAGTTCCAACTCCAGGTTATGTCCTCCCACTCCAGTCCGACTCGGCGGTTCTCAAACTGTGTGCCAAGGCACCCCAAAACACCGCAGCAAACTCCACAGGGGTGCCACTGGATATGTCACACTTTGGGGGGAAACACAGCAATGTTCAACATGAATCGGACACCATGTAAACTGCTAGATGGAGGCAGTTCGGTCTCAATGTGAGACTGCATGACCGTCCTCTGGGTGGTGTCATCTTTGGGAAGCTGAGTTTTTGGAGGCTGTTTTAATAAAAAGCAAGTGCAGCGTGAAAGCTGGTGTGGGACAGGAAGTGAAGGTGGTGGTGTCCAGCCTGATTTCAAAGTCTGAGAAGGAACATGCAGCAGGCACACGCATCCCATTAGTAAGTATCTATGGTTATTAAGAATAGAACTCAAACATTATATCTTCCTTCAGTTTTGTGTATTATTTTTCCAAGTGGCCACTAAGTTGTTAAGACAAGTATCTATTAAGATGTTTGCACCTAATTAACAAACAGAACTGTTAGGTATTTCCTTTAGCCCAAGGAAACCATGAAAAAAATTACTGAGGCACAAAGGGTGCCGCGAACCAAGAAAGCTTGGCAACCTCTGGTCTACACCATTTTCACGGAGGCCAGCCCTCTGTGTGACCCCCAATGCCTGACTCATTTGCTGGCTAAATACATTCCACCAAATTCAAAGCTTCTTCCTATTTAAGAAAGTACTATCTGGGTCTCTCATTCCCCTTCCAAGAGAAGCAAACAGATGAGAGGAGCAGCTACTTTCCTAGAGACTGGTTCCTCTCCTCTTCCCACCTTACTGAAAATGCACACTTGGCGATACCACTGATTTTCCAAATATTGATACTCTTTGACCCAGCATCACCATCTCTAGACTTAACCTGAAGAGGTATTGTACAAGCGGGTGAGGGTACTTCCTGCAGTACTGTTTCTAACTGCAAATGCTGGAAACAACCCAAACATCTAGCAGCGGCACACTGGCTCCATCAAGGACAGTATTTACACATGCTGGAGCAGCAAGTGGAATAGGCGGCAACAAAGAAAGAGGCCCAAGACTTATAATCTGGTTGAAAAAAGCAAGTGGCAAAACAGGGTTTCTGATATGATCACATTAAATAAATTATAATGCATATATGTTCTGACGTGCAGGAAGAAAACTGAGGAAATGCACATTAAACTGCTCACTGCTTGTTAGGCATACCCAATATTTTTGGGGTGGGGGGACACTCATTAGGGAACCATTTTCCTGATCCTCAGCTGTTACACACATGCCTTCCTCAAATGGGCTGAGTAGCCCATTAAAGAACACCTGTGTCTTAGCAACAAAGACAATCAAAACCCCAGTGGGATTTCTGGGATGACGGGATGATCCTAAAATTTATAAGGCAAGGTAAAGAGCAAACACTAGTCACTAAAGCCGGAGGACTGACACTTCCAGATATCAAGACGTATTCGAGGGGTTGGCCATTAGGGGTGTGCGGTGTTGGTGCAATGGAACTGACTAGAGCGTCCAGAAGGAGACTCATCACACGTGGACATTTAATTTAAGCAAAAGGTGCCACTTGGTGCGGTGCAGAAAGGGCAGTCATTTTAACAACAGATTCTGGGGTTGGGAGATAATACATATGAAAAAAAGTCGATCTTGCACCCCTACCTCCAGCTCATACAAAAATCCGTTCTAAGTGGATTATAGACCTATGTGTGAACATTTGAAAATAAAGAGACTAGCAGATACCATAGGAGAGTATCTTCATGACTTTGGGGTAGGATAAAGATATATTAAACAGGACATAAAATGTCTAATTGCTAAGGAAAAGACGAATAATCTGGATTTCATGAACATTAAGAACTTATGCTCAGACTTCCCTGGTGGTACAGTGGTTAAGAATCTGCCTGCCAATGCAGGGGACAGGCGTGCGAGCCCTGGTCCGGGAAGATCCCACATGCCGCGGAGCAACTAAGACCGTGTGCCACAACTACTGAGCCTGCGCGCTAGAGCCTGCGAGCCACAGCTACTGAGCCCTCGTGCCACAACTACTGAAGCCCACGCACCTAGAGCCCATGCTCCGCAACAAGAGAAGCCACCACAATGAGAAGCCCGTGCACCGCAACGAAGACAGTAGACCCTGCTCACCGCAACTAGAGAAAGCCCACACACAGCAACAAAGACCCAACACAGCCAAAAAAAAAAAAATAACTTGTGCTCATCAATCAACACCACTGAGAGAGAGAACAGGCAAGTCACAGAGGGAAACGATATATGCAAAGCACATATCCAACAAAGGATCATAGCCAGAAAAAAGAACTCCTCAAACCAACAAAAAGAAAGACGTCACAAATAAAAAACAGGTAAAAGACTTGAACAGGGTTTTCACAAAACAGGCTATCCAAATGGCCAACAACCTATCCCAATGGCCAATGATCAAATGGCCAACAAACTATCCCAATGGCCAATGATAAGGTGCTCAACATCCTTCATCACCTGGGAATTGCAAATGAAAACTATGAGATACCACCAGCAGGGCTAAAAAAACAACACTGTCACGTGGTTGGTGAGGGTGCAGAACTGGAACTCTTTCCACTGTTGGTGAGGTGAAAATTGGTACATCCACTTTGGAAAACTGTCAGGCAGTGTCTACTGAAGCTGAACATATGCATAACCTCTGACCTAGCAGCGCCATCCCAGAAACGCAGTCACATGTTCACTGAAAGATGAACAGGGATGTTCACAGCAGCACTATTCACAATAACCAAAAACAGGAAACAACCCAGAAGTCCATTTGTAAGCGTCTAGTCATACAATGGACTACTATAACGTAATGAGAATGGGCAATCTGTAAGTACACGCAACGTAAATGAACCTTACACGTGACACTGAGAGAAGACAGCCAGACATATACAGGACATATGTGTGACTCTCCTTTCATGGGGATGGTGGTCACCTGGCTGGAGGGCTTGAGGGGAGGGGCAGTTTGCTGACTGCAAGGGGCCCAAGGTAGGCTTCTGGGATCTTGGTCGTGTTCTGCTTCTTGATCTGTCTGCTGGTTATAAGAGTGTGTTCATTTTTGTGAAGTCACTGACCTGTGTATTTATTTATTTACTTATTTATTAATATTATTTTTAAATATTTTCTTATTTATTTGTTATTTGGCTGTGCCAAGTAAGTACTTAGCTGCGGCACACAGGACCTTCATTGCGGCACGCGGGATCTTTAGTTGCAGCACGCAGGATCTTTAGTTGCAGCATGTGGGATCTTTTTTAGTTGCGGCATGTGGGATTTAGTTCCCTGTCCAGGAATCAAACCCGGGCCCCCCTACATTGGGAGCGCGGAGTCCTAGCCACTGGACCACCAGGGAAGTCCCTGACCTGTGTATTTATAATTTGCGTACTTTTCTACATGTATATTGTACTTCAATAAAAGGTTTACAGGAACAACAAACAACAGGTGGGTTAAATTACGGTGACAGAAATCAGAATGATGGTTACCTCTGAGGGGGGCAGCATGAGTGAAAGCCTGAGGAGGCTTTGGGGGTGATGGGAACGTACCACTTCTTGATCTGGGTGGTTGCTTACATGCGTAAGTTCACTTTGTAAAAAGAGCTGTTAAGTTAAAATGTGCATATTTTTCTGTATGTATGCTGTATTTCCGTAAAATTAATGCCTTCAAAGTACTTCTGGGGGGCAGAGAAGTTACAAATGTAACGACATTGGCCCAGAGCACTAGGACTGCTCTCAGCCTAGATTCACTTTGCCCAGAAAGCCCACCTTGACTTCCTCTAAGATGGGGTCGGGAGCCCAGTGTGCTCTCTGGGCAGCCAGATTAGCCCCACCCTCACACTCATCTACTGCCCTGAAGGCCTGGTCCTGGTCTGGTTTCCCTGACAGACTATGTGCTCCCCCAGGCAGGGCGAATGTCCTGCTTGCCACTGCACGTCCTCCCTGGGAAGTGCCTGGCCTAGAGCAGGGACTCAGTCACGTTTGCTGAATGAACGTCTTATTTGGGTCTTGGAAACGGGGTTGAGACACAGCCCAGTACACTGGAAACGGGGTTGAGACACAGCCCAGTACACTGGGCTCTCCTATGCCCTTCGTCACCCAGATTACGGTGACACACTTCAAGAAACGTATCAGCGTCACCACAGGGCACGGTCCTGCTCATTCTCAGCTCATCAGCGTTATTAATGAGATATGGAAACGGATAGGGGGGGATGTGATCATTCTTTTCTGAAACAGCTGATGTGTTCGTCAGCCTACCCAAAGTAGACATTGAATGAAACGTGCCTGTGTCTGCTGCAGTAAGAGGAAGCCTGAGGTCAGCAGAGGCTGGGAACTAGCTGGTAACAAGGACTGTGAATTATCCAGTTGTGAATTCCCGAGGCTGGCCCTGTGTCAGGCTCACTGGAGGCGCCTGAAACCCCAGTTCCCACCCCAGAATCTGACCTGAGCTCCTCACAAGACATACATTGTTTTCCATTTCTGGATCCACAGTGCCGTGATCAACACAAGGTACCAAATAGAATACTTCTGAGTGAACAAAAGAACCAGGAGACACAACCAGAAGATTCCAAGCAGAAGAGTCATATGTTAACCCCTGAATACAGGTCGCTCTTATCACTGAATCAATCTTCTCACCTCAGGGCACTAAAATGCCTTGTTATGCTTCTAAGGGAGGAATTTGGTCTGTTGTGTTCACTGCCCTAAGTATTTGTGGAATGACCCACTGAATGAATGTCTACCCCTCTAGGTGGTCGGCCCCCCAAGGGCGGGGGCCCACACCTATGTTCACATCTTGGCTCCTGGCTGGGAAGGGCACTCAGCGAAGGTCCACAGGAGGGAACTGAAGCACACTTACCGCCAGGAAGCCCAGCTTGCCTCCACACTGCGTCTTGAGCCCCATGGCGGCCGTGAGATGGATCTCAACCAGCGTGCTCGGGGGGATTTTCTCCTCTGCACATTCAGCCAGGTTCACAGCGCACAAAGCCATGTGTACATCTGAACAGGCGGATCCCACAGGAAGCTTGCCTATGGCGGCAGAAACGGACAACGACTGTTGACAGATTCCCTCGACCCAAGCTTTTTCCTGCTTTCTCAAGCATAATCGGAGCACCAGCAGAACCAGAGGAGAAAGTCTGTGAGCTCGGTGATCACACAGTCCTGGATGGGGTGCCAGGCTCTGTGACTTCGTAGCAGTGTGCTCCTTTCTGCCTCACAGGTTGTTGGGGACAAGAGAAAACACAGGTCACAGGTCTGGCCCGCGGCCCCAGCCCTGTGTAATGGGCAGTGGCTGTGACCGCAGGCCGGTGAACAGGACTCAGAGGCGCGAACTCCAACGCTTTCCAAAACGGCGTCAACAGCATGGCCACGTCCTGCTAACACAATCCTGCGTCTCCAAATGTTGCGAGAAAGGTTATAAAAATTAAAGACAAAAACCCAAGAACAAACTGACCTGACTTTATTTTCATTCAACAAGACCCCACAGTATATAAGCGCACACCCTCCTGAGGTGGGGGGACGTGACACACAACTGAGCCGTGACAGCGGACACATCATGGGGCGGAGGTGGAAGGCCAGGAGAGGCTTACTAACCCTCCCGTGAGGGCTGTACAGCTCATCTGCGGTGGCCCTGAACTCGGGGACCAGAGTGCCCTTGCTCAGGCCCCGGGGCCCGTCGAGGCTCTGAGGCTTTCACGCTGCTGCCTGCTTCAGTCCTCACCACAGTGCAGGGAGGTGCCCAAGGCAAGCAGGCGCCTCACTTTGCTGAGCCTCAGGGGTGGCCCAGCCAGGCCTCCCAATCCCACCCAGCCTCTCTGGTCTTTTATCAGCCCCCAGACTTCATTCTGCACAGGCGTTAGGTGTTGGTCTCCCCTGGGAGGCACCACCGACTGGCCTTTCTCCTTTGCAGGGAAGGAAGGCGGAGGGCAGTGTGGGGACCGTGTCACCTCTGTCCTCTTGGTGCCTTGCGTGGGGCCAGGCCCACAAAGTGCTCAGTGAATGTGGGCAGAATGAGTGATGTGAACCATCCCAGCTGGAATTCTCCTGAGCAGATGCAGCCTCCAGATCAGAGACCTGGGATGGAGCTGCTTCCCTCCCCCCGGGCCCGGGCACACTGATGGGACAGAGAAGCAGGGGAGGTCTGCAAATGGCCCTCTGCTAGAACTCTACGAAGGCCCCAGGTGTTCACACCCCACAGCTGGCTCCAGTGTCTCATCTCCACTCCCCCTGGGGCCTGGGCTGAAGCTCCCTCCCTCAGCCACCAGGGCTGTTACCTATATCCTGTTACCACATCCCACTGCTGTTCTCTGCCCTCATCTTATCGATGGCCCAGCAGCAACTTCCCTTCTTGAACCCTCTGACTTTGCTCCCTCTACACCAAGCATCTTGGCCTCTCCTGCCTGACCACCTCTCAGGCAGCCTCTGCCCGACTCCTTGTCCCGGGCCTGCCCCTTCCGTGTGGGTCTCCTTCCACATGCCCTCGAGGGGCCCCCTTCACCACAAGCCCTCTCATCAGCACCCATGGTTTTCATTCTCACCTGCAGGCCAAAGACCCAGCTCCTTTCCTTGGCCTGCAGATCCAGCGTGGCCCCCACCACTGCATCATTTCCCCTCGGTGTCTCACAGGCAAGTGTCCCGAGCGGAACTTCTCACCTCCTCCCTAGAAAACTGATTTTCCTCTTGTTTTCCTTACCTTTGCTGGTGGCAACAGCGTTCACCCAAACGCTCAAGCAAGAAACCAGAGAACCATCTTAGCTAGCTCCCTTCCTTACCCTTCCCGTCCAATGAGTCCCCAAGGCCTGTCAACCCCACTTTCTCCTTTATCTCTGTCCTGTCCTCTTGGCACCTGCATTAGCTTCCACTGGTCCTCCCTGAAGGCAGCCTCAATGCTCTCTTCAGAGCGTATCATCTCGACCTCAGAAGCACAGACCTGATGACGTCATTTCCTCCACTGCACTGGCTCCCATCCCTCTCCCCTTGCACAGCCAACCTTGGGGACCACTGGAATATTCTCCTCCAGAGCTACCCACGTGGGGTTCCTCCTTGGGAACATGCATCCCTCTGCCTGGAAGGCACCTCCCCTTCTGCAGAGCTGGTGAACTCTACGCATCCTTTCGTGCAAAGCCGATACTTTCCAGAAAGCCTTTCCTGAAACCCTCCCCAACAAGGACCCCTTCCCCTGAACTGAAATCCAATTCTTCCGCTACCTCTACCACACGGAACTGTAATTCACTTGCTGACCTGTCTGCTTCTCCATTAGAGCAGGAGTTCGTTGAATGAAATAAATGATCATATTTCACTGAATCTAAGATGCCATCAATTTTAAGTTTCACTATTAAGTACCACCAAGGAAAAAACACTGCCAACTCAACCATGACATTCATTGTGTAGAGGACAAAGCCAAGCGTAGAGATGTTAACGTGAAAAACGTGTGTCTTAAATTGATGAACTGCAATCTTTACCGCTCTAGCTGTTTGTCTAACCATCCTAAACGGGTAGTGTGAAGGGGACATCATTCAGCTGGGGCAGAAAACTGGCAAACTGCGCCAGGGTGGAGCGATGGCATGGGGGCACTTCGAGGCAAGACAGGCCGTGGTGGCAGCCCTCACCTGTGATGTGCAGCTGGTGCAGCCTGTGATAGGCCAGGGCTGCATCCCGAGCGCTGGTCTTAGCTTCCTCCTCAAAGCCTGCGGCAGTGGCCAGGGTGGCCCGCCGGTGCTGGAAGACCTTCTTGAGCAGCCAGCGCACCAGGCGCAGCTTCTGCAGGCTGTAGCGGATCACGTTCCAGGAGAGGCTGCAGGCCAGGTCCAGGCGGGAGGTGGGCAGTGCCCGGCCCAACACTGACAGGCAGGTTTGCAGGTTTGCAGCGGCAGCTGCAAAATCTCCCTAGCAAGAAGCAAGAAGGTGTAATGTTCGCTGGCCTTGACGTGGCCTTTTTGTTTTACTTTAACAAAAACTCTTACTTTCTCTTCACCCCTCCAGACTATTAGAGTAATACATACTCACTGAAGAAAATCTGGGAAAATTTAGAAAGCTACAAAAAAGTAAAAAGAAATCACCTGTAATCTTATCCCCCAGAAAGAATGACTGCTGACATTTTAATATATTTCCTCCCAGTCTTTCTACTAAATTGGGATGGTACTATGTTATATCTTCAAGCAAATACTATTCAGAATTTCAGAATTTATGTACGTAGCTTTCATACATATGGTGATGACATGGATCTAGATGATGAACGATGTGATCTTTTAGGTTCTCAAAGTGTGGTTCCCAGAGATCAGTAGCATCTTGTTAGATGCTACTGGTTTCTGGGAATCTTGTGAGAAATGTGAATTCTTGGTGCCTCACCCTAACCCTCCCCCCCCCACCCCCCCGACCTAATGAATCAGAGCCTCTGGGGTCAGGGCCTCTGGGTGATCCTAATGTCTGCTGACGTTTGAGAACCACAGTTTTAGGCAAATACACAGCTAAACTACTCTAACCAAGGATCTGAAAAACTCTCTGCCAACCTGAGAGGGTCTAGCAGGGAGTCTACTGCCCTGTATTGAAGGCCTTTTTCTCTGTTTTTCTCATTACTGGAGGCGACACAGTCTTGAGAAACTGGAGTAAACGCTCTTCTCCTTTCCCATCACGCAGTGGGTATGATACCTGTACTTTCCTTCCTGCACCATTACAGAAAAGAGGATCCTTACAAGGGGAAAGTAGATGCCAACGCTCTGAGGATGACAATCTCTGAGGTGGTGCTGCCATCCTTCCAGCCAGGAGAAGCACCTGTGTTTACAGGTTCCAAAGGAGGTGGGCCTTTCTCTGTGTCTCCTGGCTCCTCTTCCTCGTCTTTCCCAGGAAGGTTGGCTGTTTCCAAGGCTCGGGCTTTGGCTCTTGTCTCTTCCAACTCACCAATCCAACTCGCCCTTGAGTGCCCTCCCCTGGCAGACGCACAGCTTCCGGCACACTCTGGTCCCAACCCATCTTGGCCACCACGGCCTGCCTCCTGGTCGGGAAGCTTCTCACCCTCAAGGCCCTCTCATAGCACTTTCAAGCAACACGGTTAGATGGAGCCCACCACAGCTTCCAGCCTCCCCCATCTCTGAGTCACTGTCACTGCCACTTTCCTTCCATTTCACATCCCAGGTATTTCTTGAATTCATGCCTTTCCTTTCAATTTCCAGCTCCTTGTCACCTCTCACCCAGCCTCCTCTAAGAGCACCCTCACTTGCTTCCATGCATCTGTGTCTCCCTCCTCCAACCCACCCTTCATACAGCCACCAGAATGACGTTCGTAAAACACAGCCCTGAACCTGTCTCTAGGATAAACATCTAGGGGTACGTGTCATCCTGCGTTAGGGGTGGCGCCAACAACCACACCTATATTGCAGTAGCCGCAGCCCTGGACATGGCTGACAGGTCCACTGACAGACTGGCTGGCCAAATTCTCTCTTGTGGGCTCCGCAGCTGGCAGGCGGGGAGAGCAAGCCCATGGCTACCTGCTGCCGAGGGCTGGACTGGTCCTTGCTCCTCCCGAGACACGGGTGTTTAACTCTTCCTTCCGTGCCGTGAGTTTGCCCCAGAATCCTTCCCATAAACTCCTTTGTTGATTTCAAAAGAGGATTTGCAGCAAATTTTCCTGCTCAAAAACCTTCCTGGTTCTCCAGAGAACTGGGACAAAAACCTCAAATCAGTTGCTAGTCAAATACGTCTCCAACTTGGGCCCTAGCTACACTACCAGCCTTAGCCCTCGTCTCCCCCGACATATCCTACACTCCAGACATACCCATCTACTTGCTAGTCCCCCAGAAGCCCACCTATTCCTGCCATCCTCTCCCCTTGGAAGGGCCTTCCTGCTCTTGACCACTCTGCTCACACCCCAGACTCCCAGAGCACTTTACTCTCCCGTCATATTACAGACTAGAGATCAGCTCGTGTCCGTGGAATCACTTCTGCCTAGGTGCCCTCTCCTCCGCTGCCCTGTAACTGTTGGGGGTAGGGTCCCCTCGTCCTCTTGCCCCCGGGGTATTTTTATATGCTGGGGTGTTGGAATAAGTTGCTGAGTTATGGGCCGAGCCTGGGGGAGGAAGGGGAAAGGCAGGCGGCAGGACTCACCCGGGCCAGGTCCAGGTCTGCCTGCTTCCGGTGCCTCCAGAAGGTGACTGAGGAGCGCGAATGCGGCCGGATCACTGGCTCCCCGTGGACCAGCAGCTTCACAAAGACGCTCAGGACAATCACACCATTCACCAGCCACAAGAGGAGCGTTGGCATCATCCAGTCAAACCAGCCCGCAGAACCTAAGGAGGAGCGTCTCAGCTGAGCCCGTGGGGAAGCGCCTCCTGAAGCAGCCCTGGGAGACTGCAGGGCACCTGACTGACCCCTCACTGTGAAAGCAAAGAGCCTCCTACCTCATTTTTGGAACAAATGCGACTGCTTCATTTAGTAGCAATGTCGAAGTGCATAGGGGAGGAATAATACATGCACCTTAATCCACACTATAGCAAATTTGGGACAGTTCTACAGCCTAACTAGGAACCCTGTAGCCCTTGTCTCTATGGGGCAGGATGCCACAAAAATCTTTGTTAGCCAAGGCAGGGTTAGGCCACTGGTTTAATGACTCAGGCAGTAAGAAGACCACATCCTCCTTCAAACAGCCACACCCTCAAACCCCCAATTAAGGCAGTGCAGGGTCCTGATTTGTTTTGCTCTTTCTGACTGAACTTGGGTTTGCCCTGTTACTTCTGAAATGCGACTTATGCCAGTCCCTATCAGAAGCAAGCAGGCGGGGGCCCCCTATGAAAGCCCTTCGGGACCTGGCGGACAAGCCGAGTGGCTGCATGCAGGGCCTTCTCCTGCCACAGCAGCCCACCCAGGCCCGGGTGGCACGAGGGGCCTTCCACCTACCTGACTCGAGAGACAGCATGCTGCGGCCAGAGCCTGAGTGTGGACGCTGGTCCGAGTCGTGGGCCCCTCCCCATTGCAGCAGGGCGGTCAGGGGGTTAAAGGAGAGGCACAGGAAGGTGAGGACACACAGCAGGATTCGCGAGCGGTCCACCATGCCAAGTGCTACAGGAGGAGAGTCTGGCTCATCTTTGACCTTCAAAACGGGGCCACAAGGTTAGAACGAATACTGCGTGGATATTTATAGCATTTTACTTTTATATATATCGGAATCAGATCATGAGATTCAAATTCAAGACCATTAAGTCAGATGGGAATAAAGCACTTGCCCTTTTGCCACCTGGGAGAAGAACATGTTCTAAAGACCAGAGGGACATGAGCTCTGCTTTTACAACAGAGCTCCATCACAAAAGAGAACACTCTGCAGGATTCTGTTTCTGTGTAATTCCACAACAGGCAAGCTCATCTAAAGCGACAGAAGGCAGATCAGAAGTCTCAGGCTGGAGAGACGTGTGTGCACTTCCTGCAAAGTGTAAGTTCATGGGAGATAAAAATGTTCTATATCATTTTGTTCTAAACTAGAAGGGATTTATTCATTTATCATTTTGTTGTTTTTTTATAAATTAATTTATTTTTCTTTTATTTATTTTTGGCTGCATTGGGTCTTCGTTGATGCGTGCGGGCTTTCTCTAGTTGCGGTGAGCGGGGGCTACTCTTCCTTGCGGTGTGCGGGCTTCTCATTGCGGTGGCTTCTCTTGTTGCGGAGCACGGGCTCTAGGCACGCAAGCTTCAGTGGTTGCCGCACGCAGGCTCGTAGTTGTGGCTCCCGGGCTCTAGAGTGCAGGCTCAGTAGTTGTGGTGCACGGGCTTAGTTGCTCCGTGGCATGTGGGATCTTCCTGGACCAGGGCTTGAACCTGTGTCTGCTGCACTGGCAGGTGGACTCTTAACCACTGCGCCACCAGGGAAGCCCCATTTATTGTTTTTTGTTTTGTTTTGGTTTTTTTGGCTGCACCACACAGCTGATAAGATCTTAGTTCCCTGACCAGGGATCAAACCCGGGCCCTCAGCAGTGAAAGAGTGGAGTCCCAACCACTGGACCTCCAGGGAATTCCCTATTGTTATTTTTTAATTGAAGTATAATTGACCTACAACACTATATTGGTTCGAAGTACACAACAGAGTGACTCGATGTTTTCATACATTACATCAGCTCCATGGTAAGTCTAGTTACCATCTGTCACCATACAAAAACACTACGATACTATTGACTATATTCCCCATGTTGTATATTTCACCCTTGTGACATTTATTTTGTAACTGGAAGTTTGTAGTATCTTTTTTTTAAATTTTTTTTTTAGTTTGTAGTATCTCTTAACCTCCCTCACCTATTTCACTCACCCTCCCAACTCCCTCCCCTCTGGCAATCACCCATTTGTTCTCTGTATCTACCAGTCTGTTTCGTTTTGTTGTGTTCGTCCATTTGTTTTGTTTTTTAGATTCCATATGTAAGTGAAATCCTATGTATTTGTCTTTGTCTGACTCATTTCACTTAGCATAATACCCTCTAGGATCACACATGGTGTGACAACATCTCATTCTTTTTTACAGCTGAGTAACATTACACAGTATATATATATATAATCACATCTCCTTTATCTACTCATCTATCTGTGGGCACTTAGGTTGCTTCCATATCTTGGGCTATTGTAAATAATGCTGCAATAAACATAAGGGTGAACATTACTTTTTGAATTAGTGTTTTTGTTTTCTTTCAGAAAAATACCCAGAAGTGGAATTGCTGGATTGGATGGTAGTTCTATTGCAAATTTTTTGAGGAAACTTCCTACTGTTTTCCATAGTGGCTGTATCAATTTTCATTTCCACCAATAGTGCATGAGGGTCCCCTTTTCTCCACATCCTCACCAACACCTATCATTTTCTGTCTCTTTTATTACACTTAGCATAATACCCTCTAGGTCCATCCACGTTGTCACAAATGGCAAGATTTCACTCTTTTCTTATGGCTAATATTTCATTGCATATATACCACATCTTCTTTATCCACTCATCTATTCCTGGGCACTCAGGTTGCTTCCTTATCTTGGCTATTGTAAATAATGCTGCAACGAACACAGGGGTGCATATGTCTTTTTTTTTTTTTTTTTTAATATTTATTTCTTTGGCTGTGCCGGGTCTTAGTTGTGGCATTCAGGATCTTCGTTGCTGCATGTGGGATCTTTTTAGTTGCGGTATGAGAAATCTTAGTTGTGGCATGCAGGATCTAGTCCCCTGACAAGGGATTGAACCCATGCCCCCTACAATGGAAGCTCGGAGTCCTGACCACTGGACCACCAGGGAATTCCTGATGTTGAGCATCTTTTCATGTGCCTGTTGGCCATTTATATGTCTTGCAAAAATGTCTATTCATGTCTTCTGCCCATTTTAAAATTGTTGTTTGTTTGGGGGTTTTTCTGATGTTGAGTTGTATGACTTCTTTGAAAATTTTGGATACTAACCCCTTATTAGATATATTGTTTGCAAATACCTTCCTCCATTCAGTAGGTAGCCTTTTAGTTTTGTTGGTAGTTTCCTTTGCTGTGCAAAAGGTTTTTCTTTTGTTTTTTTTTAGGGTTACATCCGTCTACTCTATTTTTTTTCTTAATTTATTTTTATTTTTAGCTGCGTCAGGTCTTAGTTGTGGCACGCAGAATCTTTTTGTTGTGGTGCGCGGGCTCTCCGTTGTGGCGTGTGGGCTTCTCTCTAGTTGTAGCCCGTGGGCTTCTCTCTAGTTGTGGCATGTGGGTTTTTCTCTCTCTAGTTGTGGGGCGCAGGTTCCAGAGCACTTGGGCTCTGTAGTTGTGGCGTTTGGGCTCCAGAGCGCATGGGTTTTGTGGTTTGTGGTATGCAGCCTCTCTAGTTGAGATGCGTGGGCTCAGTAGTTGTGGCGCATAGGCTTAGTTGCCCAGTGGCATGTGGGATCTTAGTTCCCCGACCAGGGATCGAACCCGTGTCTCCTGCATTGGAAGGCAGATTCTTTATTTACCACTGGACCACCAGGGAAGTCCCAATGCAAAAGCTTTTTAATTTGATGTAGTCCCATTTGTTTATTTTTGCTTTTGTTCCCCTTGCCTGAGGAGACACAGCTCCTCCCAAATTGCTAAGACCAGATTTCCCTGGTGGTGCAGTGGTTAAGAATCCATCTGCCAATGCAGGGGACACAGGTTCGAGCCCCAGTCCGGGAAGATCTCACATGCTGCAGAGCAATGAAGCCCATGCGCCGCAGCTACCAAACCTGTACTCCAGGGCCTGCAAACCACAACTGCTGAGCCCGTGTGCCACAACTACTGAAGCCCGTGCGCCTAGAGCCCGTGCTCCGCAACAAGAGAAGCCACAGTGATGAGAAGCCCATGCACCGCGACGAAGAGTAGCCCCCGCTCGCTGCAGCTAGAGAAAGCCTGCACACGCAACGACAAAGACCCGACGCAGCCAAAAATAAATAAATTAAAATTAATTAATTAATTTTTAAAAATTGCTAAGACCAATAACAAAGAGCATACTGTCTATGTTTTCTTCTGGGAGTCTTATGGTTTCAGGTCTTACATTTAAGTCTTTGATCTATTTTGAGTTTATTTTTGTAGATGGTGTGAGAAAGTAGTCCAGTTGATTCTTCTGCATGTAGCTGTCCCATTTTCCCAGCACCATTTATTGAAGAAGCTGTCATTTCCCCTTTGTATATTCTTGCCTCCTTTGTCATAGATTTAAGTATGGGTTTGTTTCTAGGCTCTCTATTCTGTTCCATTGATCATGTGTCTGTTTTTGTGCCAGTACCACACTGTTTTGATTACTGTAGTCTGAAATCACGGAATGTGCTACCTCCAGCTCTGTTGTTCTTTCTCAAGATTGTTTTGGCTATTTAGGGTCCTTTGTGTTTCCACATAAATTTTAGAATTATTTGTTCTAGTTCTGTGAAAAATGTCTTTGGTATTTTGACAGGGATTGCACTGAATCTGTAGGTTGCCTTGAGGAATATGGTCGTTTTAATGGTATTAATTCTTCCAACCCATGAGCACAATATACCTTTCCATCTGTTTGTGTTGTCATCAATTTCTTTCATCAATGTCTTATAGATTTTCCAGTACAGGTCTTTTACCTACTTGGTTAGATTTATTCCTAGACATTTTCTTCTTTTTGATGCAATTGTAAATGGGATTGTTTTTCATTTCTCTTTCTGATACTTTGTTGTTAGTGTATAGAAATGTAACAGATTTCTGTATATTAATTTTGTATCCTGCAAACTTACTGATTTTATTTATTAGTTCTAACAGTTTTTTGAAGGTGTCTTTAGAATTTCCTATATATAGTATCATGTCATCTGCAAACAGTGACAGTTTTTTTTTTGTTTGTTTATTTATTTATTTTTGGCTGCATTGGGTCCTTGTTGCTGCGTGCGGGCTTTCTCTAGTTGCAGCAAGTGGGGGCTACTCTTTTTTGCGGTGCACAGGCTTCTCATTGCGGTGGCTTCTCTTGTTGCGGAGCATGGTCTCTAGGTGTGCGGGCTTCAGTAGTTGTGGCACACGGGCTCAGCAGTTGTGGCTTGCAGGCTCTGGAGGGCAGCCTCAGTAGTTGTGGCACACAGGCTTAGTTGCTCCGTGGCACGTGGGATCTTCCCGGACCAGGGATTGAACCCATGTCCCCTGCATTGGCAGGAAGACTCCCAACCACTATGCCACCAGAGATGCCCAACAGTGACACTTTTACTTCTTCCTTTCCAATTTGGATTCCTTTTATTTCTTTTTCTTGTCTGATCACTGTGGCTAGGACTTCTAATTCTATGTAGAATAAAAGTGGTGAGAGTGGGCATCCTTGCCTTGTTCCTGATCTTGGAAGAAACGCTTTCAGCTTTTTACTCTATATCTTGATTACTGTGAGTTACATAAGCGTATACACTTGTTAAAACTCATCATACTGCACGATACAGTAAAATAGGTGCACTGTATCACATATAAATTACACCTCAAAGTTGATTAAAGACCATACTTTAGTATGAACCTAACAGAAGCTTGCTTATTCTTTTTTTTTTTTTTTAGCCACATCACACAGCTAATAGGATCTTAGTGCCCCAACCAGGGATTGAACCTGGGCCTTCAGTGGTGAAAGTGTGGAGTCCTAACCACTGGACTGCCAGGGAATTCCCAGACGCTTGCCTATATCTAAAACCACAACATTGTTTTGTTTTCTCCCCAGTTTTATAGAGGGAGAACTGGAGGCAGAGGCCCTGCCTGCCCAGGGAGCCTAAGGAGGGAGGGAGACTGGAACCAGATCTCCGCTGACTCCCAGGGTGTACATCCCACACAACTTGTTTTCAGTATTTTTAAACCATTTGAAAATTTCTTCTGAGGATTCAGACACCTATCTAATTCAACGTATATGTCACGTGGCCTTTTGTTACCAAGCAGAATCACATTTATAAAATATTTCAAAAACAGAGCTTCCTTAATAAAATTAAGTACATGATACAATAAATGGTCTGATCAAAAACTTATGCTAGGGGCTTCCCTGGTGGCACAGTGGTTGGGAATCCGCCTGCCAGTGAAGGGGACCCAGGTTCGAGCCCTGGTCCGGGAAGATCCCACATGCCAAGGAGCAACTGGGCCCGTGCACCACAACTACTGAGAGCCTGCGCTCTAGAGCCTGTGCTCCGCAACAAAAGAAGCCACCGTGGTGGGGGGCCCGTGCACTGCGACGAGGAGTGGTCCCCGCTGGCCGCAACTAGAGAAGGCCCTCGCGTAGCAAAGAAGACCCAACGCAGCCAAAAATAAACAAATAAAATAAATTAAAAAAAAAAAAAAAAAACTTATGCTAGAAGGGAACTCTGTGCTTTTGAGGCCAGAAACTGCCAATGCCAAAATACAGCACAAACCCCAGTGGTCTCCACAGGCTCCTGGGAAGATCATTAGGCTTGAGCCTCTTTTAACGAATTCCATTAAACAAGAATTGCCAGGGGCTTTCTTCCACAATTAAAGGCCCTTGGTAGGAATGTTATCTATTAGACTGCAAATTCTAATCATTTCCCAAAGAGGACCCAGAGGCAGCATCATCCTAACCCAACTGATCAAGCTCACAAAGTGGTCTTGCCAGGCTCATTATGGGCGAGGGAAGCGATGAGGCGCCTCCAGCAACTCCTGGCTCCGCACAACAGCCGCTGTGTGTTCCCATGCTGGATTTGGCCATTATTCCCCTCTGATGGGCCCTTTCAGCAAGGACCAGTAAAACCGGAGGTTGTATCCCCATGCAGAGTCAGCTTTCTTTTTCTTTATTCTCCAGTACGTGGCTAATTTCACAGAATTCTCGTTCCTCTCCAGCCCAGGGCCTCTGAACACCTGACCTGGACCGCTGTCTGCAGCCTCCCCACTATTAACTTCGGGGAGATGGGAGAGATTCCAGGGGTCAGGGGATTTCAAAAGCTCATTACCTTTGCGTCATCCAATAGAGGGCTTCCTGGCTCAGAGTCGATGGAGTAGGGGGAGAAGCCTGCCTGGGACCCTGAGTCGGAGGCCGGAGGCGACATCAGAAGGACATTCTGATTAAAGTCATCGATCTTCAGGTCCACGTCATTGTCCACCAGGCTGCCTAGGTCAATGCCCTTCAAGAGCTCTGTAAAGAAAACCCTACCTGGCAAACGGTCCGTTTTATAGCACCCCACCTGGGCTGGAGCTGGGCTAGGTGAGGGATGCACAGCCCCTGCTCCTGCTTCACCCCTGAAGGCACCTTTTACACAACAGTGGACCCTGCCCGGTGCCCAGCACAGGACTTCTACTATAACCGGAAAGTCTGAAACCCTTTTCTCAACGAGCACACTTACTGTTCTTCTGATTTGCCAGTTTCAGCACCATGTTCTCCTGGCGCAGTTTATGATTGACCTGCTGCAAGTATTTGATGTAGTCAATGGCCTTCCTCAGAACGCCAGACTTGTGCATCTGGGAAGGAAGACGGGTGAAAAACATGGTGGCGTCAGACCAGCTTGCAGTGAAGAGAGCAGAGGCCCAGAGCTCGGGCTCTGGAGTGGGAGGTGCTGAGTTCAGATGCTGACTCTCCCACTACTTAGCTGTGCAACCCAGGACAAGTTACTCAACATCTCTGAACCTCACTTTCCTCCTCCGTGAAATAGGGATAATGATAGTATATGAGTCATAGGCTTGCCATGAGGATTAAATGAGCTAATATGTGTAAAGAGTTTAGCCTCTGGCCTGGCACACAGTAACACTATATATTAGCTGTTACTCCTACTTCCTATGATAATCCTAGCATCAAAACAAACTTTAAGGAAAACAAATGACAAACAAAAAACCAGAGTACTGTTGGCTGGTTATCTTAAGTAAAGGTATATTAGTACCTTTCAGATTTGTAGGCTACAAGGAAAATTATATTTTCTTTCAAAATAGAGGTAAAGATAAACAGACAACAGGTAAAAAAAATCTCCTATGTGCCAAAGCCAAAAGGTACATTCATTGAAACACCAGAAATTTATGAAAAACCAATTTCCTCTATTTGTTCTTTGTCAAAGATCCAATCTCCATTTTTCCTCCTCCCTAAAAGGTTAAAATATTGTTAGCCATCCCTGAATACAATTAAACATATGCCAAAAATGCCATCAGCTGCCTCAGATGTACACACGGTTGTGTATCTGGCCATCAGTGAGCAGTAGGTGTCTGCAACACGGTGGTGGTAGTGGAGGTGGTGGTGGCCACCACCACTGCAGAGCAGACTCAAAGGTCCAGGCAGGCCACGGCCTTACCAACACCCAACAATTAATATTTTATAATCCTGGAATTTCAAAACACCAAGATGCTTTAGTAAGAGAGCACCTTTAACTATTCTTGCATTCACTCAGCCTGGGCCTGGGTCTTCCCTAAATTCCTGCAGCAAAGACAGATAGAGGGGAGATGATGGGGCATGAAATAACATTTTGCTTGGCACCTACCTTGGCATCTGTCCCCATGACCAGGTCCTTCAACTCAATGATTTTGTCATTGATGGAGGAGCGATACCGCTTCTCAATGATGTTGTGTGTCGTCCTCCTTTCTCCTTCCTTGGGGGGCTCGAGCTGCTTGACTCCTCCAGGTACCTGCTTAATGGGCACTTTCTCTTGTCCCATCATCACAGGCATTGTGGTCAGAATGGTCCCATTGCTGCCCACCAGGGTCTAGAACAGACACAAGGGCAGAATGACCACTTGGTTAGTCTGAGTAAAGCAACCTCGCAACACAAACCCACTGGCCCTGGCCACGTGGCATCACCTGAAAACGCTGTATAGCCTGACACCCTTCCTGGGTTAATTAAGTCCAGAAGCCTTAGGAGCCGTGGTACCTCAGGTACTGTGCCCCTTTCAGAGTCACTGTTGATTAGTCATGTGCCACAACAGCATTAATGTGGATACACACCAACCTTTGATGTAGGGATGCCAGAAACACGTCATGTGATTTCCTGCTTTGCTGTCGACCCATTAGCCACCTCTGAGCTCGCATACAATGCACCAACCACAGAACTTTCTCCTGGTGTATGGCACGTATTTTCCTCTCACATGACGGTGAAGTTAACTTACTGCATTTCCTTATACGATTTGCCCATCAAAAAGCTCAAGGGCAGAAGTGAAAATCAGAGCCATTTTATTAAACAGACCAACTAGAGAGGCTTCCCCTTGTTTTCCCCTCAAATCTGCTTTGCTTGCTCTTTGTTTCTGTTTTCACTACTTTTAGTTTTATTTTCTTCAACAAATGGCCTCAATATCCAAATGGCCAATGAACACACAAAAAGCTTCTTAACTTCGTTAGTCATCAAGAAATAATTCACACATAGTAAAAAGCACACAGTTTAAGTGTACAGCTTAATGGAATTGTGATGTATGCATACAATGTGTGTAACCAAGGTAACCCTGACCAAGACACAGACCATTTCTATCCCCTTAGAAAGTTCCCTCATGCCCCTTCCCCCAGAGCAGTAATCATGCTCTGACTTCCAGCACCATCTTCCTGAACTCTGTATAAATGGAATCATCAGCAGGAACTCTCTGTGATAAGCATCTTTTGCTCAGTGTACTATTGTTGAGGTTTAGCCACGTAGTTGTAGGTATCAATAGTTCTTTTTGGATGGATAGTTGGGTTGTTTCTAGTTCTTGGCTTTTATGAGTAAGGCTTGCTTTTGAATTCTGATCACTTTTTCTCTCAGACTCTCTTGCCACAAGATGAGACAGTGGCCAAGACCCTACAACTGAAGTATGGGTGCCTTTCATGTACCCCACCTTGGAGCCCCTCCCTTCCTGGGGGGCCTAGGGTCCTTCAGAAGCTAAACCTCCATCAGCAGGACCTAAGAGGCAGATGGTCCTGTGTGGAGCTGTTGCCCAGAAACTGGGGCTCCTCTGCTGTTCCTCTCTTGCCCCTCATAAACCCTAGTACTCCCACATAACATTCAGTGCTGGTACTTCTTAAGGGAAAAAAAACCTAAAATGGGGTAATTTTGCAATCTGACACACTGCATAGAGCTGCCACATCTATTCAGTATCTGGAGGCTTCGTTACCATCTCTGAGGCCTAAAACCCCCAAGAAGTGGGGGTGGGGTGGGGGGCAGCTCTTACCGGAACTTGAAGGGCAGCTGTCTGGATGGGGGTGGTGAGGGCAGTGAGGGCTGGGTTCTGGACTGCGGCCATCACAGGGCTGCCATCTGTCTTCAGTGTGGTCAAAACAAGGGAATCTGTCTTGATGATCTGAGGCTGTACCAGGACCTGGATGGAAAAGAAGAAAAGGAAAAGGAAGGTAGCATTACTTTTCTATTTTGCATTACTTCTTCCTGTACAGACCCTCCAGAAAAGAATGAGAAAATAAAATTTTCATAAAACTGAGAATGTAGCTTGATTACTGGGTTGCCGGGGAGAAGGCGTACAGCTAAAGAGGGTCTGGGTTGGAAGGCTGAAAGGCTTTGAGGAGAGCAATGCCAGCGGCCTAGCCGGGGCAGAGCAAGCATGGCTCGGGTGGACAGTGGAAGGAAGAGAGACCTGATTGTGGACAAACTTAGGAATGTGAGGAAAAGGGTTGGGAAGCAAAAATGGTAAAACTGGATTGTTTTTTAAAGCTAACTTACTTCATTAGTTAGAAATACAGTCCACTATGATACACACCTTAAGAACATTCTGGCACATTTCTTTTCAGTTTTATACCCATTACATGTGTAAATGAGTTAATACACCAGCATTTACTGAGTTTAGGTGGGTGCCAGTGTGCATCTGCAGACGGCTTCTCTGCCAGGTCTCACGGGTGTCTCGTAAGGTCCAGGTGCCCCTACCTGCCCTGCAAGCTACTCCCTCACACTCCGCTGGTCCTGCTTAGCACGTAGACCACATCTTCAACCACAGGCCGGCCAAGAGCCCCAACCAAGGCCTCCCTGAATTCTTGTCAGCCACCTACCGGGACCTGCTGCACCTGGGGCGCAGCAACTGTCTGCACCGTGGCTGGGGCGAGGGTCTGCAGCGTGCCATTGGCTGTCTGCGTCAGCACCCGCTGGGCCTGCACCGTCTGCACCTGCTGCTGGATGGTGACCGGCTGCACCTGGGAGGATGTCACTAGGCTTTGGACTTGAGGCTGAAGGACTTGGGAAAAGAGAAGAAAAAAAGTCACGTGGACGAGGAATGCATTCTGTCACCGTAGCTGTGGCAATAACCGAGGCTGGAGTGCCTCCTAACGATCCCAACTCCCCACCTGTTGCTGAAGAAGATGTGCACAGCCATTTACAAGCTGGTCTAGATGACAAGAACATCCCATAAGGGCTGCATCAATTTCTGAGGGAACGAGTACAAATTATTTCATTACTCCGATGCTGGGGTGGAGGTGAGAGAAGCTAATCAGCAAGTGACTGCACCCAGCAAGGGAGTTAGCAGGTGTTGAGAGCCAACTCCCTGGGGCTTCATTTCCTCCCGTGAAGTGAATGGAAGGTGCACTTTGGGATGAGGGTCTCAGCTTCTAGCTTTGTGGCCTCCCCCCAGCCCCTAAACCCTTGAAGCCCATTAAAGACCTGTCAGATTCTTTGAAATTAGTAGAGCAATACTAACCCCACCCAGGGGTCCCCACAGGGTCAGAGAGCAATCTGATGAAAAGGTGCTGGGACACAGCACAACACAGAAAGTCCCTCATTCACTCAGCACACACCGAGGGCCTACTGTGAGGCCCACCAGTCGGAGACACGGCACCTATGTTAACAGGAGTACTCTTCTCTGCAGTGGACGCTCAGGAGATGTCTCCTGGATGAATGGTTCTCAACCTACAGGTGCTGAGATCTTCCTGGTACCTGGGTGAGTTTCAAGACTAATTTTATTCAAGCCCCCACCTCTAGTTACCAGGACATCCCTGTGGCTACTGTGCCCGCTGGAGTCTCTGACCACGCATCCTTGAAACAGGCACAGTAGACATTAAGGTATTTGAAGAGACCGAATGTGTTCCTGCACCACTATGCTTACGGCCAGCTACTGAAACCTCATTCAGACAGGGCCAAGTTGATAGGCTGTGTCATCCCCAGAGAGGGCAGAACTATTTACAGTCTACCTCGGAAGTGTCTGCAAACTGGCACAAAAACTTTTGAACCAACCAATCGCTATTACATCTGAGTTCTGAGTCACCTTGAAAGCTGGTAGCTGCGTTCTGGTATATCAAAGGCTGCTGGATGATCCTCGTCTGGGGAGCGGTGCTGAATGTCGGGGTGATCATTACTGTCTGCTGCTGCAGCTGAGCTGGAGGCTGGGGCTGGGGCTGGGGGCGGGGCTGAAGAACGGGAGTTGCCCTTGGCGGAGGGGGAACCGCGGTGGGGGGAGCCTTGACTTGTAGGGCTGGAGCCTGGGGGGAGGTAGCCGAGGGCGAGAAGGAAGGTAACGGGACCTGGCTGAAGGACCGCTGCACCGAGGGGTCCCCGGCTCCGGCTCCGCCACCGCTGCTGCTGCCATTGCTGCTGCCGCTGTTGCCACTTCCACCACCGCCAGGGAAGGAGCTGCACAGCTGCTCTGAGAACAAGTCAGGGAACTCTCCCACTTGATTGCTGACAAACTGCAGCATCTCTGTGAGCAAATGGAAAGGAGTAATTCTACTGCCAACCAAAATATCTATTAACTTTCAAATTTGCTTAAGAAACCGAGGCATGAAAATCCAATAGCTTTCCCAAGACACTGCAGAGATGGGTCGCCTCTCTCTCATGGGGGAGTGGGACAGGACTTCACTTGCTTGATGCTCTTCTCCCTCCTCACCACCTCCAGGCTTGTTCTACCCACTTTCCTCATTGTCTGTACCAGGCCTAAGAGGAGCTACCTCTGTGCAGGGTGACTGTTCCTCTTGGAGGGTACAGCTGGTCACATTTTACGGTTGGGGTATTGCTGTCCTGAGTCTTTGGAGCTCAGCAGCCTTGTACTGTGAGGCCACCTCCAGTCTCAGCACTGCTTCCCATGGCAGGGGAGTCCCCAGACCCCAACTCTCCTCACCACAGGCAGACTCTGGGCCTTCTCTCCAAGATGGGCATATCCCTGGGCACTGTTGGTACCCTCAGGAACACTCGGGGATGATAAAGTTGATGGCCTCCAAGTCATGGAACTTTAGAGGTGGAATGGATGGAAAGATGATACACGAAGTCCAGGACAGGGAAATAACTCGGCCAAGGTCACACAGCTCATCGGGGCACAGCAAGGATTAGAACCAGTTCTCTGCCTCCCAGCCTCGCTTTCTTCGACTGTACCCCAGTGCCTTCACTGTCAGAAGGTCAGGGCAGAACAGCCCAGGCCCTGGACCCCTCTGGCTGTGCCCCTTTCCTCTGGGCAAGGAGCCTGTGGAGCCAAGGGGATGTGTCCGCTGAAGATCATGCCGCCTTCTATTGGCAGATCATGCTCCAAGTACCCGGGACCCCTAAATTCCCAGCCCAGAGGGCCTCTTCCCCTGCTTCATCCTCCCAATGGTTCACCCAAATCGAACTTAATCCACAACTAACAACTCATCTCTCATGACTCCTTCCTCCCCGTAGGGCTGCTCCCCATTAGGAGTCTGGGGCCTCAACTTTGACCCAGGTATGTTCAGATCTACAATTCTCTCCCCTGTCCACATTCTCTCCCCTTTCCTCTCCAACACATTCCCAAAAAGCTACTGCTTGTTCCTAAACTCCGGCACCCTCCTCTCAAAACCCTCAAGGCTGCAGGATGCTCTGATTTGGTCACCAAAAAGAAAAAACAAACAAAAACGAAAAACAAAGCCCCCAAACACTGTCTCCATTCATTCGTCAAACCTCCACCAGCAAGTCCCTCCCAGGTTTCTAGCAGTGTGTGTGTGTGTGTGTGTGTGTCTGTGTGTGTGAGGGGGAGGAATCTGGGCTATAAAGAGTCTTATGTTAGGCGAGCAGAAAGCTACCAGGGGTTTCTAGCACGACCTCCACACAGGATAACTGGAGCTTAGCAGTTCAGCATGTTCAGTGTTCAGTCAGTTCAACCTGCTGGCGAGACTGCATCTCACAAGATTCAATGACTACACGGTGGTGTTATTTACCAACACCTCGACACCCTGCTCTGTCCCCACTCAGCCGTCAGCTGTGGGAGGGAGAAATGGGCAGAATGCCACAGATACCGTAACCTGTACCAACAAATTCCAATTCCTTGTACATGATTAAACTAAGAAATACCCTCAAACTCAGCACAAAATTTAAACAAAACACAACTTGGTGCTGACACATTCCAAGCACAACACAATATTATAAAATGCTTTAAGAAATTAAGAGAAACCTAATAATTCGTTGAGCTTTCCAGAACTCCCATAAAATCCTGACTCTGGGGAATCAACACAGAGGACTACTTTGTGAGCCAAAAGAACATCACTCCCTGGCTGATTGTTCTAAGCCATGGAAAGCTAAGGAGGGCAAAAGAGGCCAGAGGGTAGATGGGCACAGGCTTTGGCACTAGGTGGGTCTCAAAGGGCCCATCTAATCAGCTGTGTGAACGTGGGCAAGTCACTTCTTTCTACACCCTCGTTTCCTTACAGGAGGCTGCCACAAGAAGACTCACTTGGCTTCTTTGTGGTGAGGATTAATAAGAAAATTGATGCACAGTGCTTGGTGGGGGCAGACCCTTACAAAGGTCCCTGTCAGTGGTGCTTCTGAAGCCCCACTAAACAGGCACTCAGCTCCACTTACCCTGTCGAGTGCTCTCTAGAACCTTTTGTTGGGGAGACATGGTCTGGCTGGTGAAGTAATGTACGGAGGTCACAAAGCTTAGTTCACAAAGCAGGTTAAGTGTGTGTAGGCAGATGGAATGCGACTGCTTAAATTTAAAAAAAAAATCCTTTTCGACCCACACATGAGGAGCTCCAGGGAGCTATCTCCAGCCAGGCAGATGGGCACGGGGCTGAGGGGCACAGAGGAGCTGTTAAGACTGAGCATTTGAAGGAAGAAATAACGAAGAGGTTCTTTGAGCCACTGCTGCAGCAGGCACGCTGGGCCTCCCGGGGACCCGTCTGGTCTGCGGTGACAGAGAAGGGGAGGCCCCGGTAAGTGGAACGAGGCCCACCCAGGCGCAGATCTGCTCAGTACCTGGGGGCTACACCTCGGGAGCTCCCCACATCTCCTGGCTCTTCCCTGTTCCCATCATTCAATCATTCGTGTGCTACGGACAGACAGGCTCTCGTGTCTGCAGAGAGCCATGAAACCTAGAGAAGGAGGCCTGGGAGAAGGCAGTTTTTGTTTTTTTTTTTTCGGTACGCAGGCCTCTCACTGTTGTGGCCTCTCCCGTTGCGGAGCACAGGCTCCGGACGCGCAGGCTCAGCGGCCATGGCTCACGGGCCCAGCTGCTCCACGGCATGTGGGATCTTCCTGGACCGGGGCACGAACCCGTGTCCCCCGCATCGGCAGGCGGACTCTCAACCACTGCGCCACCAGGGAAGCCCAAGGCAGTTTTTATGGAGGTTTGAAAATGAAGTTTGGCTAGACATGGAAGGCCAGACACGGGCCTCCTTGGAGCTGGGTCGCCCACCAGGGCCTGCAAACCCCAGCTCACCTTGAGGGGGGACTCCTGTCAGCCACCCTCCCCCACCAAGCCACATTCCTGTGTTTAGCTGCTTCATAAACTAAGATCTAAGTTGCTTGATAAAGTAGGCTGGGCCCCAAGAAACTGTATCTGGGTTTTGATCACGTAACCAAAATTAGAGGCTCCGGCTGTCACCTGTGCCTGACAGTCTCAGGCTTCATCCAAGGAGACCCCAAGTTCACTTGTACTTTACAGAGCTCGCGACCTAGAGGTAACATAAGCCACTGTGTCTGGCTCAGTCTAGTGGCATCTACCTCAGAATGAGGTAATTCGAAATCTGGTCAGATTAATTCTGGTCAAGAATAAAGAATCGGAAGCCCCAAATGGGGTAACGCTGTCTCCAAACCGCAGTCAGTCAAAAATTCTTTCAGTGGGTATTTGTTACCTAGCCCTGTTAGGTGCCAGAAGAACTACTTTTACAGAAGTCATTTATTCTTATATTTTGAATTTATTATGGATCTTGTGTTAGACAATGTTTTAAAATAATTTTCTTTTTTAAATCATAAAAGTAACCTTCACTACCAAAAAATGTAGAAAAAAGTTAAATGAAAAAATAAAAATCATCCAGCAGGGCTTTCCTGGTGGTTCAGTGGTTGAGAATCTGCCTGCCAATGCAGGGGACACGGGTTCGAGCCCTGGTCTGGGAAGATCCCACCTGCTATGGAGCAACTGAGCCTGTGGGCCACAACTACTGAGCCCGTATGCCACAACTACTGAAGACCACGCGCCTAGAGCCCGTGCTCCCAACAACAGAAGCCACCGCAATGAGAAGCCCACACACCGCAAAGAAGAGTAGCCCCCGCTCCCCGCAACTAGATAAAGTCCTCGTGCAGCAACAAAGACCCAACACAGCCAAAAAAAAAAAAAATCATCCAGCAATTCCACCACCCTGAGACATCTACCGCCAATGTTTTGATGTGTATCCTTCCAGACTTCTTCCTATACAAGGCTTGCTTGCAAACACAAGTGTGCACATGTATGGGATGGTTTTACAAAAATGGGATCACGCTGAAGATGCTATTTTGTCCCTGCTCCCTTTGGGAACAATACATTGTATTGTATTATATTAATGCACCAGACTTTAACCACTTAGTGATGATGGATGAGTGCTTTCATCTTTTCACCATTATTAACAACACTGACAAAAATCTTTGAACAAGCATCTTTTCCCATTTATCTGATTATTTTCTTAGGATAAATTTCTAGAAATTAAATGGCTGGGTCAAATGACAGGTATATATACTTTGGAAAGGTTACAACAATCTATACGCTTGCCAGTGTTTCCCCGCATTTAATGGGCTGGCCAAAAAGTTCAAGTTTTTCTGTAACGTCTTATGGAAAAACTCGAACGAACTTCTTGGCCAACCCAATATTTCTGTCCATTTGATAGTTGGAAAAAACAACATCTAATTGTTCTAATTTACATGAATGCGTATTAAATGAGGTCAAACATCACCCCCCCCCCCCATTTTACTGGCCATTTGTATTCCTTCTTTGTAAATTGCCTGCTCTTGACCTCTGTTCATTTTTCTACTGGGCTGTTTGTCTCTTTTTAGTGATTTTAAAAACTTTCGTACATTATGGATATTTGCTCGTTCTTATATATTTGCAAATATTTGCCCCACTTTGTTGGGTTTTTGTTGTTGTTGTTGTTTTGTTTTTTTGCTCAGGAAAGAGAATGGCATACTCACTGAGAGCTACCCTGGCCTAGCGCTGTAACCTGGGGCAAGTTTTACCTCTCTGAGCCACAGTTTTCTCACCTATAAAATGTGGCTAACAATTATATCTAACTCGTCATGTTGTTGAGAGATAATTCACATAGAATCTACAGCACAGTGCCTGGCACTTACTATTAGCTAGTACATGTTATACACAGTGGTTTCTGACAGTTAGTTTTGCTTTGACTTTTTTTTGGAAAATTCAGATTTGTTCCAATGCATTGGATGTATTAGGGAATAATTTGGGCATAACATAAATTTCGTGTTTACTTATGCATGAAAGAAACACTAAAAAATGCAAAAAACCATACCCAGCTGAAATGAGCCACACAGGAAAACAAAAAACGCACACATTTCAAACATCCACCAGCTGTCAGATCACCTGCGTGCGTTATGAGCTGTAACCCTCTACATCTGGGGTGAGAAATTTCCATCCGACTTCAGAAAGCCTTCCTTCCATCACTTCACAATAACTTGCGAGCTATAACCTTCCAACGCCTACTTCCACAAGCAAACCTCAGGTCTTTTTTAAGGTAGAGTGCTACATTTATTGTGGTAGTTATACATTTCTTAGCCACTTAACATCTGTAAAACTGCGCTGTTTAGGGGGTCTTATCTTATTTTTTATTTATTTTTACCGTTTAATTTTAATTTTTTTATTGGGCTATAGTTGATTTACAATGTGAGTTTCAGATGTACAACACAGTGATTTCAAAATCTTTATAGATTATACTCTATTTAAAGTTATTATAAAATATTGGCTATAGTCCATGTGCTGTACAATAAATATATCCTTGTAGTTTAGTTATTTTATACATGGTAATTTGTACCTCCCTATCTTTTTTTAGAATGCCTACTTATTTTTTCTCTCTCTTTTCTGGTCACCTATGAAGTTTTTGAGTGTTATGACCCTAACCCCACTTTCCCCATAAGCCCTGTGGTTTTTACTGTGTAATTTTGCATAGTGCGGTAATTTTTAGGAATGTGTATGTTCCATTACAGCAGAACAATTTCAATCCTGTGCAGTAAAATTACATGGTTTCTGTTCCTCCTCCCAAAGATCCTAAGGATATTGACCTAAACTTTCTTCAGTTACTTTTGTTCATTTCATCTTTCACATTAGGTCTGCCCAACAAACCTACGAACACAGAAGCATGGTGTGTGATGTGTGTAAGGCTGTTGGGAGTGAGATGGACCACAACCGTGGGGGAGAGGGAGGTAAACACAAAATCTAATATCCAGCAAGAATCCTTCTTGAGCAACAAGTATCCTGCTTTCAAGCTGACGATCCTGTCTCCCCTCCTAGGATGATTTTTTTCTAATAATTAAAGAATCTTAAAATTAAAAAAAATGAAGTAAAATGTAGACCCATATCAAGCCTGAGGGTCAATGGTAAGATAACTCTTCGTTTTCCCACCATCTTGCTGTTTGTGATCACCACTGCTTTCCCAGGACGTAAAACATCAATTATCCCCGTTCAAGTCACCCAGAGGGGCAGGTAAGGAGCTGGGCTGTCAACCACACCCTTCAACCCAGAAGCCCTGAAATGCAAGCAATAACAGAAGGAACAGGGGGACAGTTACAGCAGGCAAACTGCTGCCTTAAAATTGTTCCACTCAAACACCAGGAGGCACAGCCATTTGGTAAGAAGCTCAGAGCACAGGGACACAATTGTATACTTCAAGGGAATTCTGGGTCACCATCCTGGGGAAAGGGAGTCTGGAGGAGGCACTGAATGACACAGGATGACAAACTAGTGACCTGGGCATCCTATATTTTAAGCGAGGGATGAGTAAACTCTTTTTACTGGCAAAGAAACCACAAAGGGAAACTGGGTGGGGAGGTGGGGTTCTTAAGTGCTTGTGTTCCACAACACACACAAATGTGTCATATATTCCTTTGCACATATCAAGTATTACATAATAAAATAAAACATTTGAAAATTAAGAGAAAAAGAAAACACAAAGAGAAGCCAAGTCATTCTCAAATGGCCTCTGGTCTGCTCTGTCTGGCTCTCTCGCCACCTGCCCAGGCTGGGTATCAGGGGCAGCCCCAGAGGGCCCCAGCTCAGTTGGCCGGTCCTGGCTTCTCTGGTCCAACACAGCAGGAGACCCGAGCCAGTTCTTGAGTTTCAATCAAAAGAGAGTGATCTTTGGCACTACCTTCAATTGCTCTTTCTTCTTCTTTCCGCTGCCGTGAGTTCGCTATGAATTCCTGGCAGGTCTCCTTCCGTAGTATCACAGAGTTATCTCTTTGCTCCACTTCCATACCCTGCCTTGATTTCAACCGCAGCCTTCAACCCAGTGACAATCGTCTTCTTTGAGTATCTTGTTGGTCCAACAGTCTTTCAAAGCAAATCAAACTTCTTGAACATGAGCTTCCTACCAATTCCTACCAACTGGGAGCTTCCTACCAATTGCTCCCTCCTACTCCAGGGGATTTCACTTCCCATTCACCTTAGCTCATCATCCAGCCTGGAAAAATACCCACTCCCTTCCTTTTTGGCACATGCCTTTGTGGGGTGGGGGAGGCAGCCTTACCCTTTCTGCTTGTTACAGCCCTCTTCCTTTAACTGCACAATTCCATTTCAAAATGACTCACAATTTCTTCCACCAAGGACTCTTTTCTACCTCAGATCCAGCCATCTTTTAGATCTTGAACCCAACTGTGATTTATTTGTTAAGAAAAAAAGTCTAAAACTTGAAAATATGGGAAATTAAAAAAAGTACAGTTCTGGGCTCCCCTGGTGGCACAGTGGTTAAGGATCCACCTGCCAATGGAGGGGACACGGGTTCGAGCCCTGGTCTGGGAAGATCCCACATGCTGCGGAGCAACTAAGCCCGTGCACCACAACTACTGAAGCCCACGCGCGTAGAGCCTGTGCTCCGCAACAAGAGAAGCCACCGCAATGAGAAGCGGCGCGCACCGCAACCAAGAGTAGCCCCCGCTCGCCGCAACTAGAGGAAGCCCCAGCACAGCAATTAAGACCCAAAACAGCCAAAAAAAAAAAAAAAAAAGTACAGTTCTCTTTAAAGTCATATCAGAGCATTGCCTAAACTCTGGTTTAGACAATGCTCTAAAGGTCATCTGATGCTCTACAGAAACATAAAGTTGTCTGACTTCCTATTTACTACTGATTAGGCACACATTCTGTAAAATTAGATGTTCTCATGTAGAAAATAAACAAGTTGCAAATGATTTCTCTCTGGTAAAAAAGATAACCTTGAAAGCTTTGTTTTTATTGCCCTGTAGGACATTAACCAGTTATGCATCTAAATTTGCAATCTTATTTCTTTCCAACTATGTAAATATCAGTTTCTTACTTTCCCCTTGAATCCAGCCTGGTCATCCTGCTGGTTTTCTCAATAATGTTAATAAATCTTTGGTATGTGCTGATGATATATTAGTGTAAGAGTTATGTTTTTCACCTTAAAAAATTTTATTTTGCCATATTACATACAGTAAGATATATTTTTGTGATGCTTTTCTTTTTTTAAAATTTATTTATTTATTTTTGGCTGCATTGGGTCTTCGTTGCTGCACGCGGGCTTCCTCTAGTTGCGAGAGCGGGGACTACTCTTCGTTGTGGTGCGCAGGCTTCTCATTGCGGTGGCTTCTCTTGTTGCAGAGCACGGGCTCTAGGTAAGCAGGCTTCAGTAGTTGTGGTACGTGGGCTCAGTAGTTATGGCTCATGGGCTCTAGAGCACAGGCTTAGTAGTTGTGGCGCACGGGCTTAGTTGCTCCGTGGCATGTGGGATCTTCCCGGAGCAGGGTTCGAATCTGTGTCCCCTGCCTTGGCAGGCGGATTCTCAACCAGTGTGCCACCTGGGAAGCCTTTTAATGCTTTTCTTATACCTTGTGTTCTACAAGCACCTAGACAAAATCTTCCACTCCCCTGTACCTCTCCAGGCACTAAGCACTCTGGTAGTTAAAAAAATTGGCATCGGGCTTCCCCGGTGGCGCAGTGGTTGAGAGTCCGCCTGCCGATGCAGGGGATGCCGGTTCGTGCCCCGGTCTGGGAAGATCCCACATGCTGTGGAGCGGCTAGGCCCGTGAGCCATGGCCGCTGAGCCTGCGCATCTGGAGCCTGTACTCTGCAACGGGAGAGGCCACAACAGTGAGAGGCCTGTGTAACGCAAAAAAAAAAAAAAAAAAGAGTTCTGGTTATGTATGAAAACTGGGAAACAGGCCACCTATCTCTTAGGGACTGTGTGAAGGAAGTGTGGCAAAGAATCATATTAAAGAAGAAAAGCAGGAGGTCAAACAGGTAAACCAAGACTTAACTGGAAGGCCAAACAGCATGGGGATTCCCAAGTTTAAATTCAGAGAGAACTGGCTGTGGAATCAGCAGCACTGGGTTGTGAATCTAGTGATGTAATTGTTGTGCTGCCTTTGGAAAATTCATTACTCTCCCTGAGACTGTTTCTTTATTTATAAATATGGGAATAATCCAAACTCCTATGGATGCATATTAATATACAGAAATATGTCCAGCACGTAATAAAATGTATTTGACTTTTTCATAGTTTCTTTTTATCATAACATTTGAAAAAGGGACATCTCTCCAGGTTAGATTCCAATTTAACCTCTGAATAAAAGCCAACAGTCACATTACTGATGTTTAAAAGCAAAAACAACTCAGTGACAAAGCTAATAAAACTTATTTTCTAATTAGAAATCAAATTTATAGTTCATATTTTATTTAAATGCACAGAAGGTGGTTATGACTAAAATTAATTTCATATTGAGTCTATGTGAACAACATGATAATCAGCTATCACTGATACCTACTTAGCACTTTACACAAACCCAGATGCTAGTATTATTATTCTACTTTACAAGTGAGGAAAATAAGGTTCAGAGAAGTTAAACTACTTTCACAAGCCTCTCATGTAAGCTACAAAGTGGCTGGGCTGAGATCTGAATTTATATCTGTATTTAGGTTTGTCTGAGTCTCCCCTCTATGCACTCTATTTTCCCTACAAAACAAACATTTCTTGGATTTTACAACTTGGGAGAAAGATGCAAGACAGACCTGGAGAGACAGTAAAGTACAGGGAATCTGGGTGTGTGTGGAGGGGGGCACTTAATGTAATCCGTCTCATTACTCTCAATATGAAGTTCAATGTTAATGGAAGAAGATTCATCTCAGGGCAACACCCATGTAACTGACTCATGGGGGAGTAGAGAGATTTTTGCCTGACTGCATTTTGCAAGTATACCTCCCTCCCAAATTATTAAATTATTCTCCAAATGAGACCTTCTGCCTTGACAAGATGCTCCCTTCTAGAACACCTCTCTTTCTTCAAACAAATAACAAATCAATGAAGACACATCCCTTAAGACATGCACTCAACAAACATTAACTTAGCCTACCATGTGCCAGACACAAAACTGAACACCTTCAAGAGGCACATGTTCTGGCAAAGAAACCCTGTGTAAACACTCGCCAGGGCCAGCTGCTGAGTGCTGGGATGAAAAACGGCACATGATGCAAGAGGAACCTGTTGGGAGTATGTTGCTTAAAAAGCTTCTGTTGTTGATTTTTACTGCGATTTATCTCATGTTTGTGTGTGAGTATGGGTATATTTATAGACAAAGTTTAAATGTGATTTATTTTTCTTTACTAGAAAAGAACTTCATTAGCAGTGTCACCCAGTCGTAAGTCATGCCACGTGGCATGCGGGATCTTAGTTCCCTGACTAGGGATTGAACCTGAGCCCCATGTATTAGAAGGACAGAGTCTTAACCACCGGACCGCCGGGGAAGTCCCCAGTTGTTTCTGCTTTTAACACCTTGCTAGCAGTTCCACACGTCGCGGTATACAATTCAAATCACCCCATGAGGTAGCTTCAAGCACTCTTTTAAATGAGTTACTCTATGCACAGCACTTAGAACAGTGCCTGGCACAGAAGTGCCTGAAAGGGGTGATGGTGGTAGGGCTTGTTACACAGGAAGAAACAAGCCCAAGTCCAAAGAGGGGGTGCGAGGCAGGTGAGTCAGCGAGCGGCAGGCTGGGGCAGGAGCCTCCTCCACCCTCGCCCAGGCCCGGTGCTCTTTCTGCAGGCACCCTGCTCCAGAAGTCGCCCCAACAAGCACATTGGGGGGCTTCCTCTCAGGAGTCCCTCCACCCCTGGGGCTGCCCCACCTCACAGCAACTGGGCTCTAGAATGTCCCCACTCATGCGACAGTCCCACCCTGTGTCCTGGCCGGGAACCCAGGCCTCCAGCCCTTACCCAACACCAAATTAAAGGCATCAGATTTGTTGACACTCCCCGTTTGAAAGGCTGTCCATCTTATTCCATTTATTACTTTGAAATGCTTGCTTTTAGAAAGAGGTCAAGAACAGACTTTGAGAACAACAATTAAGAAGAAAAAACTCAAGCCAATTACTAGCAGTAATAATAAAAATAGTATAGTAATTGTTCATGTTTCCTGAGCTCTTACCATGTGTCAGCAATTACATTAAGCACTTCACACAGATTTCATCACTTAATCTCCACACTTTGAGATGGATGCCATTATTGCCTCCACTTGACACACAAGGAAGATGAGGCACAGAGACCTAAAGTAACTTGTCTAATGTCACGCAGTCCGCAGGTGGCAGAGCTGGGATTTAGAGTCAAGCTCTTAGCCACCATACTGGACAGATGCTTCGTTTCTATTATTGCATAGACGTCACCAGACAGAGCCTGGCATCAGACAGATGCTCAGTAAGAGCCTTGTTCTCAAATGAGAACGAATACCCCCAGCTGGGGAAGGGAAGGAGTGTCATCCCAGGTGTCCTGTAGCTCCCAACCCTTCGTCTGCTCCCACCCGCATCGCACTGTTCTCTCTTTCACTCTCCTGGAACAAGAGGCTAAAAGTTGAGGAACAGAGAGTAAGATGGCAAGGAACGCTCCCTCACAATCCTGTTCGAGGGCCTGGCGTCACATAATGCCAGGTGACTGAGTGTCCACAATGTCTGGCAAAAGCCACTTCTTCACCTGAACTGTCCTCCCGTGGGTAGAGTCTCCAGAGCTGGGGATCTCAACCTTTTTCAGTCCTTAAAGCATTCAGGCAAAAGTGAAACACTCCCAACGACTCACCAACGTACCCTTCCATTCATTACCACACCCCCAAATCTCCCTCAAACTAAGGACAAAAATAATACTTGCAAAGCAGGTTATTAAATCATGCTACAAACAGCCACCCAGCACGCGCATACAACTGTGCACTGCAGTGCCGGGAGTGGGACCCAGCATAGAGGAAGGGCTCCGAAGTGTCGTTTCCCTTCCCACCCCCAACCTCACAGGGAAGACGGAGAAATCCAACCAACTCCACAAACTATGACAAGGGCGAGAACAGACAGGTGCCTCACAAAGAAAGGGCTGTCAGAGGGCAGAGAGAGGACTGACCCATCCTGGCAGGCAGTGAAAGTGGAGCCTAGAAGGGTGAAGAGACTTTCATGAGTTAGAGAGAGGGACATGTATTGCAGGCAAAGGAAACAGTCTGAGCAAAACCACAGCACCAGGAAATGTCCTGGGAGGAGATGCAGCGGACAGCACATGGAACAGAGTGGAGAGGTGGAGCTGCTTACACTTAAGTTGTGAAAGGCCTTAACGGTGCCATACGGCATAGCACAGAAAACATAGTGGACATCTGCAACTTTTGTTTTGTCTGTCATCCTTCAACCCGACCCTCCCATCAGCACCCTGATCTTCCTTTTGGAGAACGCCCACTGGGTGGTCTTGGTGGTAAGGTTTCCTGCAGGTCGGCTCTGATGAATGCATGATCCCACCAGGAACATGACTCTTGCAGGAATGACCCCAGGAAGCAGAGACAAGGCAGAGATCGCTGAGGCAGCGCGGTCCTAAACAGGTTGCTCCAGGCTCTCCTCAGCTGGACTCTGCTGCTGAGCTGCCCTTGGCTCCAGCACATTTTCCAAGTCTGACTCTCCAGGTTTTCTGATCAGTCTGTGCACCATCCTTCCAATAAACTCCTTTTCTGTTTGAGCTAGCCAGAGGCAGCTTCTGCTGCTTATCACCAAGCCTCCTGACTGACACAGGACACACTGAAGCAGGAGAGGGACCCAATCAAAGCTGTGTTTGAGGAAGACAGCAAACAACAGTCATCAAGAGTATAGCCTGCAAATCACCTGAGCACAGTGGTCAAACCTTTCAAAGTGGCTGTACCCCGGTGGGGCTCTTAGGCACATTAAAGTTTGAGACCGTCTGTTCTACACTGTACTATGGCCACAGTGAATCACATATGCCCAGAACATGCCAAATTATTCCCAACTTTGGTCCAGCTCTGTCAAAATGAACATTTTGCCTTTCCAAATTCTCCTTTCTAAAATGCTGTTCACTCACCCTTCACAACTCAGCTCAAACGCCAAAGTCTCTGTGAAGATTTTCCTACTTCCCTTCCTTAGTGCTCCAAAAACCTGGAGTTTATTCCTCTGTTCTGGCCTCTTCTGCATTTTGCTTTGTATTCTGACTGGCTGCTTAGATGTCAGCTCCGTGAAAGTTGGGACAGTTTCATTCATCTCTAACACCCCAGAGTCTAGTGATGTGCTGCGAATGTAGTGGATACTCACACTGAACTGGAATGAACAAAATTTTTTTAATTAAATTTAAAAATTTTAAAACAACTACTGACCAGAACAGGGGCTCCTAGACAGGCTTCCTGAGTCAGGGCATCTCCCACCTCATTCCCACAGGGCAGGGAAGAGTACAGGAGGCCATGTCAGAAGGCCCAAGTTCAACTCCTGACTCCACTTCATGAGCCCAGTAAACCATGGGCAAATCATTTTATCTGTCTCTATGTCTTCATCTGCAAAATGGATATAAATGGATATAAAAATCAAGCGCCTCACAGCACTGTTAGGAAGACAAATGTATCAGAAGGACTTCTGTAAAGTGTAAGGCCTCGTAGGAATGTCCACACTTAGGAAGAAGCATTATTTCCACTTGTTGCTATGGGATGGTGAGGGCCTGAGCTAAGAAGACACCGGTTTAACAAGGCAGTTCCACATCTGGTTCAGTAGCCAGAGGAATTTCATCACTGTTCCAAACTAGACCCTGAACCCAACAGACCAGATGCAGAAGCCAGATTATAAGGGACATTTAGACATGTATTCATTAGCAATTCCAAAGGCCTGAGAGATGCAGAAAGAGTCCTGTTTTCCAGTTTCCAAGCCCTTCAATGGTTTAGGATTAGTTTCTAAACAGAGGTTCCCCAGAGAGCCTTACTTTGAGGCCCAGGCTCTGGGATCTGCTACTCTTTAAAAAATTCCATCATGTCAACAAAGTTTAACCCTTGAGGCTTGTGGTCCAGAAGTGGAACACTTTACCCTGTTCTGTGACTGCTCCTTTGTGTCCCATCCACCACCTTCAAAAGGAAAAGAACAAACATTCCAAAACTGTATTCTAAAAAAGGGCCCTTGGTCCTAAGAGTCAACTTGCAAACTGTAGTTCCTCATTCATTCTCAGATAGAGTCAAAGAGAATGTTATTTTCTGCCCTCTTCCTTTTATGTGCTGTAGCTCACTCAAGTCTTACAACACCTGTGATGCAGACATCCCCACTCCCCACCCCACAGCAGAAACTAAGGGTTAGAGAAGTGCTGCAGGACCCAGGGGAAGTCACTTGAAGTGCCCAGCACAGGGCAGACCCTTCCTGATAAACACATGTGGTCTGAATGTGTACCTGAGCAGAGGATCCTGGGTCTCTCCAGTCTCAGCCCACCACTCAGATGGGGATTTGGCATGGAGTAGAGGAAAAGTACATGGGTTTTGGACTTGGACTCGTGTGGACCGAGGTCACCATTTTATGACTTACTAGTTGTGATCTGGGTCAGTTTCTTCATCTGTAACACACCGTGGAATTGAAGAAAAAATTAAGAGCAAAAGACAATGTAGGTAAAGGGCCATACACACTGTGTGAGGATAGGGACCTTGCTTACCCTGCTAGTGCTGTACCCAGAGCCCAGCACAAAACAGGCCCTCTGTAAGGGTCTTAACTGCAGGTCTAACCAGACATGGTGCTGGGCATGTAGCGGGTGCTGCCTACAGTGTGATTTCAAAACCTCATGAAGGATGGAAAAGTAGCAGTGACTGCAGAGACAGTCAGTAATTAATAAAGAATAAGACAGTCACCTTCACCTAGAGAACTGATGCACCTCAGGATAAATGATGGTACACCTGTAGGATCAAGATGAAACGGTCCCATATTTGTTATCAAATACAGTGTATGTCTGTAAGAATCACACAATGGAAAACAGCAATCACAAGTCAATTTCAGTCCTGCCCAACAAATAATCACGGAAAGCCCACCCAACTAGCTCAGAAAAACTACCACAATTGACTTTTAAAAGTTCAAAGGAAAGTATTGTGAGAAGTGAGGCTATTCATAACAAAAGGGCATTTCCTAAAACGTCTGCAGATGTTGGTGAAAGGTGGTCTGAAGAGAATCAGAATGAAAGGAAGCAACTTCCAGAACACTATTTATAGGAATGGAGAGCCCCAAAGAATTTTTATGCGAGGATGGAGGATGCACTGAAATTCTGGGGCAGCAAGGGCTGCCACCAAGACACCAAGAAAAGGAACCCAGACAGGAAAGAGTCCCACTGAAACAATGTAAAGCAAGAAGTCATTTTTCAAGTCCCCCAAGGCAGAGGGCTGAAAATAAGGAACTGCTGCTGTACCTTCAGGAGCAATTTTAAAAGTATAGAGAGCAAGCAAACCAGACAAAGGACCACTCCAAGAAACCAAAGGCAGCAGAGGAGTAAAACAGCCGCAACCACTAGGGTCCTGGGCAAGCAAAGGGAACATTAGAGGCACAGGAAGGGATTGCTCAGAAAGTTGGTGGCTGCCCACTGACTGTCCAGTGGTCTCAAATATAGAAAAGAAATATGAGGAACCAGGAGGCCAGGACAGAGGGGTCTATACATGTGCATTGTTGGGGGGCTGGGGCAGCATCAGCCCTTAACTGGCATACATGTGGCAAAGAGACAGGCAGAATAAGGGACTAGAGTTCCAGACTCTAGCTGGAAGCTGAGAAGGACAGGCCCTCTCCTCCACACTGGTGGAGGAGTAAACTGGTATATCTAGTGAGGAGAGCAGTTTGACAGGATCTATCAAAACCACAAATGAGCCAGAAGAGGATGTTAGTACCTGCCCCTTCCTTTCACATGTTTTATCTCATTTGACTCTTACAGCACCTATGGTGTAGATATCACCACCCCACCCTGACGCACACTTCCGGTCATTTATCCTGCTCCAACACCTGCACATGTGTGAAGTGACGAATTTACACAGCTATTCGCCACAGCATGTTTTTCATAGTGAGGCTGGAAACACCCTCAAATGTCCAGCAAAAAGGGACTGGATGAATTACAGTGCATCCATACAATGGAAAACCATGCAGCAGTGAAAAAGACTGGGAAGATCTCTAAGGTACGCTGTTAAGTGGAAAAAAAAAGGGTAAGCTGCAGAAGAACACAGCTTAGAGCACGTTATTTGTGAAAAATAAAAAGGGGGGCAAAAATGAAAATCCATACTTGCTATTTGCTTCTATTTGCATTAAGTTTTGAAGGATGTAAAAGAAACTAAAAAATTAATAACTTGGGGTTGTGGGCCCTAAGCAGATGGTGACAGGGCTGGGGGCAAGACTTTTCACAGTACCCTTTCATACTTTTTATTTTGTCATATGAATGTATCACCTTTTTGAAAAGATGAAAATATTTTCCAAGTGGTAAGTTCCAATCACCACAGTAATTTATAACACTGGAAAAGTTTTAAAAAATGAAAGGGCTACAGCTGGCAGTGTGTAAGAGCTGTCACCCAGCTCTTCACTTGAAGAGTCCTTGACGAGAAACACGCACCAACGAACTGACTCCAAAGTGATCTGCTCATCTGTGTTCAGGGCAACAGTACTTATGTTAATGAAAAACTGCAAATGATGCAAATGTTCCACGGGGACATGGATAGGTATTTGCCCCCTCAGATGAATTACACTGGATCACAGGCAATTATACCTCAACTGTTTCAACATACAGCAACCCGTAAGTGAAAATGCTGTAACATTTCATGTGCACGTTAATAAAGTTCAGACAAGAATCCAGCAGGATAGACAATTTGATATTCAGGGAGCGCTATTTGAATAAAGTTGCTTAAGAACTTCTTTTTTAAATTATGAAATTGAGAAAAGAAAAGATCTATTCGATACAGGAGCAAAAATACACTTTTTTAAAAATGCCAAGAAAAAATGCCAAGACCTGAGCTGAGTATGAGAATGACAGAAAAGACTGACATGAGAGGCAGGCAGCGCTCAAGAACATTGGACCAAAGGCCCAGGTGTGAATGCAACACGTTTGTCAAGGGCGAAACCAAACAGACCCAGGAAGAAGGAGAAACCCCAGGAGACTGGTTCAGTGGTCTGAGCAACCCTAGAAGATGTATCCCACGAAATGGAACCGGATGAGACCAGGCGCTAAAAACTGGCAGAAAATAAATAAGCTAAGAGCAGCAGCAGCTCTTTCAAGCCAAACACTAGCAACAGTGATATATGTTCTAGTGTCAAGAGAAAGCTTACATCTTCAAAAAGGGGTAAAAAGTAGATCTCTGCTTCACCTCACTGAGCAGTTTTTCCGAAGTATGACTCACTGGAGAGACACGAAGCCAGTTTCTACCCGTCTCCTCGCCTCCCTGCCAGTGGTGTGCTGGCCACACCTTCCCCGACACAGGCTGGCCACTCCGATCTTCCCAGTGATGTGGACACCTCGACTAGGGGCCCACCCAACACCTCAACCTGAAGCGCCTTCCTTTCCTCGTTAGACACACTTTTACAGAGCGCCTCTCCAGTGCCTGACTGCTGGGAGAAGCCAGCAGAGGCCCAAGACAGTGCCACCCAAAGGCTCAGGAACAGCAAGTTACTCTGAAGCCTAGGGCACAGGGTGGGCTACCAGCAAGAGGACTGTACGAATGTAGGTATCTGACTTTGTGAGCCCTTCAGAGCCCACCAAGCAGGGACAGTGACTGACAGCTCAGCCCATCAGTGGACATCATCGTGGAGTTCAGAGCACCAAGGACAAAGACAAGAGCCCACAAGTTTTCAGAGAAAACGTGTCACACACAGAGGGTCAGGAATTAAAATGGTATCAGATTTCTCAACTACTGGAAGCTAGAAAACAATGAGGCAATGCCTTCAACCTAAAATTCTAAACCCACCCCAACTATCAAATTGGAGACGTCAGAATATATTTTTAGAGGTAAAGCCCCACATATTTACCTCTAAAGTACACTTCCTTAGGAAGCTACTGGAGGATGTGCTCCATCAAAACAAGGGAGTAAAAAAAAAAACAAGAACTAGGGAACAAGGGCTTCAACATCGCCCCCGACCCCGGGTGATGGTTAAGGGTAGACCCAGGATAAGTGTGAAACAGCAGACCTAGACAAGCATCAGATGGGGCAAAAAGAGGGAAGGCCCCAGGAGAGACATCAACAAGGGCGATAAAAGGAACTGACTGGACTTCCCTGGTGGCGCAGTGGTTGAGAGTCCGCCTGCTGATGCAGGGGACGTGGGTTCGTGCCCCGGTCCGGGAAGATTCCACATGCCACGGAGCGGCTGGGCCCGTGAGCCATGGCCGCTGAGCCTGCGCGTCCGGAGCCTGTGCTCCGCAGCGGGAGAGGCCACAACAGTGAGAGGCCCGCATACCGCAAAAAAAAAAAAAAAAAAAAAACTGACCACCAAACTGAGTTTCTGTCACAAGATTTAAGGCTGCATTAGTTACGGGAACATGGAAAGTAAGCAAGTGAATAAATGGGGCTACTATGAGCGCTAGGAAAAAACAAACAGCAACAAAAACCGTAGAGGATCTACCCAAGAGAAAAGAAAACATATGTCCACAGAAAAACCTGTACCCGAATGCTCACAGCAGCTTCATTTATAATAGCCAAAAAGTGGAAACAACCTAAATGTCCAACAACTGATGGATGGATAAACAAAACACGGTGCATCCATATAAGGGAACACCGTGCTGCAACACGGATGAACCTCAACGTTATGCTAAGTGAAGAAGGCCACATATTGCATGATTGCATTTATATGAAATGTCCAGAATAGGCAAATCCATGAGGACAGAAAGTAAATTAGCTCACCGAAAAGTTGCTTCAACCTTCTCCACGGAGAACAGCTGCCTCTACTTGTCCACCCGCCCCCCGCTCACTCCTGACTTCGTTCTGGTTTACCTGGCCTTGGATCACCCCATCTGACTGCTGTGTCAAAGGTGGAACTCCTAATTGCCAAATCCCATGAGTCCTTTCATAGTCTTGTCATCCGTGCTGTCTTCTGCAGCACTATCTCCATCATCCACTAACTGCTCCTCAAAAAGCTCACTTCCCCTTAGGTTATTATGTTTCCCTCACCTGATTTGACCTCCGGTTCCATCTTCTCCTCTCACCTCTATACTCAACTCATCAATATGGGTGGGTGACTAGTCCTCAATCTCCATCCCCAGTTTTAACCTTCTCCTATCTGCCTCCCATTTCCTACTAGCACCTCAATTTCAGTCCATTTAAGACAAATTTTCATCACCTCCCCAAACCAGCTCTTCCTGCTAGCTTCTGAGCCCTCCCAATGCCCAGGATCAAAGCCTTAATGGGATCTTAGGATTCCACCTCTGCTCTGCCTTCAGGGCCAAGTTTCACTGAGGCCATGTCCTGTCACATCCAGCACCTTGCACAATGGCCACTTCTTATCCCCATCCCATCACCTTCTTAGGATCATCACCTCACATCCACATGGCTACCTCCTAGAGGCTGGCATGTGCTCTCAAGGTGACACATACCCTCTCTCCCCCACTACCCACAGCATCTCTTCTTCCTCACCCAACCAGCTCCTAGAAGCATCTGGGCTGGCCAGCTCTGACCTAAACCAACACCAAGGGCTGAGTCTAGTATAACTTAGAATCCTGCCTAGCTCAAGGTCCCTGGATTCATTCAGGCACCCCACAAATATTTAATTCTAGGTGAAAGAAACAAAATGCAAGGCCCTGGCCCTCATGGGGCTGATGTTCTGGAGGGAGATGGATGGGTAAGTTTTCAGGGATATTTGTGCCTGCAGACCACTGGCCTTCAGCCCACCCAACCCTTCTTTCCTCTAAGACCCACATCCAGGGCCATCTCCTTGGTGTGGTCTTCCTGGTAAGCCAGCCTTTACCAAGCTCCCTCCACGCTTACTTTCACTAACTGCTCTGCATAACTGTGAGCTGTTCTATACTCAGCACTACAGTTTTACTATTATTCACCTCAAACTCCACAAAGCCATAAAATTCTACCTTTCCTATCTTTTCATGTTCCCTACAGCTCTCACTTGAATACTTGTTGACCAGTGAAGACAGGGAGCCATTTTCTCCCAAATCTAATATGGAGCCCTGTGAAGCCATGGAACCACTGTGGTAGTTTCCACAACATACATATTACTCAGAAATCTATAGGGATAAGGTTAATACTTAACTACCAGGTACTTTAACACATTACAAATTAAGATAAATAAGAATCAGTTTTGGAATGGGAATGCAAAATGCACATGAATTTCTTTGTGTGAGGTTGCTAGTGGACAGTTTAGGACATGCTCCTTACTGGCTGTGTAACCTTGGGTAAGTTAATGAACTGCCTTGAGCCTCAGTTTCAGGATCTATGAAGAGGGGATGAATGTAGTATAACAAGCAGTCTCTACCTGATGGTACTTGTTAAGGATTGAGGACATTAATGTGCAATGACTGCTTAACACGGTGCCTGGCACATTAAGTACTCAAAACATGTTAGCTGCCCTTAAGTTCCAAGAACCTCCCTCCCCCATTTGTCAACACATTTCTGTATTTCTGAGCATTCAGTGGAAAAGTCTGTAGTTAGACTTGAGGCGTCATTTAAGGGTCTTACCACACTGCCTGTATGACCAAAATCAGAAAGAAAAGTCAGGCCAAGGGGTGAAATGTTACAGAAGCAAAATGGGAAACGGATTCTTTTGAATTAGCTGTTGCCACTATCTCTTCCCCTGGAAGAGAATCTTCTGCTGCCTCGGTTTCCTCATCTGTATAATGAGATTGTAGTCATCATACCTGCCTGCAAGGCTGTAGTGAGATCTTGGACATGAAAGCACTTTGTAAACTCAAGAGCACAATGCACCTGAGTTACTGATTAAGAGTATGGGTTCTGGACAATCTCAAATGAGCGACCTTAAACAAGTTAACATTTTCTGGCCTCACTCTCCTGTAAAATGGGAGCAAAAAGAGTATCTATCTTAAAGGACTGTAGTAAGGAATAAGTGAAACAATTTAAGCGTTTGGGGCCTAGAGTATCAGAAGAACCCACCTATTCAGAGTTATTATTATGATGACTAACCTATTCACTGGACTCCTCGCCCCCAAGGAGCACGTGAAAGCTTGATGGAGCAGCGACACCAACACTGGCCCAGGAACTGTGCTCCGTAACCAGCTGGGTGACCTTGGGCAAGTCGCTGACCCTCTCCAAACTTTGGGTTCCGTGATCACAAAATGATCCCTGTGCTCCTACCAGCTCTTCCTCTCCGCTGTTAAGGTCGCCGGAACAAAGGCCACCCGCTCCCCAGCCTGTCCCCGAGGGGCCACAGCTCAAAATTCCTGCTGCTCAACTCCCTTTGCAGCGCAACAGCAGGAGCGCCCGGGTCTCTATCCCGGAGAGATGCGTCCACACTCCGCCGCCACCGCTCGCTTCATCAGCAACTTGCTTCTGCAGCCGCTCGCTGCCCAAAGTTTTCCCAGGCGCCAGGAGACTCGGCCCTGTTTCAACCCCGGGAAGACCAGGGGTGAGGGCGCAGAGCCTGGGGTCCCGGCCCGGGGAACCCCAAAGCCGCCCACGCGGTCGGGAGTGGAGTGACAGGTGCGACGCGGAGCCACTGGGCGGGCAAGCGTGACCTCGCACCGCGCGTGTAGGAGCGCGAAGGAGGCAGCGGTCGCGCGCTCTCCTCTGGCTGCTCCCGCCAGGCCCCCGCGACGCCCCCGGCTCCGCGTTCCCGACCCCACGACCCTCGCTGCGCTTCCGGACACGAGGCGCCCCGAAGCAGATCCCGCGGCCTGCCCGAGCGGAACGGCCGGGAGGGGCTCAAACCCACAGCGCCCGGAAGGGTTGGGGACAGCCGGGTCGACCGCGCCTGCAGGGTCTTCCCGCGCGAGACGGGGCTGCCGGGGGGTGGGCGCACGCGCACCCGCGCGCGCCGCCGTAACCCCTTCCTCCCCGAGCGCCCCCGCACTCCCACCCACCCACCCACCACTCACCGTCGATGTCCCCTAGGGTCAGCTCGTCGCCCAGCTCCGTGAGCGTCTCCATGGTCTCCAGACCGCCCAGCTCTCCGCTCCCGTCCATCGCCCGGCTCGGTGCAGAGGAACCCCTGCCGTCCCGCTCAGGGAGACGCGGGGGCGGTGCCGCCGTCACCGCCCATGACACCCAACAGCCCCCGCCGGATACCGCCTCACCGGCCGGTGCCAGCCGCCGCCATGTTTGCGCCGCGCGGGCGGGGCGGGGCGGCATTGCCCCGCCCCAACCCGCGCCCTCTGTGGCCCCGCCCCCAGGCCGCGCGCGCCCCCTTGTTTGTTGTCAATGGGACCAGGCTTGTCCTGGCCAATCGGCGCGCGAAGCGGCGCGTGGGGTGATGGCGCGTCAACGATCAGCAGCTCAGATTTGCATACCGAGGCCCCTCCCCTGGCGGCCTGTTAGCGAATGCGAAGAGAAGCCTCCAGGTCCTCAGCCCAACCTCCTTCCCGTAGTTTAAAGGAACCGCTCCCTTTTCTGTTGGTTCGGCTCCACAAGCTACTCCATCCACCCGCTGGGGAATGAAGGGTTAACACCTTCCACCCCGCCCCCGCCCGCTGGGCGCCCCCAGAGTAAGCCTTGAGCACATTACGTCATCGTCCCAGCTGTCTCTCCCCCACCCTAGCCCCGGTCCCCCCAGCCCGCTTGGGTGGCGGGTAGAATCAAAACTGGACCCCAGCACTGGGGTCCGGAGGAGTATGGAGATCGTTCACGTCGCGTTTCTCCCAAGCCCCTTAGGAAGGCGGCTACCGAGGCTCGCGAACTGCCCAAGTACGGAGTGTATTTTACAAACTCTGCGCCCTTGCACCTGCCGCGACCACGCGCTTACTCCAGCTGCCTCACCCCGGGTACCTCAGAATCTCCTGCAGTCCTTTAAAATAACGCCAGTGCCCGGAACCACCACAGGCATTCTGAGGTGGGTTCCGAGCACATCTTGACAAAGTTCCGCAGCGATTTTGAGGCGCAACCCACCCACGGATTCCCACTCCTTCAGGCACCGCACTTCCAGTGTTGCAGTTGGTCACGATGTAAACAACTGTGCAGGTTTCTAGGAATTTATACTAAGGAATAAACGTATGAGTGCTCAGAGAAGTGTGCCCTCAAAGGAGCTCTTCAGAGTCCGCTGTAACTGGGAAAAACTGGGAAGCCCAATAAGGACCTGATGAATATACCTGTTGACAAAGACTTCCGCGATATATTGTTAAAAGGGAACACTGTTTTCCTGCTAGTCTGTGAGAGGTAGCAGTTGCTTTGCGGTCAAGACTTAAGAGTTCAAAGGCTGGGTGGAGGCAGCCATGTGGATTCACTTACAAACCGTGTGACTTTGGGCTGGTTAAATAACTTTTTTTTTCCTCAGTTTTTTTAGCTCTAAAATGGGAACAGTGCACCCTTGTAGTGGTGAAGATTAAGTGAGATCATCTGTACACTCATTTGACAATATTTATTGAACATTTCTGTGGCAGGCAGAGAGACAGTTCCTGCCCTCTGAGAGCTTCCAGTCTGATGAAGAAAACAGGCACTGATATTTAAGACAAAACCTAAAATTATGAGGAGGGAACTGCATCTGGCATAGCTAGGGGAACACACAACACACACAAAGGCCCTGAGGCAGAAGGAGCTGATGCAAGCCAGCACTTGGAATAAGTCCTGACACACAGTGCCCATACAAGGTAGCTACTGTAACTGAAGTTACACGTGATCTGTGTATCACATGAAGGACAAAAAGGATGGAAGGCCCAAGAGCTGAGTGTCAGTGATGGTTATGGGAATGGTGGGATTTAGGGTGAATTTTACTTTTTTCTTGGTATTTCAGTATTACTTAAATTACTTTTGATAATTAACATATATAACATAATAAATAAAGTACCTTATTTGGGGGGAAAAAAGACAAGAAAGTCCTTTTCATTGTTTACATGCAGGAGGGTTGGTATAGATTATACTAGTCTCACCCTGAAACAGAAAACTAAACCCTGCTGCCCTGCTGTGGACTAGGCACTGAGCTGGACAGTGCCACCTGCAACTCCACCATTCAGTGGCTCTCACAGGGCTCCCCACAGTGGGGGGTGACTGTCTGCTGGCATACCATATGACTCACTTTCACTTTGGTCCAATGCCTTCCCATCCCAGAGCCTCAGTAACCCTCTGCAGAGGGCTACCTGAGTACCAGGAGATCAGGTAAATGGGCACAGTGCCTCCCACTCTGCAGCTGTTCCCATAGCTCCCAGCTGGAGCTGCCCGGGGAAGAGAGCAGAGTGGTTCTGTTTGTACCTTTGAAGGTGTCAGATGGGAAAACTTGGGCCCACTGGAGGGTGGAGAGGAAGGGATCAACCAAGATGGTGAGAAGTGAAGGTATAGAAGGAAGAACCCAGGAGGATAAAGATGCTAAATGGGACAGAGGTGAACACAAGTTAAGACTGGGCTCCTCTCTTTGGCTGTGCATATAGTGGGTGCTCAGCAAATCTACGGGATGACCAAAGAACCATCAGAGAAGGGCTCTTGTCACTGAGAAGCCAGGCCCCAACCTCAGAGAAGCAGTTTAGGGCTGGCCAGACGGTTCAGACATTATCAAATTCATTACACCAATGAAGCCACAGCACAGGTAAGGGGTGGGCCAGGGTCACTCCGCAAGTCTGATGGGCTAAGACCCTGGGTCTCCCTTGGGCACTGTTAGTGGTAGAGGGTTGGGGATAGTTGTGTGTCTCTCCCCTGGCTTGGCAAAGTCAAAGAGACAGAGCTAGAATTCCCCCCAGAGCCCCTCCCTTCTCTGCCTGGAAGGGATATGACAAGGGCGGCAGCCCACTCAGGGCCTAACTCCCTCTGCAGCTTCCCTGCTCCATGGCCCTGGTCTTTTCTTACACACCTCCTGACACAGGGAGCTTGCTATCTGATCAATCCAGCTTGGAGTAGCCCTACCATTACAAAGCACAGCCTCCTGCAGAGCTGCAGCCTGTCCCCCAAGAGCCCCCACCCGCAGGCTATGGTCTCCCTGCGCTGCCAGAGAGAACAAGTTGATTCTTCCCCGAGCCTGCTCAATGACTTCCCTGGATACCTGAGGACAGAGATCACGCTGCTCCAAGGCTGTCTTGGGCTAAACACCCTCCCAGGATACTTCTGGTACCTTCTCAACACTGATCCCTTGTCCATGACAGTGCTGAGAAGGGAACTGGAGGTCAAAGCCAAGCCCCTGCTTTGCTGCCCCGCCAGGGCTTGAGGCTCCTCTGAGGAGGAGGAATATCCTCTAAGGTGGTCTCTACATCTGAGGGCCCCCTATCCCCTGACCCAGGCCCCTCTCACCTGCCCCATGGAGAGGCTCCCTGGGGCCCAAACCAACCTGCTAGCCCAGAGCATTTGCTGGCTTTTATTGTCTCTGCAGGGGACAACTGTGCCAGGCAACTCGGTGACACAGTGGGGCCAGCAGCAGGCATGACACCTCCACACATGGCTCAGAGCCTAGCTCTGCTGCCTCGCCAGGAAGGGCAGCAGCCAGCCGGCCAGCGGTCCTAACCCAGCGGGAGAGTCCAGCCCAGGATCCCTCCTGCTCCCCCCAGCGTCTCTACAGGGTTAGGTCTGCAGCGCCCTCTGAAGGCTCCCTTGGCACCCCTCCAGGAAGGTCCCTGGGGAGAAATGCAGCCCTCTGCGGCCCAGTCCCTTCAGCTGGGGCTCAGAGCCGGCTCCAGGGGTCTGAGCAAACTCGGCCTCCCCTCTCACAGGGGCCAGCTCTCACCACCAGTCATACCGCTGCATTCTCCTCTTCCTCCCGACTGGCCTCCTCCTGGCCCCCTGAGCCCTGGGCTGCTCCAGGGCTATAACTCGGACTGGGATCTTGAGATCCGAGGGCCTTTTCGGATCTCTTTCCGCTTCTCCTCTTTCTTCCGGCGTTTCTCCTCTCCTCTCAGGGCCTTCTGGAAAGGGTCAGTGCTGGTGCTGAACTGAGGGGAAGAACAGAGTGGTCTGATTAAGTCTGCTGGCAGCAAAGAGTTCCCTCTGAGCTAGGCTGCTGTGGGGACAGGAAGGTCACTGAGACACAGGCCCTGCCCTCGGGCAGCCCGCAGACATGGAGATAGTTAAATGGGCTTGGGGAAACTGCTGAGCGGGTCTTGGAAGATAAGCAGGAGCTTGCCAAGCAAACAGGACGAGGGACGAGTACATTCCAGGCAGAGGGACAGGTGCTGAACCTACATGGCGCATCTGAGAAACAACAGAAAGACTCCACTCAGGGTGAAGGGGCTGAGTGCCGAAGACCACCACAGACTCCCAGAACCCCGAGGAAGAGATGGCAGCCGGCAAGAGTAAGACAACAGGGGTCCTGCCACTTGCGAACAAGTTGCAACGTCTAGGCAAGGGAGTGTACGGGAAGCAGGTGGGCCAGAGGTTAAGCCGGCAGAGCCTGAAAGAGGTGGAAAGACGACAACAGTGGTGCCCAGACTCGTGGCTTCCACAGTGGATGCACGGTGGTACCCAGTGAGGAGATGGGAACACAGGGCGAGCTGGGCAGGAGGATGAGGACTTCAGCCGGGGTCATCCCCAGGCCCTCTGCTCTTCTTCCCCCACTCTCCAGACTGGCTCATCTGACCACAGGGCTTCCGTTCCACCTCTATGGTCAGTTACCACTCAAATGTGCATCTCCCTATCTAAATGCCTGTCTGACACCTCCACTAATGTGCAAACATGCCCCAAGCCCAGCATGGCTCCATCTCCCCAAAACCCAGTCCCCTTCCAGAGTCTCTGTCCTCATGAACAGCAGTGCCCCACAACCCAGTCGAGGCAAGCAGGGCAGAGACCAAGCATTGCCCCCACCCCCACCCCTACCCCTCACAGTCCATTGCCAAGGCCTGGCCCATTTTACCCCCTAAGTCTCAAACCCATCTACTTCTCTCTGTCTCGCCTATCCTACTGCTACCCCCATCACCTCCCCCACCGCCCTCCTGATAAATCTGGGCATCTCCCAGTCTCTCCACACCCTCTTTGGCCCCTCTTAAGCCATTCTCCTCACTGCAGTTAGCTACTTTCAAAATGTAAGTCTGACTCCTGCTTAAACCCTTCCACGACTCTCCATTACTCTCAGGACAAGGTTTCACACAGCTGCGTCTGCAGGTCCACCCTGCCCCCCTCTCCTCCTCCCTCACTTCTGGTCCCTGGGCTCCTTCACTCCCATTTCCAGGCCTCTGCACGTGCTGTGGCTCTTCCCAGCCCCCACCCCCTCTGCCACATTAGCTCCAGCTCAGCTGTCACCATCCTTGGGGACCTGCCCTGGCTCCCGGCTGGGGCTGCCTCCTCTGTTTCCTTCTCAGTGCTTCTCCCCTGCCACCAGCTGCCTCTGTGACCACCTGCTTTGTGCCTGTTGCCCCCACTGGACCACACTCTCCACGAGGACAGGCAGATTGTGTCGGATGCTGCTCACTGAGCCACAAGCCCCCAGTGCAGGGCCTGCTGGGCTTACAGATGGCACTTAGCATGTATTTTTTAAATGAATGAATGAATAACGTTAGAATATGAGATACGATAGTACCCAAAACTCAGGTAACCTTGTTGTGAGATACACCCATTTTATTTGTTCATACGATAAATCTGATAAATGTCTGATCAAGGTAGATGTTAAAAACAAATTAGGAGCTCCACCTTGTGGAGTAATCCACCTACCATGTTAGACTGAACCACAAGTCTGGAAGATGGGATGAAGCCAGAGAAGTGCAGCCCAGAGAGGGTAAGTGATCTGCTCAAGTCACACAGCTAGTCCCAACTGGGGCTAGCCCCCAGGCCTCCCACTTCCCTGACCAGTGCTTTCCTTATCACACTCTGCCTCCTATCCCTACAAGTTAATTCTGATCCTCTTGGGAGGAAGGAGGAGCTGGGAGACCCCTCAAGCCACAGAGGACTCCACACTCTTGGCTCCGGCTTGGGGAAGGACAAGTCAAGAGATCCTGGCCCCACCAGCCCCAGCTAGGTGGATCAGAAGAGAAACAATGCCTATCCCTTTCCTGGATCTCCTCCCCGCTAGATCTGGCTAATGCCTACTTTAAGTTCTGATGCTAACCTCGAGCGGACCCTTCGTGCTGCCTGACAATCCAGAATGTTTCCCTGGTCTACTCACTCTCCTGCTCTCCTAGACACACCTTCTCCTAGAACCTCCATCACTCCTCCCCTCCTCACTCGCAGCCCATGACCTTGCTTCCTGTTCCAAAGAGAATGGAAACACTCAGAAGACAACTTCCGCAAGCTCCCACCACCATACCCACCAACCCACTTGCTGCTGTGCCCACACTGCTCTTCCAGGCTAGGCCACGCCCCCCCCCCCCCCCCCCGCCGGGCACCAGCTCTCCTCTCCCCCCTCCCTTCCTCAGGGATGAGGCTCCAGCAACCCTCCTACCCCTGCACCATCGGTTCTTCCTCCCTAATAGGTTGGGGGGTCCCATCAACATGCAAACTTGCTGTAGTCTCTCCCATCACACTAAACTTTACCCTGGAACCCACACCCTCCTCCAGCTAGTCTCCCATTGATCTGCTCCCCTTGAAAACAAAACCTTTATCATAAGCGACAAGGATATACTGTACAACATCGGGAATTATAGCCATCATCTTGTAATAACTTTTAATGGAGTATAGTCTGTAAAAATACGGCATCACAGGCTTCCCTGGTGGCGCAGTGGTTAAGAATCCACCTGCCAATGCAGGGGATGCAGATTCGAGCTCTGGTCCGGGAAGATCCCACATGCCGCAGAACAACTAAGCCCGTGCGCCACAACTACTGAGCCTGTGCTCTAGAGCCCGCGAGCCACAACTACTGAAGCCCGCATGCCTAGAGCCCGTGCTCCGCAACGAGAGAAGCCACCACCGTGAGAAGCCTGCGCACCGCAACCAAGCGTAGCCCCTGCTCGCCACAACTAGAGAAAGCCTGCATGCAGCAACAAAGACCCAACACAACCAAAAATAAAAATAAATTAATTAAAAAAAAAAAACTGAATCACTATGCTGTACACCTGAAACATAAAAAAAAAAGAAAAACTCTTCAAAAGCGTCACCCGTACTTGATGGGATGCGTCCACTTCCTTTCCTCTCATTTTCTCCAAACTCAGTCTTTTGTCCCCACCACTCAACCAAAACAGCTTTTACTGAGATCTCTGATGGCATGTCTCCATGCTGCTAAATCCAGTGGCTGATTCTCAGCCTCATCTTCCTTGACCCTCCAGCAGCATCTGACAGGAAGATCACTTCCTCCTTCTTGTCACTTTCCTCACACGGCCTCTGGGAAATTATTCCCTCTTGGGTTTGCTACCCTAGCACTGACTGATCCGTCTTGGGGTGCTCTGCGAGTTCCTCCTCATTCTCCCGTCTCTAAGTGCAGGCACATCTCAGGCCTCAGGCCTCAGACCACTGCTATACCTGCCCTGCCCCCCTGCTACTCTCACATTTGCAGCTCTAGCTTTAAGCTCTCCCCTGAAACCCAGTCATATACCCAGTCGCCTCCTTGACATCTTCATTCAGATGCCCATCAGGTCCAGAAACGAGGCCTTGATCCCCGATCCAGCCCTCGACCTTGTCCCACCAGTCTGCCCATTTTAGAAATGGCAGTCCCATTCTTCCACACACTCAGGTAAAAAATCGTCGAGTCATCCTTAATGCAGCTCTTTCACTCCAGATCTGCTTCCTTAGTGAATTTTATTGGCTCTGCCTTCAAAACAACCAAAATCTGACCATTCCTCGCCAGCACCATTGTTGTCACCCTGGTTCAAGCCACCATTAATTCCCAAATAGACAAGCACAGCATCCTCCTTACCAGTATCCGTCTCCTCCCTGGTCCCCCTCACTATTCTCCACACAGCAGCCAGGCTGATCCTTTAAAAGGATAAGTCAGAGACCCTCACCCTGCTCCTATGTGTCTTGGAGCCAAAGCCCTTGAGAAGACATGCAAGGGTCCTGTGCTCTGGCCTACAACTCTGACCTCACCCCCTCTCACACTCCCCACCCTTCCAAATATGCTTCCAATTCAGGGCCTTTGCACTTGCTGCTCCTTCAGCCTGGAATGTTCTTCCCCAGAGACAGAGCTGGCTCCCTTGCTGTTTCACGTCTTTGCAGTAAGAACCTTCTGTGTCCAAGTCATGTGAAATAGCAACTGTACTCCCATGTTACCCCTGGAATTCCTTAACCACGTTCCTCTGTTTTTCTCCGTAGCCCTTATCACCACCTATCATATATTTTTTATTGACTGTCTATCACCTACAACTAGAATGCCATTCCCAGGAGGGCAGAGCTAGAACGCTTCTCTAGTGGCTGGGATTCAGTAGATACTCACTAAACGTTGAACAAATGCATGTGCTATGCCTCTGAGCCTTTGTGCAAGCTGGTCCCTCTGCCTGGGAAGATCTTCCCTGAGCTGGTCAACCCCGCACTTCTTACTTATGCCAGAGCCTCCACCCCCTACTTCCATAGGCTCCCTCGCATGGGTCCTTCCCTCTTGCACTGGTACAGATATCATGCTAGATTGGGACTGTGTTTCTCTGCTACCTTCCCCAACAGACGGTGAGCATCTTCAGAGCAGGGAGAGGGCCAGCTCCCTCTGGACTGGGACAGTGGCCAGCACGAAGCCTGATACAAGTTAGCTCTAGTGATGGGTATGTAGTAGGAGGGGACTCCCGGAACACCCACTGGTATGGAGAGAATGCCCAAGGTGAGCGGAGCAAACCTGGACTGTTGCTGGTGGACAGGTCCACACGGGATACCAAAAAGTTGAGTAAAATCTTGGGACCGTCCCCAGCCAATAAAAGGAAAGTATGTTGCTTCTGAGGTATGCCCAAGCAGAGCACATTATGATGAAGCTAAATTACATCTACCCTGGAGCCCATTCTCTCAGTGCCCCATGCTCTCACCCTCCTCGTGTGTGAGAGGCATTCATGATCTGCAGGGCAAGAAGAGCCAGTGACACAGCAAAAAAAGCATCTCCACGGGAGCCCCCTCATTGGGAAAGGCAATCTGCCATGGCCTTGAGCATCCCTGCATGTTCTTGCCGTGTAACCAAGAACCCAGTCCTGACTGTTCTTACCCAGGCCATTTATCAGGGTTGTGACTGCAGCAAGCAACCTTGAAGGATGTGTCATCTTGGTTTTACATGAAGGGGAGGCAGCTACGCTAGTGTGGAAAACCATATCCCCCACTCCGTCACCTGAAGCAAAGCCACTAGTTCAACAGGGCCCTCGAGTCAGAGGTTCCTCTGAATAGTCAGGTCTGTCCTCTGATTGTTCACCTAAATGAAGAGCTAATGGTGCTGTGCAGAAGAGTTAACATAGCTGGCCTCACTGCTATCTTTTAGAAGGCTTGCTTCCAAGGTTGGTCCTTGGCTGGTGTCTGGGAACTTGGTTTACTGGGAGGGATTCCCATCACCCTAACTGATAAGAGTGGCTCACTGCACCTAAACTGTGCAAAAATGTGGTTTATGCTAAACACCCACTTTCCTTCTGGAGTCTGGAATTTGGTATGTGCTAGGCAGAGGGTGCCTACGTGACCAGTTCCCAGTAAAAACTCTGGGCACTGAGTCTTTAACAGGCTCTCCTGATAGACAACTTTTCACACGTATTTTTATAACCTGCTGCTGGGGGAATAAATTGTGTCCTGTGTGACTTCACTGGGAGAGACTCGTGGAAGCTTGTATCTGGTTTCCCTTAGACTTCACCCAAGAAGCATTTTCCCTTTGCTGATTCTACTGTGGATCCTTTCACTGTAATAAATCATAGCCTCGAGTACACGTACACACTGAGCCCTGTGAGTCCTCCTAGCGAATCATCAACCTTGGGGCGGCTTTGGGAACCCTCGGCACAGGTGACCACGGGCAGCAGCAGCCATCTGGCCCCAGGGATGACACTGGAAGACCAACTGCCATAAAGGCTAGTAAGACAACAATCTGAATTAAAAGCCGTCCCTCTTGCCTAGACAATATTCCTAATGACCAGGCATGCTGTATTCTTACTGACTGTTGTCAGTGTCCTAGCCATCTGGTCTGCCAAATGAGCAGGCTACAAACTGGCAGATCAAAGATGGCCATCCCTCCTGGGGGCCATGAACTGTGGAAACAAACTGTGGTTGACAATGGGGCAGTCTGGGCCACTCGCTTAGATGCTCATAGCCAATTCTCTGATGAGACCAACCAGAATCAAAAGGCTGATCAAGCCTACACAGCCCAGTTGACTGGCACTGCCACCTACATGCATCATTGTACTAAGTGTGGCAATACTCTCACCACCATGGACTGACACAAAGCAGAGGACTCCGTATTTCTGGTTCAGCTACCTAGAGTCCCTGGTTGGAACAGTATGGCCCAAGATCGTTAGAATAATGACCACTTGAGGGACTTTCCCTGGCGGTCCAGTGGTTAAGACTCCACGCTTCCACTGCAGGGGGCACGGGTTCGATCCCTGGTTGGAGAACTAAGATCCTGAATGCTGCATGGCACGGCCAAAAAAAAAAAAAAAAAAAAAAGAATAATGACCACTTGGTTCAGTACGCTCCTTGCCACGTCTCCCTGTAGTGGCCCATGTGGGCCAAGATGGGAGATATGTGTCTGTAGAAATCTTGCAAAAATGCCCTTGTCCCACTCACATATGACCCTTCTGAACAAAAAGTCTAGGTGAAAGTAGGGAATAATTGGAGAAAAGTGAAATTATAGGTCCTGGGATGTGACATGTTGATTTTGTACCAATAATCTGGGGAGGGAGTGCCTTAGATCCCAGGAGGTGTGTGGAACAATTAATCCTCTTTGTCCTTTAGATCCAGCACTGCCGCCTGGCAAAACAATCCTAGGGTCCACCCAAGCCAAGCGGCAGCTGCAGTTGAGAGTCAGACCAGCTGTCCAGTGTGTCATTCTCAACCACGTGATAGGAAAATTCACATAGACGCAGTCAGTCCTGAACTATTCTGCTGTGTCTGATACCATCCAAGGCAGCTCCCAAAGTAACCCTGTGTAGACACACAGACCAGAACAACCTTGTTTCAATCTGACATACAAATCCATCTGCTTCTCCTGATCCCTGAGTGACCCTGGTTATGCCATGTAGGGCAACCGAGGCTGCAACTCAGCAGCAACACTGCCTCCAGAGCTCAGCCAAACAATGCAATGGTGACCCAAATCAAGTGGTAACATGTAGGAGACAGTGGGCCGCAGAATGCCTCTCCACTGGGGATGAGCGTTGCTTTGGGTCTATCTCTTGGCCCCTATAATCACTGGCAATGGCATCAAAGATCAGCAGCTCAGTCTAAACCCTTGTATGGGTGGTAACAGATGATAGATTGGTCTTAGACGGCGTGCTGATTTTCGAATGTAAGACCTACTGCCCCCGCCCCCCCCAGGACTTATCAGAGCTGGCCAAGTCCAGGACCCTGGAGCATATGGTTGAGATCAACACTGCGTGTGGCCTCATCCTGCTGCTTAGAGTCCTACTGACAGGAGTCTGAGACAAGCTGAACAAACGTGGTCCTAGTCTCTACTGATCAGATGAATCATGGAATAGGACATTCCTGTAGAAATGTGAGTTAAGCCAAGACACGTAGGGCTGATGGATGGACCGTGGGGAGGTGATCTCCATCGCCCTGCACATTCTTGCTGGTACACCAGACCACTCTGTACCTGGGCCATTTCTCAGGTTGTGTTTGCAGAAAGCAACCATGAAGGATGAGGTGATGTCTGCCTGCAAAGACTTGGTTTTCTTCTGTTCATTATAAAGGTGGTGAATTTCCCAAGCTTGGTGCTTCTAGACTTGATGCAAACCCACTGCATGGGTGGCATTTGCCTGGGCCCCTCTGTGTCACCCTCCTGGGACTTGGGGAATACGGGAAACCCACATGACCAGGCCAACAGCAACTGCTTTTGCTGCAATAAACTCTGATGTCTCTAACCTGTCAGCATCCATAAAACAGCAGCAAAATCCTAAACCTTCAGAGGTCCCTCCCTACACCTGAGGAGAGCTTGTGATTTGAGGAGTACAGTGCTCTGGCCCTTCCTCCCTGCCGCTCAGGCCCTGCCCTGCCACCTCTGATCTCTTCCTCCCCTCTACTGTGTGTCCGTATCTGTCATGCTTCCCCTGCAGCCTCCAGCTCTCAGAGCCCATCTCAGCCCCTAGGAGGAGAACATGTGCAGGAATGTGGGACAGAAGCCTGGCTGGGTGCTCAGAGGCTCAAGGGCAGAGAAGCATGGCCTGACCTCCCATGGCTTCCCTGACATTCGCCTGATGGGCACAGTGCCTACCGTACACTGGGATGGATGTGTTCATAGCCTCTGACTGGCCCTCACAGCTGAGGTCCACACCGCATGGACAGACGGGGAGCTGAGGCTAAGACAGGGCCAGCAGCTTGCCCAAAGGTACCAGTGAGCGAGTGATACTCAGGCCCAGACCCAGGCACTTCTGGCTCCAAGTCCAAAGCCCTCACACTCCACTCTAGGTGCCCCAGCCCCTGCAGGCCCTGGCCTCCCAGGGCTCAGCAGAGGCCAAGCAGACATGGCCACAGGTCCCAGCAGCTCACCTCTGTGTGGTCTACTTTAAATGGGTTCTGGAAGTCAGAGTCTTTCTCGCTGATTCCCAGCTCCTGGGCCATCTGCGGATGAGGAAAAGCTAGTCATCCTCTGCCTTCTCCTGCCTCCTGCTCACCCAAGGGCCACCCCCTTCGAGGCCTGAACAAATGTGGGCCAGGTGGTGACCCCTAGGGACCCAGGTCAGCATAGAACCCCATGAAAGGGCACCTCAAGGTGGCCCAAGGCTTATCACAGAAAACGCAACCAAAGGCTGACATTCAGGCCTCACTAAAGGCAGATGCGTGGCTCACAGCATACCACCAGACAGAGGGCTCCCGGACCTCCTCCACCCCAGTCCTTACCAGGCGGAGGATGGGCGAGTGGGGGCCCTGGTCAAAGACGCCCGACTGGTTGCAGAAGCTGATGCCCCAGCGGATGAGGAGGTTCCAGTTGGAGTTGTGGTCAAAGCAGTGGTGCACGATCCTTGGGAAGCGCAGCACCACATCACCGAAGAAGGCTGTGTTCTCCACCACTTGGGAGAAAGCTGGTGAGAGGACCCTGATGAGTGGCCAGGGGAGATGCCCTTCTACAGCCCTCCTGGCCAGCCCTACGCACCCTCCAGAGAACAGAGGCAAGCCCACTAATCAGAGAAGGGGAACGGTGCCTGAGGCCCACAGGCTGCTGACCACATGTACAGTGCATGCTAAGGGCTTTATGTCTACCAGGTCACTGAATCATCAAAACCACCTTTAGAAGGAGATGTGTCTGCTATTCCCATTTCTCACATGGGAAACTGAAGCTGACGGCTCATGAGCAGCAAACCTGGGCTGCAAACCCAGGGCTGACTCCAAAGGACATGCTCTTTCCCCTGTATCTCACAGCTCAGAAAACTCGTTTGCCATGGGGACCAGAGAGGTGGGTGTCATTTTGCACATGGAGGCATATGCAGCCCATGAGGCTTCGCTGGGCCTAACCTCCCCAACTTGGTATCCTAATGTCCAGAGCTGGGACCTTTTGTTAACACAACTACAGTGTCTGTGAGGGGTCAGTTCTGTTAGGATGGCCAGGGAACACATCAGGGTTTGTTTTCTTTTTAGCGTATGCCCAATTTTATTTTAAATGCTTAAGTTCTTATTTTGAAATAATTTTAGACTTACATAATACACCACAAAATTCCTTCACTGGCCTTCCTCTAATGTTATCATCTTATATAACCATTGCACAACTATCTAAACCAGGAAATTAACATTGATACAATACTATTAATCAACCCACAGACCTAATTTGAATTTGGTCAGTTTTCCCACCAATATCCTTCCTCTAGTCAACAAATCAGTTTAGACTGAGTTTAGTGTCCATTATGGTGGCAGGTCCCCGAACCCAGGCTAGCATGAAGAATAGTAACTATACGCCCAGCCCTGGTGGCAGCCCCTGTTTGAGTGACCCCTATAGATAAGGCCCAGGCAGCGCTCACCAGCACTGGCCAGGCCACACAGAGATAAGCAGACTCCTACAAAGATATGCCAGGTTGGGTCTGAGACAAGTGGGGCAGGGACCCCTGGGCTTCAGAACGATCTTGAACCGCAAAGAACTCAGGAGTTCGCTTGGTTTACAGGTAAGAGCCAGGCAAACCGCCTGTCCTCTTTCATGTGGAAACTGGAGGGAATAGTGCCTTCCTCAGTTATCATGGAGATTAGAGATATTTGTAACGTGCCCAACATTCAATACGTAAAAGCTCCTTCCGTCCTGTCTCAGACAGTGCGACCTAACAAACTCTACTGTTAGAATGTAACCAGTTAATGGGGAGCAATTACCACTGAAGAGAAATTCTTGGAAAAGGAGATGAAGGGATTCAAAATATTCTTTTATTTATCTATGTTGGTCTCACCTTGTCTCAAAAAGGATTTAAGGGGGTTGAAGCTTTTAGAACAGTAGTAAAGAGTGAAGGTAACTGCTCCCATGGGCCAGTCACTTCAAAAGGCCTCAGTTCTTTCTCCTATAAATGGGAACAACCCTTGCCATCTCTACCAGGAGGGTCAGGGTGGTGAAGGCAAGGATTTCTGGAGGGGAAGTGGGCAAAGCCTCCTCCCTAGATCCCCCGTCTCAAACACCTAACCACACGACAGAATATATGTGTCAGGGACACAGAAACTGGCTCTGAAACGAGCCGAGAAACACTCGGAGAATCATATACTAAGTGCCCAACTACCCAAAGAGACTCCTTGGAAGGTGCCACAAGAGGGTACTTCCAGAGAGAAAAAAGAGTGACAAGAACAAGAGGGAAGGAGCTGCTAGAGAAGATCAAGGATGGAGTGGGGAAGAGGAGAGGGAGAGATTGGGAAGACCATACCATCCTTCAGTTTCTCGTCCTGGGGGAAGGGCCCATCTGGGAGCACATCTGCAGCAATGAGCACTGTCCGGGAGTCCTCCAGCACCTGAGGGAACCCCACCTGGGCTGAGTGGCTTTGAAAAGGTCTTCCCAGACCGGCCCCAGCCCCATTTACTTCAACCCTACTTCAAATCTTCTGTGGGGGGCTTCCCTGGTGGCACAGTGGTTAAGAACCTGACTGCCAACGCAGCGGACACGGGTTCGAGCCCTGGTCCGGGAAGATCCCACATGCCACGGAGCAACTAAGCCCGTGCGCCACAACTACTAAGCCTGCGCTCTAGAGCCCACGAGCCGCAACTACTGAGCCCGCGTGCCACAACTACTGAAGACTGTGCTCTAGAGCCCGTGCTCTGCAACAAGAGAAGGTACCGCAATAAGAAGCCTGTGCACTGCAATGAAGAGCAGCCCCTGCTCGCTGCAACTAGAGAAAGACCGTGCATAGCAACGAAGACCCAACATACTCCAAAATAAATAAATAAATAATAAAATAAATTAATTATATATAAAAAAAAATCTTCTGTGCATGCGCTTCCCCCTCATTGAACACCATCCCCTTGGGGAACTCCTACGCATCCATCAGTGTCCAGATCAAAGACCAGGCCTGCCATGAGCTGCCCGCTGCCTGCATGCACCTTAAAGAGCCCCTTGAGCATGACATCAAGGATCTTGTACTGCTGGTGGACATCATTCAGCTGTGCTAGGTTTTTCAGCGCCAACAGCTGCTCCCGCCGCTTCACCTCAAACATCTTCTTGTCTGAGCAGCATTAAGTTAAGGAACTGGCACCAGTTCTCCTGCCTGGATAATCCAGTGGTCCCGATCGAGAGGGCCCACCCTGGCCAGCAAGTCTCTGCCAGGGGCATAGATGTGCATGCCTGGGACTCCCCAGGGAACGAATACACTCTCCGAGAAGCATATGAATCCTGCAACATATCATTCATCCACTTCACAGAGGATTCCACACCCGACAACCTGAATACAACCCTCAGGACCTGGCTCCTGCCCTCCCCTCCCCGTGGTCTTTCCCCAGTCTCCTACAGCCACTCACTGCTCCCAGAACCTCCACCCCTCTGCTCACACTGTATACTCTGCCTGGGGTGCCCCCCACCCTTCTCTATGAGTCTCTATTCTTTCAAGACCCAGCCCTTGGGTAGGCAGCCCAGTATGCCAGGGCTTGGTCTCCAGCCAGGGCCTCACCCAAAAAGAATGAGGCACATGTACAATCCTCAAGAGTCCTCATGGCTGTGAGATATATGCCTTGCCTTCTCAATTTAACATATGGGGAAACTGAGGTTCAGAACAGAACTGACTTGAACAAGGTCTGGTTAGAGCACCTTACTTTTTCTCCCGTTCCTATTAGGGGGTTCTGCTCCATCCCTGGAATCTCCCAAGGGGTTGTGGGTATAGACAAACCTCATTTATAGACCCCTCAAAAACACCTCCAATCCCAAAGGATACAGATCTCCAGGCTCGGGTCCAGGGAGGTCCTCAGGGTGTCTGTGACTCCTGTCCCAGACAGTAGCAGGACAGAGAGGAAGGCCAGGAACCGAAGAAGGTCCATATCTAAGACTCTGGAGCTAGGGGAGTAACCCAGAGAAAGAAGGTGAGACCCAGAGCTTGGTGTTACATGAAACAGAAAGTGAGTTGAACAGCAACTTCCCCTGATAATGACACAGCCTCCAAACACCAAGAACCCAGCTTTGGGAAGCCCTGGATCCCCAGTTCCTAGCCCAGGGCCAGTGACCAACAGACACAAAATAAAGACATGGGATGATAGGAGGGAGGGAGAAAGATAAAGTCAGCAAGGCAGGGATACTTAGAGAACAGGGATCAACGCCTGGAACCCTGCATTGGAGCTCTGGCTCTGTCTGACTTCGGGACCTCGGGCAAATTGCTCAGCCTCTCTGAGCTTCATCTTCCTCACTGCAAAATGCGGATAAGGAAGTCATCTCCCTGTTGCAGAGACAGAAGGCTGGGTGAGGCACTGTGCCTGAGGAAGGAGGGCCTGGTCAATATCATTGCCTCTCAATTCCCCATCCTGGCCTCTCAGGAGGCCCAGGCAGTCAGAGATGTGAAACTTCTGGGGCTTCCCACCTTTCCTGACTTCTGTCATCAGAAAGGAAGAAGGGGTGCAGGCTGGGAAGGGAGGCAAGACAGTCTTGGGATAAGACGGCTGTTATTCTCTTAGGAACCACCTGTTCCTATCTAGGCAATATTCCCCAATTACCTACTGAGTACCTGTCACGTTCCAAGCACTGTTCTAGAGCCGGGAATACGGCAGTGACAAACAAAATTCCCTGCACACTGGTACTTTCATCCCTAGTAGGGTTAAGAGAAACCAATGAAGTTGTAAAACAAGCACAGAAAGATAAGAGGGAGTCAGCAAAGTGCAATCTTAAATACAGTAGTCAGAGGCAGCCTCTACTCAGATAATAGCTGCCCAATTTTACCAACGTGGAGACCAAAGCACAGAAAAAGGAGGAGACTGCCCAAAGTCACTCATGGGTTCTCAGGCTAAATCAAGAGTCTTAATGAGCACAGGCTATCTCAGAGCTGGCCACTGTTCTATTAGGACACCTAGGTGTGTCCCAGAGATGCTCAATTATTGACAGTGAGACCCCACACAGATCAACCAGAGAACCGCCCCCATCCCACGCTGATGAGACAACTGAAGCCTAGAGAATGGGAAGAAACAGTTCAAGCTCACCCAGAACCCTTACCTTCCACCGTCACGCTCCAGACTCAAGGGAACCAAACACTGGTTAAGGCAGAACTTGGGGTCAGGGGAAATCAGACAGCCGGTAATGACTGAAGCAGGAAAAAGTGGGAAAAGAAAGCCGAAAAAGCGGACTTGCGTGGGGCAGATCCTGCTGTCTCTACTGTTACTCCCACTTATCCGCCTCTCAATCCCGCTCTCTGCCCCATGAGTCCCCAGAGCTCTTCCCGGCTGGGCGTACGACTCCGAGGCCATTCTGCAGAGGTGGCTTGGTGGTGGATCCTCAGCCGGCAACCCGGGCTCGGAGACCAGGGTCGCTGCCCCTAGCCTTTAGAGCTCCGGGAAGAGAAAGTCTTTCTAATGAGAAGAGGCGTCCGGGTCCGCGAATCCCAACCCCCAACGTGTGCAGCCAGTTCTGGGCCCTCGGTCCCTCCCCCGCCCCCCCCCCCACGGGAGCCTGCCCGCCCGGCGCCCCCGCCCCCACCTACCAGGCCGGGCGGGTGGGTGGGCGGGCGGACAGGAGTCAGCGTGCACCTCGCCTCGAGGGTCCGCAGACGACCGGCAGAGGCGCAGAACCTCAGTGTCCCACAGAAGCCTCGCAGGAACTGCCAAGCGCCGCCCCCGCCCAAAGATCGCGGGCCGCGACGGCCGCTCCTTGACCTAACTTCCGGCCCCGCCCAGTAGGCTCCAGCGCTAGCCCTGCCCGAGGTCCGTGGGAGTTCGGTCCCGCCCACCCTGCGTGGCGGCTTGCGCACTTGCCGCGTTGAGGTGTGGTTGGAGGAGATAGTCAGCCTGCGGTGTGTGTCGGACGCATCAGCAATGAGGCCCTGACCCCTGCAGGCTGGGCGGCCTCCCCAGCGCCCTCCCCGAAACTGTTTCGTTAGCTGAGTTGTTTTTTTTTTTTTTTTTAATATTTATTTGGCTGCACCGGGTCTTAGCTGCGGCGCGTGGGATGTTTAGTTGCATGTGAGAATCTACTTCCCTGACCAGGGATCAAACCCCGGCGCCCTGCATTGGGAGCGGGGAGTCTTAGACAGTGGACCACCAGGGCCGTACCAGCTGAGTGTTTTTTAAACTGCAGTTGTCAAGATCAGTTTAGTGGGTCGTGGCTAACACTTTTTTCTTTTTAAGTAACGTGCAGTGCAGAGTTGGGGCATACCCTGCTCGCCCCTCGGATCCACCAAGTTCTAACCCAAGTTCGTGGGGTCCTTCCCTGTCCTATCATTAGGATGGAGTTCAGCCCAGTTTTGCGTAGGGTCAGTCCAGCCAGACCCAAGGGCTAGCCAAGTACAGGCACCGGGGCCCTGGCAGACTGGCAGGAAGGGAGTTAAAGGCCCTGGTGAGCTGAGCTCAGAACACGTGCGGGCAGTTGTGGAGGGCAGACATTGAAAGACGTGTGTGCACAAATACACGCTCTGAGGAGGGCCGGGAGAGAAAGGAACACTGGGGACCTACTTTAGCCAGGGAAGAGCTGAGCTGGGCAGTTTCCCTCAGCTAGGAAAGCTGAGGTTTTGACCTGCTCACCTTCCTTGCCTGGAAATTGTACCTCTCTCCACTTTCACCTGAGGTGAAGCAGCAGGTAAAGTACTTCCTAGAGCACTTGGACCACAGCAGCACCAAACACATGGCCTTTCTCTGCCTCTTCTGCCCCAAGGATGGCCTGACTGACGTCTTCAACTGAGGTAACCAGCTGGTGTTAGCAGAACAAATCCCTCCCCTTCTCTCCCTGAGGCCATCCATCCTGGCTGAGGAACCAGCTGGAGGGAGCCAAGGTAAGTCCAAAGGGAAATGTTTTTGGAGAGCCCACACAGGCATGTGAGTATATCACTATTTCCTATTTCAACAATGGAGTAAATGGCTCCAGATGCACGGCTGCAGTTGTCATCCATTTCCCCCAAACCAGTGTGCCCTGACTTTGTCTTCTCCAGGTCTCAGTTCTGTTTCTGGGCCTTCAGGTCCTGAGATCAGTCTCTGATGTGGGACAGGGATACAGCCACTCCTCCCAGGCAGCTGGCAGCAAACATGAGAGGAGAATAGCAGGGAGGTGGGGCCAGCCATGGGAGAACCACACTTCCAGGGCCCAAAAAGGCAAAAACAGACAAGAGCAGAGGTGCACCTGAGAAGAGTGGGATGGATTCTAAAACTGGGACCTGAACACCTGGGCTGGGTAGTTGCTATACATCAGGGAACGTTCCATGGAAAGGGTTAGGAGGAGAGCCAGGGAGGCCACACACACACCTCCAGACCACAGGGTCTCTGGAGCACCCCAACAACCCCTCAGAGGGCCAGTGAGCACTGCCCACAGCCCCAGGCTTTCTCAGGGATGTGCCAGTCACCCAGCACCCTCCCCCACCGTGTTGTGCTTAGGGCAGCATCTATGCCAACCGGGCTTGGGCAACTTTCTCCAAAGCTCCTGGGGAAGGACTACCTCCCTTCTGAGTCTGGTGATATGACTTTGGAGATGGTCATGTCTGGGGTCAGATCCTGATGCTATCACTGTGTGATTCTGGGCACGTCATTTAACCTCTCTGAGCTAAGTTACAACTGTGTTAACACTCGTAGCTACTGTGAGGATTAGATACAGTGCATGTAACATGACTGGCCCTCGGTAGGAACTTAATAAACAGAGCAAGTCATTGTCCTTGCTACCACTGTTAATTCTTCTCGCTGACCCCTGCTTGCCGTAGAAGACAGGGCTGTAGACAGTGCAACTCTCTGTCCTGAAGCATGACGTTATAGCTTCCCATTACCTGGGTGACCCTGCTCAGGTCAAAGCTCCCAGATGCAAGAAAGGATACATCATGTCCTGTAGGGGCGGCTGGGCCGTGGAGGCCCTGGGGGAAAGACCCTCCAAGGAGGCCTGCAGGGTCTGGGCCATGCTATGATCAGCCAGGAGGCCCATGCTCTGGACCTGCGGGGAGAAGAGGGTAGGGAAGACAGGCTTTCTCAGTGCCCACTCCATAGAGGCCCTCTCTACCCTCCACCCCCTGCACTCCTGACCTCCCACTGGCTGCTGTGGCTAGAGCTCCCCACCTCCACAGGGAAGATGATACAAAGGGTCTGGCCTCACAGTGGCTAAATAGCATCCCCTTTCCACCCACCTGCAGAAAGAAGCCACGCAGAGCCTGGAGTGTGGTGCTGGAGAGGGTAGAGAGGTCAGCCAAAGCTGCGCCTTGCAGAACATGGCCCACCTCTTCACGAGAGAGGATGCTGCTGCTCCAGAACCGCACAAACTGGCCCAGGGAGAGAAGGCCCAAACATGTAGTGATGCGGCATCTCCTTCATTCACAGGTATTTGCTGTGCCCTGCTGGGCTCAGCACTGGGCTGGGGGCATGGATCTGAAGCCCACAGAACTCTGCCTTCAAGAGCTCAGTGTTGGTAGGCAGGGGTGGGGTTGTGTCACAGGAGAGTGAGGTAATGAGGAGGATTGCAAGACCCTGAGAGTTTGCTCTGCTGACCCCTTCAGTCCCGCCACTCCTACCCTGCCCCTCACACTAGACTATGTGTGGTTACCCAGACACACCACCACATTCTCGTATATCTGCTGTTCTCACTTCAATACTGTACCTGCAATACTTTTCCTTCTCTTTGCCTATTAATCCTTCAAGCCTCAGCTAAAATGTTACCTTCACTGCTGAATGTTTTCATTTTATTAAAGAAATACAGGCATTAACTGGGTGCTTACTATATTCTTACTCACTTCTCCCTCACAGCTCTGGCAGAAGCAATTACTCTTTTCTCTGGGTTCCTACACCAACCATTGATTTATTCATTGATCCACTTTACTATCATTCACAGGCTTGCTGCCTTGTTTATTCAGTGGGCACTTACCGTGTTCTAGGCACTTAGCATTATCTTCTACTCTTCCATTAATAACCATATTTTAACTACGAATTTCCTTGTCTATCTCCTTCTCTAGACTGAGGGACCTTTAAGGAAGAACATTTGGCTCACTGACATCTTTGGTACCTAGCACAGGATCTGGCAGGTGGTGGGCAGGCCTGGTCAATGTTTCATGAGTGAATGAGAAAGAATGTCTGGGTAGTCTGGGCAGAGGAGATGTGGGCATTCAGAGGAATTCCCTAGGCAGGCTTCTTGTAGGGTGAAGGCTCATCCAGCCCCTCTACCTTCTTGGAGGATGGCATTCTTCAGGCCACAGGACCATCCTTTCTGCACTTACCAGGGTCATGAGCCTCAAGATCTCAGCTCTGAGGAAGGAATTCTCTCCAGCATCCAGGAGGGTAAATAGCAAAAACCGATTCCAGGGCTGGGAGGCCACATGGAGTGCTATGGGAAACACCAGTCAACCGTGTGTTGTTAATGCTGCTTTTCTAAAGGCCTTGAAACATTGCTAAAGAAAACTTTCTCCTATTGGCTCAAAAAAGGGTTGCTCAGCAAAGGCAGGGCATTGGACAAGCTGACCCCAGGGCGTTTCTTTCTCCTGGGCTTCTATCCACCCATGCTGCCTGGCACAGGGAGACCACATATCCCACTATTGTGGGAGGCAGGCAACAGGAAGAGCTCTGCCACTTAAGAGCTATGTGACCTTGGTTGGGGCAAGTTGCTTAACCTCCCTGAACCTCGGTGTCCTCATCTGTATGATGGGCATGGCAGTGCCCTTGCAGTATTGTTAAAAGAATTAAACAAAATGAGTGTGAATCAGGGAGCTCCCTGGTGGCCTAATGGTTAGGATTCTGGGCTTTCACTGCCATGGCCTGGGCTCAATCCCTGGTTGGGGAACTGAGATCCTGCAAGCCACATGGCTTGGCCAAAAAAAATGAGTGTGAATCATAGAACAGAGGATGGGAGTCTGGGGTGGGAGGGTGGCAGGTGCTGGCCCCGTCCAATCTCCCCCATGGGAACATCAGAGAATGGGGAGGGTTTCTACCGACGTCTGGACTCCGGGCATGCAGGTAGTCAAGCAAGGCCTCCAGGCAGCCAACACAAGCGTGGGACAACAGAGGGTCCTTCTGCAAGAAAACAACAAAAACAAAAACCCCACAGAAGTTCACGTCCGGTTTTGCTACCAGTGGATTTTGGTGCCAACCAAGAAAAAAACATTTGGTTTTCAAAACAATTTAGATTTCAGAATTTCAGATTTGGGATTGTGGCTCTGTAGATAATCAAGAAATGTTTGTTGGTTTCATCTCTCACCCACACACACAAAGCACGGTGCTTATTATACTGATGATTTACCTACATTTGAGAGACTGTTTTGCTTCAGAAAAGGATGGGCCCTGGGCCCCATTAAGAGATTCACAGATTACAGATTCTGTAAGAGCCACACAGTTTATCTAAGCCAATGCATGTAAATCTTTTTGTAAAGCAGCAGAACCTTTCATCAAACAAAATTTTATGCTCTAATAAGCATAAGAAAAGAACTTAGGGTTAGGGAGATGCAAATTAAAACCACCTTGAGATACCACTACACACTCATCAACAGCTAAAACTGACTGACAGTACCAAGTGTTGGCAAGAATGTGAAGCAATTGGAACTCTCATGCACTCCTGATGGGAAGGAAAAATGGTGCAGCCACTAATGGCAGTCTGATGGCTTTTTTTTTTTTAATTAATTTATTTATTTGGCTGTGTTCGGTTGTCGTTGCTGCACACGGGCTTTCTCCAGTTGCGGCGAGCAGGGGCCACTCCTCATTGTGGTGCGCAGGCTTCTCATTGTGGTGGCTTCTCTTATTACGGAGCACGGGCTCTAGGCGCGCAGGCTTCAGTAGTTGTGGCACGCAGGCTCAGTAGTTGTGGCTCATGGGCTCTAGAGCTCAGGCTCGGCAGCTGTGGTGACAGGCTCTGTTGCTCCGTGGCATGTGGTTCTTCCCAGACCAAGGATCAAACCCGTGTCCCCTGCATTGACAGGAGGATTCCCAACCACTGTGCCACCAGGGAAGTCCCAGTCTGATGGTTTCTTATAAAGTTAAACATACACTTACCATATGTGGTAGGCAGAATTTTAAGATGGTCCCATGACCTTTGCTCCCAGATGTTATTCCCGTGATTAGGTTACATTACATGGCAAAAGGGAGATTGTTTGGGTGGGCCAAATCTAATTACACCAGTGCTTTAAAAGCAGAGTTTTCTCTGGCTGGTAGCAGAAAAAGAACCAGAGAGTCCAGAAGTGTGAGAAGGACTCAACATGCATTGCTGGTTTGAAGATGGAGGGGCTGTGTGAGAAAAAATGTGTGTAGCCTTAAAGAGCTGAAAGACCCACCCACCCCCAACAGGAGGATGAAGTGGATTCTTTCCCAGCTCTCCCAAATAAGCACCCAGCCTGACCAATACCTTGATTTCAGCTTTGTGAGACCCTAAGCAGAGAACCTGGTCGAGCCCACCCAGACTTCTGACGTAGAGAACTGTCAGATAATAAATGGGTGTTGTGTTAAGCCATTACATTTGTGATATGTAGTTACACAGCAATAGAAAACTAATATGTCATTTGACCCACCAATCCCACTCCTAGGTATTTATCCAAGAGAAGTAAAAATGGATATTCACAAAGACTTGTACTCCAGTCTTTATTCATGATAGCCAAAAATCTTTAAGTCCCAAATATCTGTCGGTAGGTGAGTGGATCAACAAATTGTGGAATAGCCACATAAGGGGCTACTACTCACCAATAAAAAGAAATGAAGTACTGATAACACAATATAAATGAATCTCAAAAGCATTAAGCTAAGTGAAAGAAGATAGACATATAAGACCACATACTTTATTTATGTGGAATTTTATTTTATTTTTTTTATTTTATTTATGTGGAATTTTATTTTATTTTTGTGGAATTCTAGAAATGGTAAAACTGTAGTGCCAGAAAGCAGATCTGTGTTTGCCAAGGGTCAGGGATGGGGAGAGGGGACTGACTAAACAGGGGTCCAAGGGAACTTTTTGTGGTGATGGAAATCTATACCAGGATTGTGGTGGTGTTTACAAAACTGTATATGTTTGTCAAAACTCATCTAGTTGTACATTTTAAAATCAGTGAATTTTATTGCATGTAAGTTATATCTCAATAAAACTGATTTTTTAAAATGTAAAGACAAACTAACAACACCAACAAAAATCCTATGCTCTCCTCATGCTATTTTTTGGAAGGTAGCAACCTGGAGGTTAACGTATGGGGCAGACTTGGGTTTGAAGCCTTGCTTGGTCACTTACCATCTTGTGTGATCCTGGCCAAGGTTACTTGATTTTGCTAAGTGGGGATAAAAGGATTACTTGGGCTGCCAAGAGGGTAAGATGAGCAATGCATACAGAGGGTTTAACCAGTGCTTGGCACAGAGTTAACACTCAAAAAATGGTGACTATACTGAAGGAAAAAAAAAAAAATCAGTTGGAAATTAATCCCAGGCAATGACTTGTTTATTTATGTATTTATACTATACAGGTAAATCATAGGATAAATATTCTTCCCACTGTTTAAAATTCTACTAAGATCCTATACTAAAATAACTCTGTTATATTTTTTTAAAAAATGGTGAATATCTTAGTGAAACGTATAATAGGGGAAACACTATCGCTCTTTAACAACCCCTAAGTCTCCTTCACAGGATCCGTAAGGTCTTTAAGACCTACAGTTTGAAGTGGTTGAGCTAATTCACTAACCTCATTTTACAGCTGAGAAAACTGAGACCCAGAGAGAAAATACTTGACCTGAGGACACCTGAGTGGTAGGTGGCAGGTCTAGAAACAAACCCTAGGCCTTGTGCCCTTTCTCCTTCTCTAATCTAAAATTAACTCTTAACCAGTGGGCACTTCCACCCTTTTCCCAGGTACCTAAGATTAGCCAGTTCAAAAGTAACCTCTCCTGTGGAGCCTTCCTTGATTCAAATAATAGGTCATTTTGCCATTAATTATAATTTCTTGTGTTTCCTGCAATCTGTGAGTGCTTAAATGGCTGAAACAGCATCATATTCATTTCTGCGTCCTCATTCACTCATTCAACAAACATTACTGAATGCCAATTCTGTGGGAGGCTTTATGCTGGGTATTGAGTATAAGGGAATCATTTTCCCACTCTCTGTTTTGAATATTAAAACAGGAACTTCAGGGCTTCCCTGGTGGTGCAGTGGCTGAGAGTCCGCCTGCCGATGCAGGGGACATGGGTTCATGCCCCGGTCCGGGAAGATCCCACATGCCGCGGAATGGCTGGGCCCGTGAGCCATGGCCGCTGAGCCTGCGCGTCCGGAGCCTGTGCTCCGCAACGGGAGAGACCACAGCAGTGAGAGGCCCACGTAACGCAAAAAAAAAAAACAAAAACAAAAAACAGGAACTTCAGCCCTTTCAGAAACATTGGAGAGAAAGCATTTGCCCTTCCTCCCACCTCTAACTGGCTTCTCCTCACCCAACGAGAGATTTATCTAACAAGTGAGATGCTAGCTTAACACCTACTGAGCCATCAGGGCAGGACTAAGGTATTAAAGGTCATGCTCCCAGGAACTCAGACTCTTAAGATCTTGGCCAGCTGGCTAAGTGTCCAACATGGACATTATTGGAAATGCAAACACAATTTACCTGCCTGTGGGCTCCCGGTCTGGCCCAAGGGAAGGAGGGTAGTTAAAAAATCCTTTTGGATAAGATATGATAAAGCAAGCATAGTAAAATGTTAATGGAAGAATGTACATGGTGGGTATATGAGTGTTCACTGTAAAATTCTTTCGTCTTTGCTGTATGTTTGAAAAATCTCAGACTAAAAAGAAGCCCGTTCCGACCTTAAGTCCCAGCTACATTCTACTATGGTGTTTGTCAGCAATAAAGCTGATGCTTTGGTTCTCATTTGATTCGTGATTTCCCAACTGGATTTGAACCCACAAGGGGAAGGAGACACAAAGATTAACCAGACACAGTCCCTTCCTCTGAGGAGCTCACAGCCTGGGGAAGACCGATATGAAAATGGGAACTCACAACAGAGAGAGATAAGTGCTATACGTGATAGAGGTCTGATCCATGAAGAGCACAGAGCCTTTGAATAGATGTGCTGGCAGGACAAGACACGGCATCCGCACAGCGCCCACTTCAGGAGCCTTCTCTACATCCTCACATTTCCCCACTTCCCCCAACCTGTGCACAGGCCCAGTGGGGATCAATCCTTGAACGTAATCTCCCACAATCAACAGCCATATCAAATATGTCTGTCATTATCTGGGCGGCCAGCGGAGACCACTCATATCAAGGCCCCGCCCCTCCCCCCCCCCCCCCCCCCCCACCGAGGAAGTCTCTGCAACTCCTCTCACTCGTTTGCTGGCTGCCCCCACCTCCCTCTTCTTGCCCATGATGCCTTGCCATCAGACCAGACCACGTGGATCTGTGACCGTCCGTCTTGGGCAAGCTTTAAGGAGCAGGAAAAGAGAGTCCAAGTCTAACTAAAACAGCATAAACATCTGGGGCCTTGGTCACCCTACAGTGACCAGCTCATATTTGAAAATAACAGACAATAAGCTCCTTGAAAGAGAAGAAGGTCTCAGGGAATCATGGGTGGGAATGGGCCAGAGGGCCAAGGACAGGGAATGAGTCCATATCAGAGGACGAAATTGTGCTGCCATCAAGATCAATCCCATCTCTGATGCCCCCTACCCTCGGGGACCTAGGACAAGTCACTTGATATTTCCAGCCCAGCTCAAGCACCTCCCCCAGAAAGTCTTCTCTGACAGCCAGCCTCACAGTCACCCTACACCAGCCTGTAATGTACGTCCTGTGCCCCCACTGTGCAGTGCTTCCCTTCAACCCAGCACTGCCCACTCTGTGTTAGCACCTCTTATCCACATGGCACCATCCACCGCCCCCTGAAACTGTGAACTTCTCAAAGGCGGGAATCTGATCGATCTCCATGCCCCCACCACCCGTCACAGTATGTGACTGCTGGGTAAACTATGATCTCCAAGAATCCTCTAAGCTGTAAAACACAAACCCCTCTGAGGTGGACATCTACTGTTTTGCTTGTCCAGGATCCATTCCTCCTCCTTCTAAGAACAGTTTTCTCTTGCAGAACCATTCCTCTCTTATGTTTAGTCCATGTGAGTTAGGGAGAGCTGACCATATGCCCCAGCCTCCAGGAGAGGACACTCACCCAAGGCAGGTCAATCAGAGCATCCCATGTTTTGGGCATAGTGACTGCCACATTACCAAGCCAGGCTAATGAGACTCAATTCTGGGGACTACGAGGAAAGAGAAACTTTCTTTCTGCTGGAAGGACATAAGCCAGGAGCTGCTGCTGGTCATCCTACCAATCCCATGAGAATAAAGCTGAGAGAGAAATGCAGAGCCAAGAGATGGAGACAGAGTTCTGATGACACTGTTTGAGCCTCTGGGATCCCAGCTGTGCCTGAAGTCAGTTTTGACCCCTGGACTTCTCAGTTATGAGACAATTTGAGTTTCATTTCTGTCACTGAAACTTTAAAACCAGTCAAACCTCTCTCTAGGCCTTAGTGGGAATACCAGGATCTTGACAGGCAGCCACCCCTTTCTGCTGTCATCCTGAGAGAAGCAGGCTCCACTGCCAGGGTCCCACTCCACAAAGGCCTTACCTGAACCAGGAGGTTCTGCAGTCCGATGACCAGGGACAGCACTTGTGATGTTCCCAGTGGAGCCAGGACAGTGTCCTCAGGGGCTGGCGGTGGCTGGGTCCCTGAGGGCAGCAGAGCAACCAGGGCAGAGGAGAAGCTTTGTTGCAGGGCTGTCCGCAGGAAGCGTAAGATGGCAGCTGAAAGTAGAAAACGCCTTACACCCAGTTCTTGCCTCATTCCCCACCTCCCCACCAGCGCTGTCATGGGGAAGACCACGGGGATAATAAAGGGGTGATCGCGGACTGGTCTGGGTGGGGTGGTCTCATCTCAGAATCTAGGGGAAAGGTTTTTCCTCTCCTGCTAGAGGCCCTTGGTCCCACACCTGAGAGCAGCGCAGCCTTTTTCTTCGGAAAGCTGAGGGCCTTCAATACTTGGTCCAGTTCCACAGACAGTGTCTGATGAACCTGGCAGGGCAGAGGGTAAAGGGGTAACCCCCACATTCTGGGAGCTTGGGCAGAAAACCACCTGCTACAATATCTTTTACCCCCCCTACACATACCCGCTGCATCCAGAAGGACAGAGGAGGCCACACAGAGTCTTGTGAGCCTCACGGATCCTGGATTCAGGAGCTTGAGGAGGAAAATCAAGCCCAGACCTGGAGAACCCTGCTTCTCCCAAGTGTCCCCCATCCTCAGAGAGCTCCTGCACCAGGGAGTCTTCCCCAGCCTTAGCTGTGGGTCAGTCTCCTCTTGAGCCCACCAACCACCTAACTCAGATCTGGAGTCCAATGGCCCGGAATCAAAATCCTGGCTCTGCCACTTGCCAGCTGTATGGCCGTGGGCAAGTCACCGCACTGCACCTCTCTCAGCCTGCCTTACTTCCTTCACCTATGAAAAGGGAACAGTGCCACCTGCTTTCACTCTCTCCAGAGCTATCGTGAAGAAGAGCTGAGGACCAGCATCGTGAATATGCTCCTTAATGTCAAAGCAATGACCATACTGAGGGGTTAGTTTGGGTGACAGGTTCAAAGCTGTGAGTCTGCTCTGCTCTCCTTACCCAGAACATACGCTGCCTGAAGGCAGCTTTTCCTCTACTTGGATCTACAAGTGCTTGGCACAAAGCAATTCCTCAAAAATGCTTGTTAGGGCTTCCCTTGTGGCGCAGTGGTTAAGAATCCACCTATCAATGCAGGGGACACGAGTTCGAGCCCTGGTATGGGAATATCCCACATGCCATGGAGCAACTAAGCCCGTGCACCACATCTACTGAGCCTGTGCTCTAGAGCCCGCGAGCCACAACTACTGAAGCCCGCGCGCCTAGAGCCCGTGCTCCAGAACAAGAGAAGCCACCACAACAAAGAGTAGCCCCCGCTCTCTGCAACTAGAGAAAGCCCGCGCACAGCAACAAAGACCCAACACAGCCAAAAAAAAAAAAAAAAAAATGCTTGTTAGCTGGTGGAATTGGCAGGTTCCAGGCAGAAGAACCAACTTGTATAAAGGTATGGAGATGCCATACTAATCTAAGATGTAAACAGAGGAAGCTGTGTGTGGAGGTTATATGGGAACTCTGTGCTATCTGCTCAATGTTTTTGTAAATCTAAAACTGTCCTAAAAATAATAGCTATTAAAAATCAACCAAAAACAAACAAAAAATGTACTGAGATGTGAAAGAGCACAGTTGACTGGGAGAAGAGCAAACACTTGGTCAGAAGACAGGAAAGGAGGGTAGAATGGCAGAAAGTAAGGCTGCAGAGGGGCCTGGTAGGAAGGGTCTCAGCAGCTATGAGGAGAACAAAAAGGCTGCTGAAGGACAGTGAGCAGAGGGTAAGTGTGGACAGACCGTGGCCATAGGGATAGGAGCGGTGGAGCAAGGGAGAGGCTGGAGGCCAGAAGATTGTGAATAGGCCATATCAGTGGTGAGGATGAATGATCAGGCCTGAACTAGGGCAGAGGGGAGAACGTAGAGTAGAGATAGTTACGTAATTGGCTAGTTATGAGCTGAGGGCCAGGGCAGAACCAAAAACAAGGTGCAGGCTTCCATCCAGGCAGGTGACTGCAGGGGGAGGGGTGGGCCCAATAGCCGCACATAGGAAAGTAGGAGAGGTTCCTGTCCCAAATCAACCCCATTGGCAACTAGCTGAAGATCTGCTATAGTGTAGATGTGCTACAGCTTACTGAAACCCTAGAGGCCAAACTTGAAAACTCACTTCACTTCTACACAAATGAGTGTGTGCCTGGCATTAGATTGGCACAGAGCTGGGCACAGTGTGAGGATACCTCAAAGGCTAGGAGATGGTTTCTGTCCACTAGGGGCAGCCAGCCTTAGGGAGGAAACACCTGACTGTGAAGCAGCCCACAGAGGAGCTCATGCAGGGCACTAGGATGACAAGGTCATACAAGAGGGAGGGGCTGCGAGGAAACGGGGTGCTCTGTGGATATGTCCATGGCCCTCCTGTTCCCTGCATCACCTTCTCAAACGGTCACATGACAGCTTACACAGTATGGCACTCACAGCTTGCTACCCACAACTTCAAGGTCACACGCTGGATTCTGCCTTCTTGTCCAGTCTGACAGTCCATTCCCTACACTCCAGCCACGCAGTACCTCACCACTCTTCAAATATATATACCAAGTCTTAAATTTGTGCAGCTTCAGGCCTGTGCTCATATCATTCTCTTTGCCTGGAGCACCCTTGCCCCACTATTTTAGCCGGGTACAGTCTTGCTTACCTTTTAGGGCTTTGCTTAAAGATTACAACACAAGTTCCCCAAGTCTGGGGTATATACTGTATTCATTTTTTATTCCTCTGTGCCTAGAATACAGCCTGGCATGCAGGTGATCCATGTGTGCTAAATGGATTAATGTAAACCAACTTGACAACAGCCTTGAATGTTTTTTCCCTGTTTTGTAGGCAAGGAAAATGAAGCTCAGAGAGTTAAATACCTTGCCAAGGTTACACAACTAATAAGCCACAGATCTGGGATCAGAACTCAAGATCTTGTCACTCCTTGAGTGCCACCCATGCCCCAAAGCAACAGGGGTTAGAAACTAACCTGCAGATTGCCATCGTGCTGCTGGGCAGAGAAGGAGGCAGTGAGCAGCCAGGCGGAGCAGAGGAGCTCGGTCCTGGGAGAGCCCTCCTCAGCCCAGGTGAGGGCCAGCGTCTTCTCTAGAAGCTCTATCAGGGCCGTGCTGCTCAAGAGCACTGCAGCAGCTGTAGAGGGTTGGGCAGGGCAGGTGGTGTTTAGTTAGCACCCGATGGGTGCTTCATACACACATGGTGAATGAACAAAAGGATCAGCTTAAGGCTCTAAGTTCCATTTCGGAACCACAGGTTACTGGAACCAGAAAGGACCTTAGGACCATCCGATCCAGCCACACACCCCCTTTTTAATTTTTTTTAGATGGAAAAACTGAGGGCAGCAAGGGCCATAGACACTGCCCAGCACCCTTCCTCTTCACTATGCCAGCCCGGGCCCCAGCACCTCTTTTCTGACTGCCCAGCGTGGTCTGATGAAGGCTCCAATACAGGAAGTTGAAGGAGGGCTGCAGGATGTCCGTGTCAGTGGGACTGCACTTCCCACACAGCTTGCTCACTGCAAGAGATGAGAGTGCCCTGGAGCCCCAGTGCTCAGCACTCCATGGCTTTAGCACACACCAGCACTCACACTTCTTACAGCTAGTGGCCCTCAACTGGCTAATTTCAGATGTCAGTCTTGGGGACCAAGCACAAACTGAGCACCCCTGATATTACGGCCAGTGGAAAGAAACAGTGACAAACCCGAAGGTATGTTCACACCCTCCACCTGAACAAACATCAGGCAAGCAGCCCACAGCTGCACATTAGAACAGACTGCACAAGTGTAGGTGGTCAAAAGGCATCCTATGACAGCGCTCATGCCAGCACAGACTCCAGGTTGGAGAGTCTGCAGAGGTCACATAGGCCAACCTGCCACCATCAGCAGAAAGAAGATCCAGTCTCTGAATTCTTCCAGCAACAGGGCACTCACCACCTTCACAGGGGAGCTCTGTAACCGTCAACGTGCAGTTCCCTAAACTTGCCGTATTCTCTCTCCCACATCACCTCCATCTGGCTAACTCCTTTCCTCCTATTCAGCAATCAAGGCTCAGCTCAAAGTTCACCTCCCTCATGAAGCCTTAATCTCTCATGGCAAGATTAAACGCCTCTTCATGCTCTGCCAGCCCTCAGCGAGCAGTTACTACACTGGAGAGTAGACATCTACAGAGCACATCCCTTTCCTCTTGGGAATTACCTCTCCTTGCTCCCCTGCCCCCCACCATCCTAGATATGAAACCTACCTAAGTCTCCATTCCTTTTTTTTTTTTTTTTTTTTTTTTTTTTTGCGGTACGTGGGCCTCTCACTGTTGTGGCCTCTCCCATTGCGGAGCACAGGCTCTGGACGCGCAGGCTCAGCGGCCATGGCTCACGGGCCCAGCTGCTCCGCGGCACGTAGGATCTCCCTGGACGGGGGGCACGAACCCATGTCCCCCAAATCGGCAGGCGGACTCTCAACCACTGCGCCACCAGGGAAGCCCAGTTAGATTGTTTATTTGAGATTTTTCTTGTTTCTTTAGGTAGGCTTGTATAGCTATAAACTTCCCTCTTAGAACTGCTTTTGCTGCATCCCATAGGTTTTGGATCGCAGTGTTTTCACTGTCATTTGTCTCTAGGCATTTTTTGATTTCCTCTTTGATATCTTCAGTGATCTCTTGGTTATTTAGTAACATATTGTCTAGCCTCCATGTGTTTGTGTTTTTTACGTTTTTTCCCTGTAATTGATTTCTAATCTCATAGTGTTGTGGTCAGAAAAGACGCTTGATATGGTTTCACTTTTCTTAAATTTACTGAGGCTTGATTTGTGACCCAAGATGTGATCTATCCTGGAGAGTGTTCCATGTGCACTTGAGAAGAAAGTGTAATCTGCTGTTTTGGGATGGAATGTCCTATAAATATCAATTAAATCTATCTGGTCTATTGTGTCATTTAAAGCTTCTGTTTCCTTATTTATTTTCATTTTGGATGATCTGTCCATTGGTGTAAGTGAGGTGTTAAAGTCCCCCACTATTATTGTGTTACTGTTGATTTCCTGTTTTACAGCTGTTAGCAGTTGCCTTATGTATTGAGGTGCTATGTTGGGTGCATATATATTTATAATTGTTATATCTTCTTCTTGGATTGATCCCTTGATCATTATGTAGTGTCCTTCCTTGTCTCTTGCAACATTCTTTATTTTAAAGTCTATTTTATCTGATATGAGTATTGCTACTCCAGCTTTCTTTTGATTTCCATTTGCATGGAATATCTTTTTCCATCCCCTCACTTTCAGTCTGTATGTGTCCCTAGGTCTGAAGTGGGTCTCTTATAGACAGCATATATATGGGTCTTGTTTTTGTATCCATTCAGCAAGCCTGTGTCTTTTGGTTGGAGCATTTAATCCATTAACGTTTAAGGTAATTATCAATATGTATGTTCCTATGACCATTTTCTTAATTGTTTTGGGTTTGTTTTTGTAGGTCCTTTTCTTCTCTTGTGTTTTCCCAGTTAGAGAAGTTCCTTTAGCATTTGTTGTAGAGCTGGTTTGGTGGTGCTGAATTCTCTTAGCTTTTGCTTGTCTGTAAAGCTTTTGGTTTCTCCATCAAATCTGAATGAGATCCTTGCTGGGTTGAGTAATCTTGTTTTTAGGTTCTTTCCTTTCATCACTTTATTAAGTATATCATGCCACTCCCTTCTGGCTTGTAGAGTTTCTGCTGAGAAATCAGCTGTTAACCTTGTGGGAGCTCCCTTGTATGTTATTTGTCGTTTTTCCCTTGCTGCTTTCAATAATTTTTCTTTGTCTTTAATTTTTGCCAATTTCATTACTATGTGTCTCAGCGTGTTTCTCCTTGGGTTTATGCTGTATGGGACTCTCTGTGCTTCCTAGACTTGGGTGGCTATTTCCTTTCCCATGTTAGGGAAGTTTTCGACTATTCTTCAAATATTTTCTTGGGTCCTTTCTCTCTCTCTTCTCCGTCTGGGACCCCTATAATGCAAATGTTGTTGCGTTTAATGTTGTCCCTGAGGTCTCTTAGGCTGTCTTCATTTCTTTTCATTCTTTTTTCTTTATTCTGTTCCCTGGCAGTGAATTCCACCATTCTGTCTTCCAGGTCACTTATCCGTTCTTCTGCCTGTTATTCTGCTATTGATTCCTTCTAGTGTAGTTTTCATTTCAGTTATTGTATTGTTCATCTCTGTTTGTTTGTTCTTTAATTCTTCTAGGTCTTTGTTAAACATTTCTTGCATCTTCTCAATCTTTGCCTCCATTATTTTTCTGAGGTCCTGGATCATCTTCATTATCGTTATTCTGAATTCTTTTTCTGGAAGGTTGCCTATCTCCACTTCATTTAGTTGTTTTTCTGGGGTTTTATCTTGTTCCTTCATCTGGTACATAGCCCTCTGCCTTTTCATCTTGTCTATCTTTCTGTGAATGTGGTTTTTGATCCACAGGCTGCAGGACCGTAGTTCTTCTTGCTTCTGCTGTCTGCCCCACCATTCACTTTTTTGGCAGCCACAGCACACTTGACTTTGCTTGGCTTGTGGTCAACCAGACAAGCAGGCCCCCCAACCATACCCTCACCTGTGAACTACAGTCCTCTACCCTCAATGCTCTCAAATAAAAGTACTCAAGGGTTATACATAAATGTATATTCATTTCACGTGTATGTTTCAGCCTGTTATTTCTCCCTGTTAGAGGCCCTTTCTATTTATTTATTTGGCCACAGTATATGGCTTGTGGGATCTTAGTTCCCCAACCAGGGATCAAACCCATGCCCCCTGCAATGGAAGTGCAGAGCCCTAACCATTGGACAACCAGGGAATTCCTTAGAGGCCCTTTTTTTTTTTTTTTTAGATTACTGCTTTTTTTTTTTAAAAACATCTTTACTGGAGTATAATTGTTTACAATGGTGTGTTAGTTTCTGCTTTATAACAAAGTGAATCAGCTATACATATACATATACATATATCCCCATATCTCCTCCCTCTTTCATCTTCCTCCCACCCTCCCTATCCCACCCCTCTAGGTGGTCACAAAGCACCGAGCTGATCTCCCTGTGCTATGTGGCTGCTTCCCACTAGCTATATATTTTACATTTGGTAGTGTATATATGTCCATGCCACTCTCTCACTTCGTCCCAGCTTACCCTCCCCCTCCCCGTGTCCTCAAGTCCATTCCCTAGAGGCCCTTTTGATGGCTGTTTTTGTCACACACAGACCTCCCTCCCAGCTGAGCATCATCCTTAACCTGATAAGATAGGCAGCCATGACCAGCTCCAGGTCAGGCCTGGAGGCTCTTTTTGAGCTAGACACTGATCTTCTCATGAGAAGCCTTGGGCTCCAGGCAGGGAAAAAAACCATCCTCACCTTTGGCCACCTGACAGTCCACAGGTACTGAGGACACACCATTTCTCCTATTAATTTCAACCTTGCTTCAACAAATTTTCCTGAGGGTACTGCCTATGAACTAGTGACCGCATTAATGAGCAATAAAAGGTCCTGAGAGGTTTGAAGTATGGGTAGAAAAGAGGCCTAGAGAACTGTGACTGGATCATCAGATCCTGAGTCAGCTGTGGGGTGAAGTGGAAAACTGAGTTTGTGCCAGGAAAAATGAAGATACATGGATTGTACCCAATGAAGGCCTACTCTGTGCCAAGCATCCTGTGGCATTCTACATCTACGGTTATTTTTGTATCAACCCTAAATCAGGTATGCACTATTATTTTACCTATGAGGAACCAAATGCTCATAGAGGCAAGGTGACTGCCCAAGGTTGCATAATTAATGACTAAGCTGAGAACAAACCCAGGCATTCCTGATACTGGAGCTTGTCACAATGATTTTTTTTTTTTTTTTTTTTTGATTTTCCAAACATTACCAGAGAATGAGCAGAGAAAGTTCTGGAAGGTCCTTTATCAAGAAGCCCACAGGAGATCAACCAATCAGGGAACTGTGCACGAGCTGATTGCATACCCTGCAACCCTCATCCCTCACCTTGCCTTTAAAAATTCTTTGCTGAAACCCTTCGGGGAGTTCAGGGTTTGGGGGCATGAGTCCCCGTTCTCCTTGCACGGCCCTGCAAAAAACCTCTCTCTCCTCCAAAAAGAAAAAAAAAAAAAAAGCCCACAGGAGTAGACTGACCCACTAGCTTCTTCCAAAAAGATGAAAGGGTGGAAGAAAGGATCAAGGCCAGCACCACTGAGAACACACCCACAGCACGCCCAGCCCCAGGCCCTCAGGCACTGTCCCAAGCAGCCAGAGCACCTTGGTGAAGGAGCTTCATGGCCATGCTGTCCAGTTCTTGCTCTGACTCGTTTCTCAGCTGCACTAAGGAGAGGAGGCTCAGCAGCAAAGGCAGGTTCCCCGAGGCTGTGAGAAACAAGGAGAGCTGGTCAGGGGGATTGACCATCAGATCACCCTAAGGTCAGACAGGCACCCACGACCCACCAGCGGTAAATAGTTTGTTGGGATTTACCCCTATTTCCTGTCTTTTTCCTTCTTCATTTAGAAGAGGGGCAACTGACGTACTGAGTGCCAGCTCTGGGTTGGGTACCAGGAATTCATTATTTCACTTAATCATCCTAAAAATCATGTGAAGTAGGGATTGTTATTCCTATTTTGCAGTTAAGAAAACTGAGGCCCAGAGAGGCTGAGTGACATCTCCAAGGCCCCACAGCAGCAGGGCCAGGGCCAGGACTTGAACCCAAATCTCAATCCAGTGCTCACAGTCATTCCACTATGTGTTTCCAAGAAATCTCATGGCTCTTAAACACTATTATTAGTTAGCTGTGGCTTGTCCTTCCCTGAAAAAGAAAGACTCAGCTCTTCTAGATACCCTTAAACATACCTCCAAGCCGCCGTCCTCAATCAGAACTGGACCAAGTGAGCCACAGCTCTCTACCTACTTCCTCTTAATTGCTTTGAAGTTTAAAAATTCAACTTTCTGAGAGTAATCAGACCAATCCCAGTCTTTCAGTGTCTTCATACTGTACCAAATATCAAGCTTCCTTGACTCCAGGGAGTCCCATTCCAGATTTAGAAACCATCCTTTTGGATCTCACCAGGAGCTTCCAATACATCACAGATCCACCCCCTTCCCAGCCCCTGCTGGCTGCTGCTGCCTCTCTGACCTCCCCAGTATTTACCCCTTTTTTCTTCCCAACTGGAGGCTGCCATTCCTGTGACAAACAGCTCTGAGCACATGCTGGGCAGGGTGGGGACATGCATGCATACATCAAACACTCTCACCCATGCAGACATTAAACATAAGCACACTCAAACCACATACACAAACCAAATATGTTGAGCACCCACTCTCCAATGAGAGGAAGGAGATAAAGTTTAGTTTGATGCCCCACTGTTCTGACTTTTCTTTTGCATGGAAAACTCTGATTCTCTCTCCTAGAGCAGACCTCATCAGGGCAGAGATGCCACTTCTGTCTGACCTTCAGGTCAATACATGCCCCCAGCAGCTGCAGACTGACCTTCTGATGGGGAGGACCCATGTTCCACCAGCAGATGCTGTAGGATCAGCAGGAAGTGGCCTCGGATGAGACCACCCACTTGGACATCCTCATTCCTCCTCAAAAAGGTCCTCAGGACGATCAGTACCTTGCGGGCTGTGTCCACTGGACTGGAATAGATGAGGTCCTGAGCAGGAGAGAAGGAAGCCAGAGCTCAGAGGGCATTATGGTTAGGGACAGGTGGACAGTGAATAAGAGAGGAGCTGGGGAAGGGTCCCAAATGATGGTGTCACAGAACCTGGGGAAAGAAGCACTCACTCAGCATCTACCATGCATCATCCTGTCAAATAAGTCTATCCTAAATAGGAGAAAATGAAGGCTCAGAGAGATTATGTGATGTGCCAAACTTCATGTAAGCTAGTAAGTGGCACAATTAGGATTTGAATACGGGTCTCCTAACTCCAAGCCCAAAGCTCTTTCTACTTTCCGGGATGCCTCTCTCTTGTAAATGGAATTACAGGGTCAAGAAGAGGTTATTTCAGAACAGGGGACCTGAGGGTGCCTTAAGGGAGAAGGGGGCGGGGAATGGAGATGTCACAGGGCAGGCAGAGGATGGGTTAGGACAGATTCAGGGTACAGGAAGGGAAGCAAGGACCAGATCAGGCCCTGTCTCTGCCATGGCATCTGGCTATTTCTGCCCCAAGGTGTAAAGGCCTTGGTTTCAGAAGGTGGGAAAGAACATTGCTTTTTATTTGCTTTCAGAGTTATTTTAATGAGTATATGTTAAAGGCAAAGCCAGCAGAAGCCACACCAGAGGCTATTCTACTGATAGCTCCTGGCACCTTCTAGCTCAAACAAGCCAATTCCATTGGACAGGCCAGTTAGGGCTGGGTGTCATGAAACCAAGGTTACACACAGACTCCCTTTCCAGGGAAGACAACTTCTGACACAGAGAGACATGATTACAGGGCAACTGGCCAGACAAATCCAGATGGGCTGATCACTGGGTAGCACAGGGGTGTCTGGGCCTGGCTCTTTAAAAACCTCTGCAGCTGCCAGAGAAACAACTAAAATATTGATGAAATAATTCATATTTTATGGCAAGATGAGAAAAATTAACAAAATTTTTTTTCTACTCGTTTGGGCCTCCTCCCTCCCCTTTGGCGTATACTGTGCATCTGCATTAACCAGACCTCCTTAGGAGACAACATTCTTTCTTAATCTCATCAAGGGTCACAACGCACAACTCCTTAGGGGATAATTTCCTTCCTAATCTTGTAAGGAGCCACGATGACCTGTGACCCACTACTTGCTTTGTACGTGTAGATCTGGATTGTGTAAACTGTCAATAACACATCATTTGTCTCAAAAACTTACATCACTGTGCTTTGACCTCTTACAGGCAGAACAGTCCTCAGAGCTTTCCTTTTTTTTTTTGCCACACCACGTGGCTGGCAGGACCTTAGTTCCCCAACTAGGGATCGAACCCTTTCCCCCTGCAGTGGAAGCACAGAGTCCTAACCACTGGACCACCAGGGAATTTCCCTCAGAGCTTTCTGAAAGACTGTCTCCTGGGTTATAATCCTCAGGTTGGCTCAAATAAAATTTTCCATTTCTTTCTTAGATTGACTATTGATTAATTTTTGTTGACATTATCAATAGCAATCACTCAATTAGGGCCTGATAATGTCAGGTACTGTGCTGTGTTTAAACTGTAGTTGTATGTTTGTTTATACATTATCTGTATCTTCATGATAACTCTTCCAGGTAGGTGCACCCCGATTTTTCAAATGAGCAAACTGGGACAGATTAAGTAGTTTGCCTATCAAAAAAGCAGTGGCATTGTAAGTTCTACTACACTATGATTTAATGAAGGGCAGGGATGAGATTGGCTTCATTTTTGTTACCTTGTAGGGACTCAGAAAACATCTCTGGAAGGAAAGGATCTCAGAATGAGAGGGCTAGAGGTTCATTTCCACCACCTTTTTTACTTTACAGAGTATGAGGCTAAAGCCCAGATGACGTGTGATTTGCCCAAGGTCACAGGGCCCAAGGCCAAACCAGTTTCCCACTCCTGCTCCTTCACTGGCACACAGCTGCCTGACTGCCAGAGCTGGTCCCTTAGAAACCTGAGTTAGTAAATGTTAGTGCAAAAGGAAGGGGGGTACTTAGCATTTGGCAGCCATGCTGAATGCCAGGGGAAGGAGTGCACCCCACCATATGGGTCAGTGGGAAGGCTCTGGGTGGAGCATGGCCCACTCCACAGTCTCTCCTGTCCAGAGTTGTCCAGAACTCTCTGGGACTGGACCGACCAGAGGGATGTGGCCAAGCAGGGAACAAACAGAGCTGCTGTTTTTTACACATAAACAACCTACATGAAAGACCACGCGTTGATAAGAGTGGCAATTAACAGCTTTGTTTTCACCTGTTAATTACACATATCAAAAACAGAAATTGGTACCACCACATATTTTTAGACTCTTTCCTCTCCTGCAGCTAGAAGCTGGGGAGAAATGGTAGGAATTATATACACATGAACAAACAACAAAGCTGTTCCTTGCTATTTTTTCTTACCACTGATGTTTCTAGGATCTAATTTAGTGAAAAACTCATTAATTTAGGCTCCAGTCATGGTCATGATCTTTATTAGCTATATGACCTTGGCAATTCAATAAGCCTCTGTGAGATTAACATTATCCGGTTCAGAGTCAGTCAATAATCAGTGAATGATAGTCTACCCTGTATAGCATATCACAAGTGTTCCTATACATTCTTTCATTTATCCCCATGTTATCTCCCTTATGCATGTGAGGAAACCGAAGCTCAGAGAAGCCTTCATCTTCCAGTTGTTAGTGGTTTGTTGTGTCTGAGTCTCTCACTGGCCCATGGGGCAGGGACTAGGTGAAATTCATCCCTATATCCCTAGTGCTCAAACAAACAGCTCTCCCATTAGATGAAACACTGAATTTAGCTGAGTTTACTGGAAAGAACATTAGGGAGTCAAAATCTGGGTTTTAATCTCAGCTCTTGTGACCTTGGACAAATCTCTCTAAACCTATTTCTTCATCTGTTTAAAAAGAAAAAAATAAGATACCATGATTAGTATCTTTCTCAGAAGATCTGAATTTTTCTTTTTTGAGACACTTAGATCTGTCCAGACCCCTAACTCAATAGGTCAGCAAAGATTTATAAGTACCTGTTATATGTGAGGAATTGACCCTGAATACATTACCTGGCAAAGAAAATCCAGTATCTTAGCTCTGTCCATTGCTACTCTGCCTGGCATCCCATCTTTTCTTCTTTCCCTATGCACTAATGGTTTATTTTTAACCCGTTCCTTCTTCTCTTTTCTTCCTCCTCCAAGGAAGAATTTGAGCCAAAGCATGAATGTGGCCCCTATCAAGCCAACACGTGTGTGATTTCACAAGACGACAGATCTCAGGGAAAAAGGTGAAGATTTAAGTCTGAGTGGGGAGTGTGTACATGAGAATGTGAATACAGACAGATGTAGGTACCTAAGGATGTGAGATATATAATATGCAGGTGTTATTTCCACCACAGTCACTCCAATAAAGTCAGGGAATCGTGTTTGTTGATGATAAGAATATCAAAGGAACACCCACTCTTCTCTAAAGGGCTATGTCATTCTTCCAGGACTAAGGGGTGGGGAGCCAAGTAACTGGCATTGAAGGCAGGGGTTCTAAAAAGAGTGTCTCATATGCTAGTGTGCTCAGTTTGGGACCTAAAACTAGTAACTGGTCACTAAATACAAATTGTCAAATGTGTAAAAAATTTCCTTTTTAATATATATATATAAATTATAGCAGTCATCTCTATAATAATGAGGAAAAAAAGATGGAATTAAAGTCAGTGTGTTAGAAACTCCAGACAGCAGGCGGCTTACTTATCTAACTGATGTACCTGACAGAAATTATAGGAATTATAGGAATGCCTTACTTCATAAAAAAAGCAATGGAATATGCAATAAACTCATGACAAAAAAATTCTGGGTATGCCTAAGGGAGGGTGTTGCACATGTAACATTATCCTGAGAGTTATGGTAGAAAAGAGGCTGAGTCCCTCTGCTATCAGACATCTTCATCTACGTGCCCCAGGGCTCCCCTATGACATCAAACCCTTGTTAACAGAATATGCTTAAGAGAAGACAGGGAGGCGGGAGGGAATGGTGACTGAGGTCAGCATTTCATAGGTATATCCCCTGGGGATTAGACAGGCACATATCTCTCAGTGAGCCGACCCCCATCAGACTTAAGAAAGGGTATAGACTTACAGAAACCAGGCACCTGCCAGCCGAAAGCACCTCCTACTCACATGGAAACAGTGATAAGTCCAGAGGCAGGCAGAAGCAGCTGCGGGTGCCTCCTGACCTCAATAAACCAGCTCCCAGAGAGAGAGGGCCCACCATCTCTGAATGTAGAAATGAGCAAGTGGTCACCTACCAGCAAAATGAGCAGGGTGCTGGGGCTGCTTCTGAGCACATGAAACAGGGCTGCTAAGCTGGCGGGAAGGGTGGGCTGCCCAGCAGAGGCGACATCATCCAGCTCCTCACAGATGCTCTCTTCCCAGGAGAACCAAAGTTCCAGGACACGGTGCCCAAACCTACTCATCAGCTCTGGATACAACAGGAATAACCTGAGCAGGAGGGGGTGGTGGGTGTACACTAGGTGCAGGTCCGGGATGCCCTCTAGTAATTTTCTGATGGCGCCAACCACAGCCTGGAGGCAAAGAAGAAAGGGGTAAATACACCTTGCAGAGGACTCAAGAGACCCCAATCCCCAATAAACACAGACAGCCAAGACATAGCGGGAAAAATGTACTGGCTTCTCAGTGCTCCAGGATATCTACTACCAGCACCCTCTAGAGAAAAGAAAACCTCACTGTGCTTACCTTATAACAATGGTCCTCAACTGGGGGTGATTTTGCTCCTCAGGGGACATTTTAAAATGTTTACAGACATTTTTGATTGTCTTGATTGGGAGAGTGCTACTGGCATCTAGTAGGAGAGAGCAGGATCCCACTAAATATCCTACAATGCACAGGACAGCCTCCCACAGAAAAGAGTTAGACTGTGCAAAATGTTAGTAGTGCCATGGCTGAGAAACCCAGCTCTATAATGATACCACAGTGTATCATAATTGTCAGCGTGTACTTGTCCACCTCCCACACTAGACTTGAGATGCTTGAGGGCAGGGACTGCGGCAGATTGATCTGTGCACTTGGCCTAAGACCTGGCACAGAGAAAGCAAAGGGCAGGTGTTCTGAATCATTTATTAACCCTCAAAAACCTATCTCTTCCCATTGTACATATTACAAAGCTCAAATTCCTTAACATGTTATTTTAAGAATTTTATAGTTTTCACTCTTCATTTGGGTCTTTGATCTATTTTGATTTATTTTTTGTGTACGGTATGAGGTAAGGGTCCAAATTCATTCTGTTGCTTGTGGATATCCAGCTATCCCAACACCATTTATTAAAAAGGCTATTCTTAAAAAAAAAAAAGGCTATTCTTTCCCCACTGAATTGTCTTGGCATCCTTTTAAAAATATATGGGTTTCAGCTTCCCTCGTGGCGCAGTGGTTGAGAGTCCACCTGCTGATGCAGGGGACACGGGTTCGTGCCCCGGTCCAGGAAGATCCCACATGCTGCGGAGTGGCTGGGCCCGTGAGCCATGGCCGCTGAGCCTGCGCGTCCGGAGCCTGTGCTCCACAACGGGAGAGGCCACAACAGTGAGAGGCCCGCGTACCGCAAAAAAAAATAAAAATAAAATAAAATATGGGTTTATTTTTGGACTCTTAGTTGTATTCCATTGATCTGGTTGTCTATGCTAGACATATACCAGAACCACACTGTCTTGATTACTCTATTTTTGTAGTAAGTTTAACTTAAGAAGTGTGAGTCCTCCAACCTTGTGCTTTTTTAAAAAATTTATTAATTTTTTTTGCTGTGTTGGGTCTTCGTTGCTGCACGCGGGCTTTCTCTAGTTGCGGCAAGTGGGGGCTACTCCTCGTTGCGGTGCACGGGCTTCTCACTGCAGTGGCTTCTCTTGTCACGGAGCATGGGCTCTAGGTGCACGGGCTTCAGTAGCTGTGGCACGCGGGCTCACCAGTTGTGGCGCATGGGCTCTAGAGTGCAGGCTCAGTAGTTGTGGCGCACGGGCTTAGATGCTCTGTGGCATGTGGGATCTTCCCGGACCAGGGCTCGAACACATGTCCCCTGCATTGGCAGGCGGATTCTTAACCACTGTACCACAAGGAAAGCCCTTGTGCTTCTTTTTCAAGATTGTTTTGGCTATTTTGGGTCCCTTGCATTTCCATATAAATTTTAGGATCAACTTGTCTATTTCTGGACAAAAAAAGAGAAGGCAGGGACTCTCCTGGTGGCGCAGTGGATAAGAATCCGCCTGCTGCAACTGGAGAAGTCCTGTGTGCAGCAACGAAGACCCAACGCAGCCAAAAATTAATAAAATTAAATCTTAAAAAAACAAAAGAGAAGGCAACAGGGATTTTGATCAAGATTATGTTGAATCTATAGATCAATTTGGGGAGTACTGCCATCTGAACACTATTGTCTTCTTTTTTCCTAATTTTATTGAGATATAATTGATGTATAACATTGTATAAGTTTAAGGAGTATAACATAATGATCTGATAAATGTATATATTGTGAAATGATTACCACAATAAGTTTAGTCAACATCCATCACCTCACATAATTACAAAAGTTTTTTCCTTGTGATGAAAACTTTTAAGATCTACTTTCTTAGCAACTTTCAAATATACAAAACAACATTGTTAGCTGTAGTCATCATGATGTACATTACATCCCCAGCACTTATTTATCTTATAACTGGCCATTAAGTCTTCTGATTCATGAACACAGGTTGTCTTTCTATTTAGTTATGTATTCTTTAAATTCTTTCAATAATGTTTTGTGAGTTTCAGTGATCAAGTCCTTGCACTTCTTTTGTTAAATTTATTCCTATATATTTAATTTCTTAATGCTACTGTAAATGGAATTATCTTCTTAATTTCCTTTTCGAGCATGTTATTAAAGACTTAGGTCTACCTCCCAGCTTCTTTCCACTCCTTCTCCCACATGACCTAGCCAAGCCACACTAAACTAGTCTTCCTTCCTTGAATGGATAGACTGGGTAACTCCCCACTTCTGTATCTTAAATCTTACTCTACGCTCAGCCTGAAAGTTCTCCCTTCACTACCTCCATCTCTTCCACAAAGCCTCTCTGATGCCACAATCGGACACAACCTCTTGCCCCTTGTGCTTTCGTAGCTCTCAATGGTCCTCCAGCTCCAGGAAGCACTGCAGCTGTTCCCTGCCTTGTAGGAGATCTTTTTGTCTCTCTTGCCAAACTGGTGCTCCCTGAGGGCAGGGAGTTTGTTTGATTCACCTCAACCCTGACAGGGACCCACATGGCACCTGGCACCTGGCACATGATAAGTGGTCAATGCACATAGGGGAGTTATTGTTTAATGGGTATAGAGTTTCAGTTTTGCAAGATGAAAAGATTTGTGGAGATAGATGGTGGTGAGATGGTTGCACAACAATATTAATGTACACAATACCATTACTGTACACTAAAAATGGTTAAAATAGTAAATTTTATGTTTGTGTATTTTACCACAATTTTTTAAAAAACCTGGATAAATAAATAAAAATAGAAAAACAAAAATGAAGTGAAAAAAAAACAAGTTGTGACTGTATATTGCCATTTATATATTTATATAAGAATTTTTAAAATGCAAAACAATGTTATATATCATTTATGGATTCACACCTAACAGGGGAAATCTGGAGCTCCTCCATAACTACCTTCTAAGTCTCCACACCCACTGGTAGATGGGAAGAGAGGGCCCCCAAGAACCAATCTTGCCACGATTATTAGTCTTGAAGCCATCAGGACTATTCCTATTGTGTCCTTTTCCCCCGTTTACATCAGTCACCTCAGAAAGCCCAGAAATTTCAGGTCACCCCCATATGGCTCAGGACATGCCCTCTTTAAATCCCATCTCCCACTCTTACACAGCTCCACAACGCTTCCACGTGCCCTCTAGAACTCACTCACAGTTATCAGCAAATTCCCTATGTCCTGTACCTCTTTGAATATTCCCTTCACCTTGCTGCTTTGATTCTCTGCCAAAAACCTCTTTTGCCTACAGTCTCTCAAGGGGGGCTATTTTCACTCCCATTTCCCTAGTTCGAAAACCTTGGCCTCTAAATTCTCTTACTTCCTCCTTCTAATCTCCTCTACCTGCCTCAGCCATTCATTCCCACGGTCATGTATCTAGACCTTGTCATTACGAAGAACTGCACCCTCCCAAATAATCCCAGTTTCAAGCATCCCATTTTACCACCACCCCTCCTATCTTTCCAGCTCACTCCCTCTAGTATTTCAATCCAACAATTCTTTGACCCTCATGAGAACCAAAATCTTTGAAAACATCCTTTTATCTTCTCTTATTCTCATACTTCACACTGGTCCATCAAGAGATCCTATGGCACCAACTTGAAAATATATCCAGAAGCTGACAATTTTCACCACCTACTCCACTATCTCTTCCCTACATTATTGCTGTAGCCTCCTAACTGGTTTCTGCATCCTCACCCTTGTACTCCTCTGTTATATTGTCCTAGTGGCCAGAGTGATCTTGTTTAATCCAGCCATGAATTAAACCATGAGACTGTATGAGATCATCAAAGCAGTAAATTTAGAGAAAAAAGAAAAGCAGTCACAGACTGAGCCCTGAGGTACTACAACATTTAGAGGTCAAGGCGATAAAAGAGAATCAGCAAAAGACACTGAGACATAACTGCCACAGAAGTAGGAGGAAAACTAGGAATACCCGGTATTCTAGATGCCAAGGAAAAGCAGTGTTTCAAAGAAAAGAGATGTTGTTGATAGGTCAAGCAAGATGATGACTAAAATACTGACTATTGGCTTTAGCCATGTCTCTGTTATTGGTGACTTTGACAAGTGCATTTTCAGGGATATGGTAAGAGTGAAAGCCTAACTGGGTAGGATCAAGACAGGATGGGAGAGCAGGAATGCCTGAAGCATCTTGTGATACTAGAAAACTCAAACTCAGGCTTCCCTGGTGGTGCAGTGGTTAAGAATCTGCCTGCCAATGCAGGGGACACGGGTTCGAGCCCTGTTCCGGGAAGATCCCACATGCCATGGAGCAACTAAGCCTGTGCACCACAACTACTGAGTCTGCACTCCAGAGCCCACGTGCCACAACTACTGAAGCAGCGCACCTAGAGGCCATGCTCAGCAGCAAGAGAAGCACCACAAAGAGAAGCCCACGCACCACAATAAAGAGTAGCCCCTGCTCGCAGCAACTAGAGAAAGTCCACGTGCAGCAGCCAAAAATAAAAAATTAATAAATAAATAAATTTATTTTTAAAAAAAGAAAAGAAAACTCAAACTCTGTGTCAAAGATCACTAAGGTTGTGTCAAAAGGGCTTAGGAGCAACCTTGAATAGTCTCCCACTGGCCAAAGATAGGACGGTTTGATCCTCAAAAGGATAATATAGTGGATTGAAACCATCAAATATTTTTAAATCGATGAGCTCATAATGATACTAAAAAAATCTCTTTGGTCACTTTTAGAGAGTGCTAGGCAACCAACTCATTTTTTTTGAAAACTGGTAATTAAAGGGAAAGAATCAAACATTCACTCTATGCTTCCTATACAATCTATCATTCAGAGTAACTGAATAGTTGGTGAGAGAAGTTTTTTTTATACAAATAGTCCAGTTAATAAACAAAGAGAGAATGACAGAATTAGGATATTATATTTTGCAATCCCTAACGAATTAAAGGATCTAGGGAATGATCACCAATGGCTGCTAATACCACAAAAAGAGAGACAATGGGACATTATATACCTACATCTGTCTTACTTGAGAACACTTGCACTTCTACTATACCTTCCTGATTCCATTCAGATTAAACCAGGTCTGCTCATGTCACATTTGCCCCAATAGTAATTTTTTTAAAAAGGCAAAATTAATAGTCAGTGAAGGAAGAGAGTCCTTAATTTGAGGCTGAAGAGTCCACATCTAAGGAATAAAAGCAATTTTCAGTGGAAAAGGTGACAGATCCAGTGATGAATCACACATAGTCCTCCACCCCTGAGAGTTTATAAAGAAGCTAGAGAGAGAAAACTTGTAACATATAACCACCTTCAAAGCAATCCAAGACCAGCCTGGTTAACAATGATCTGGGTGCCGGCAACACACTTTGATAAACTGTTACCTGGAGACACCTCACACCTCTTTCCTCCTGCATAAACCAGAGGTGGTACTAAGAAAAGAGCCTTGGAAGTTGGTCAAGTCTGAGCTGGAGTCCTGGTCACGCCATCAATTAACTGTGTGACCTAGCAAAAGTTATCAATACTTTAACCTAAGTCTTGATTTTCTTATCTATAAAATGGAAATAATAATCTCTGCCTCCCAGTACTGTTGAGAGAATTGGCTAAGTTACAAGGGCTATGTATATATCAGCACTCTATCTTCCCCCACTCCCCCAACACACACTCTCTCTCTGCCACCCACCTTCTCTATATATACATCATCATAGTCTCCCAAGGAACCATGATGTGAAGAGGTGCAAGAGGAGGAAGAAAAGCCCCAGGCACTTTGGTCCATACCTCATCTAGCGCACCGTCTTTGTCCTGGCAGATTGCAAGTAGATAGATGGAAGCTCTGAAGACCACCAGTGGAGGGCATTCACCCTGGTCCTGCAGAGACAGGAGGAAGCTTCGCACAGCCATGAATAACTCTGCCTCTGAGACAAACCTGTCAACCAAGGAGAGTCTGAGTGAAAAAGGCAGAGATGGCTGTCCTGCCCGGCCACGTCCTCCCTCAGCCACTGTCCTTCTGTCCCAGCATGTCCACATTCTAATGACACCTTGCACAAAGAGTGTGTTGTATATATTTAACAAAGCATCGTCACACATGCATAGCACATAGTTCTGTGCTTTGTGCAAGGCTCTATTAGAGGCCAGAGACTCCTCACTCACACCTCGAAGGTAAAGCATCAGGCAGCTGGACCGGCAGTGTTAAAGAGAAGGATGCTGCTTCAGGGGTTCAGGAGGCCCTGCTTTGGCAGCCAGTCCACCCTTCTCGTATTTATCATTAAACATTTCTGTGTTCAATGGGCTACTTTCTGGGGGAGGGAGACGTCTATACTTGTACATGCAAGGGACATGGGGATGAGGAGGAAACTGACTTCACTATATACCCTCTTATATCTTTTAAATTTTCTACCCTATGTCTCACCTATCAGATTAAGACCCCCCAAAATTAAACATTTTTAAATAGGTAATAGTAAAGGCAATGCAGTATCCTGGATTGTGTCCTAGAACAGAAAAGGAACGATAGAGGAAGAATTGGTGAAATCTGAATAAAGCTTAGTTAATAGTATTGTACCTTCACATATATCATCAAATGATTTTCAACAAGGGTGCCAAGACCATTCAATGGGGAAAGGACAGTCTTTTCAACAAATGGTGCTGGGAAAACCAGATTTCCACACGCAACAGAATGAAGTTAGATTCTTACCTAACACAATGTTAAAAAAAAATTAACCCCAAATGGATCCACACTTAAGACCTAAAACTATAAAATTTTTAGAAAAAAACATAAGGCAAAACTTTCTTGACATTGAATTTGGCAATGAATTCTTGGTTATGACAACAACGGCATAGGCAATAAAAGAAAAAATAAACAAACTGGACTTTATGAAAGTTTAAAAATTTTGTGCATCAAAAGACTACCAACAGGGCTTCCCTGGTGGCGCAATGGTTGAGAGTCCGCCTGCCGACGCAGGGGACACAGGTTCGTGCCCCGGTCCAGGAAGACCCCACATGCAGCGAAGCGGCTTGGCCCGTGAGCCATGGCCGCTGAGCCTGCGCGTCCGGAGCCTGTGCTCCGCAACGGTAGAGGCCACAACAGTGAGAGGCCTGCGTACCACAAAAAAAAAAAAAAAAAAAAGACTACCAACAGAGTAAAAAGGCAACCCACAGAATGGGAGAAATTATTTGTAAATCATATATCTAATAAGGAATTAATATCCAGAATACATAGAGAACTCCTAAAACTCAACAACAAAAAAGTTGAAACAATCTGATTAAAAAATGGAGAAAAGATTTGAATAGACATTTCTCCAAAGAAGATATACAAATGGCCAATAAGCACATGAAAAGATGCTCAACATCACTAATCATTAGGGAAACACAAATCAAAACTATGAGATAACAACCTCATATCCATTAGGATGGCTACTATCAAAACAAAAACAAAAATAAGTATTGGAGAGGATGTGGAGAAATTGGAACCCTTGTGCACTGCTGGTGGGACTGTAAAATGGTATAGCCACTGTGGAAAACAGTATGACATCGCCTCAAAAAATTAAAAATAGAATGACCAGATGATCTAGCAATTCCACTTCTAGGTATATACTCAAAATAATCGAAAGCAGGGACTCAGGGAGATATTTGTATACCTATGTTCACAGCAGCATTATTGACAATATATAATAAAAGGAAGCAACCCAAGTCTCTATCGACAGATGAATGGATAAGCAAAATGTGGTATATACATGCACAATGGAATATTATGCGGTGCAAAAAAGGAGGGAAGTTATGACATATGCTATAGCTTGGATGAACCTTAAGACATTATGCTAAGTGAAATAAGCCAGTCACAAAAAGACAAATACTGTATGATTCCACTATAATTAGTACTTAGCATAGTCAAAATCATAGGAACAGAAAGTAAAATGGTGGTTGCAGGGGCTGGGGGCAGGGGGGAATGGACTTACTGTTTAATGGGTATAGAGTCTCAGTTTTGCAAAATGAAGAGTGCTGGAGACGGATAGTGGTAATGGTAGCACAATATTATGAATGTATTTAATACTACTGAACTGTACAGTAAAAATAGTTAAGATGGTAAATTTTATGTTTGTGTATTTTACAATTTAAAAAATTGGAAAAAATAGTAATGTGCCAATGTTACTGTCTTAGTTGGATAAATGTACCACAGTTATGTATTAGGAGAAAATGGGTGAAGAGTAACTTTTCTGTAAATCTAAAATTACTCCAAAATAAAATGTTTATTTAAAAACTAAAAAGAAAATGGATAATAGCCATAATATAAATATTATGCTACCAAAAGAATAAGGTAGACCTATTAATACATGTAGTAGCATGGAAAGATGTCCAAGATATACTGTTAAGTTAAAAAGCAAGTTGAAGACCTTGTATTATATCCCATTCTGTATATTAAAAAAAAAGTATATTTGTGTGATTTTTGTTTTGTTTTGTTTTGTTTTATTATTATTTTTGGCTCTGTTGGGTCTTCGTTGCATTCTCTAGTTGTGGCGAGCGGGGGCTACTCTTCATTGCGATGCGCAGGCTTCTCATTGCAATGGCTTCTCTTGTTGCAGGGCACGAGCTCTAGGCGTGCGGACTTCAGTAGTTGTGGCTCGCGGGCTCCAGAGCGCAGGCTTGGTAGCTGTGGCGCACGGGCTCGGTTGCTCCGCAGCATGAGGGATTTTCCCGGACCGGGGCTTGAACCCGCGTCCCCCGCACTGGCAGGTGGATTCTTACCATGTGCCACCAGGGAAGTCCCTCTATTCGTGTTTTTTAACACACAGAAGAGTTCATGGAGGGTACCTAATAGTAGTTAACTCTGGCAGGTGTATGGGGAAGTATTCTAACGTTATAGCCAATCATTTTTCTTGAGTTTTTACAATAAGCACGAGTTTTAAAATAAGAAAAAAACTTTTTATATATATATAAATTTATTTATTTATTTACTTTTGGCTGCGTTGGGTCTTCGTTGCTGTGCAGGGGCTTTCTCTAGTCATGGAGAGTGGGGGCTACTCTTCGTCGCGGTGCATGGGCTTCTCATTGCGGTGGCTTCTCTTGTTGCGGAGCAGGGGCTCTAGGTGCGCGGGCTTCAGTAGTTGTGGCACACAGGCTCAGTAGTTGTGGTTCATGGGCTCTAGAGCGCAGACTCAGTAGTTGTGGCGCATGGGCTTAGTTGCTCTCCAGTCCAGGGCTCGAACCCATGTCCCCTGCATTGGCAGGCAGGTTCTTAACCACTGTGCTACCAGGGAAGTCCAGAAAAAAACTTTTAAACTATCTCATGGGTCAAGTGATGTTCAATGAGGGTGTCAAGACAATTCAAAGGGGGAAAAATAATGTTTTCAACAAGTGGCGCTGGAACATCTGTATAAGCCACATTATGAAAAAGAAGTTGGGGGCTTCCCTGGTGGCGCAGTGGTTGAGAGTCCGCCTGCCGATGCAGAGGACACAGGTTCGTGTCCCGGTCCGGGAAGATCCCACATGCCGCGGAGAGGCTGGGCCCATGAGCCACGGCCACTGAGCCTGTGCGTCCGGAGCCTGTGCTCCACAACGGGAGAGGCCACAGCAGTGAGAGGCCCGCGTACCACAAAAAAAAAAAAAAAAGAAGTTGGACCCCTACCTCACACCATCATAAAAGTTAACTCAAAATGGATCATAAACCTATATGTAAGAGCTAAAATTGTGAAAGAAAATAACTATAGAAGAAAATATAGGAGTAAATCTTCATGACTTTGGGTTAGAAAATGGTTTCTTAGAATCAACACCAAAAGCATAAATGACAACAGAAAAAACAGACATATTTCATCCCCCCCAAATTTTTAAAATTAGATTTAATAAAAATTTAAAACTCTGTGCTTCAAAGGATACCATCAAGAAAGTTAAAAGACAACTAACAGAACGGGAGAAAAAAATTGCAAATCATATATCTAATAAGGGACTTGTATCTAGAACATAAAAAGAACTCTTACAACTCAGTTAAAAAAATGGGTCAAAGATCTGAATTTCTCCAAAGAAGGCGTGCAAATGGCCAAGAAAAACATGAAAAGATGTTCAAAATCATTAGTCATTAGGGAAATGCTATTCAAAACCACAATGCAAAAACCACTTCATAACCGCTAGGCTGGCTATAATCAAAAAGATGGACAACAAGTGTTAACAAGGATATGGAGAAACTGGAACCCTCAAATATTGCTGGTAGGATTGCAGCTACTCTGGAAAACAATTTGGAAGTTCCTCAAAATGTTAAACATTGTATTGCCATATGACTCCTCAATTCTACACCTAGTATATACAGAAAAGGAAGAGAAAAGCAAGTACTCAAACAAATACATGTATACACATATTCACAGCATTACTATTCACAATAGCCAAAAGGTGGAAACAGCCCAAATGTCCAGCCATGGATGAAGGAATAAACAAATTGTGGTGTATATATACAACGGTGTATTATTCAGCCAAAAAAAAAAAAAAGAATAAAGTACCAATGCATGCTACAAACATTATGCTCACTAGACGAATCTTGAAAACACTGTGCTAAGTGGAAGAAGCCAGGTGCAAAAGGTCACATACTGTATGACCACATCTATAGGAAATGTTCAGAATAGATAAATCCATAGAGACAGAACACAGACTGTTGGTTGCCAGGAGCTGAGCAGAAAAAGGAATGGGTAGTGACTGCTTAATGGATAAGAGGTTTTACTTTGGAGTGATGGAAATATTTTGGAACTAGATAGAGATGGTGGTTGCACAGCACTGTGAATGTATTAAATGCCACTAAATTCGCTTTAAAACAGTTAATTTAATTATGTAAATTTTAACTCAATAAATTATTTTTTAAAAGCTTAACAGAAAATAGTCTTTTGATTTTAAATTTTAAAAAATTGTATAGTGATTCTTAAAACCAAAGTAAGGCACTGATATTTTTTTTTGGTGCGTGAACAACACCCTCAGGGATATCAAGGAACTCTCATTAGCATTCTAGGCCTCTGTCTCTAGACAGACTACCCACCTGTCTTAACCCCCTCTCCAACATGTGAGCCCCTGAGGAATATAAGCCATTTCTCACTTATCTCTGTGTCCCCAGTGCCCAGCACCAGGCTTGGAGAGGATGCCTCTGTAAACATTTATTGAACTGAACTTGGCTAAAGATGTAGGTTCCAGAACCAACTGTCAGCCACCAGCTCTGAGCACTGACCTGTCCTCGTGAATGTAGGCCAGGTAGAAGAGGAGCAGGATGCAGTACTGTCTCTGGCGAGTGGCTCCCTCCACGTACTGGCGATCCGACAGGAAAGCAAGGCTTTCAGGGCTCCTGCTGCTTATCTGGGGCAGCCCATGCTGCAGAAGCTCAGACACTGCAGATAGTTCTGGGGAGAGAACAAGCAGGAGAAAAATCACACAAAGGACACAGGAGAGCAGGTAATGAGCACATGGGTGTCTACTACATACAGAGTACTGCACAGGGCAGCAAGGATACACGCCAGATAAAAGGAAATCAGTCTCTTCTTCCTCTCTACCAGGAGAGACTAAAGGTAGCATGTGGAAGGACATAGATACATTCATTCACTTGACAATGTCCACTGATTGGCTACTCTAGGCCAGGCTGTGAGACATGGGCCCTACCTCCAGTAGCTGGCAGCTGGTGGGAAAAAACAGATAATGAGACAGATAATTACAGGACATGTGATCAGTGCCATGTTCAAGCGTGGAAGAGAGAGTGACTCACGCCACCTGCGATGGGGAGGGCAAGCTCAAAGAGGAGGGAACTGTGGAGGGTGAAGAGAAAACAGGCAGAGAAAGGAGGGAAGAGACTCCCTGAGCCAGGAAGCAAGGAGTTCAGCAGCCTGGAGGCATAAGAGGAAGTCATGTATAAGGGGCAGGAAGGAGTTCAGTGTGACTGGCCCCTCAGTGAATAGATGTGGAGTGTTAGGGGTTTGGGACTGTGTGATGTAATTTGTAGCTAGACTGTGAAAGACCTTGAATGATGAATAGAGAATATGGCTTTTATCCTGAGAACAGATTCCTAAATTTCTTATGAAACTTCTGTTTCTTAAAAGAAAGAACATTTGATTACCAAAAGAATATGAAAGAAAAGGACCTCAGAGCTTAAATTCTGAATAAAGTCACCTTTATGGAAAATTCACTACATTACCCTTATTTTCCAAATTTCACCATAGACCAGAGAAAACTCCATCACTGTCGGACAATGCCCCACAGACTGATGTTTGGAGACAATGGCTGAAGGCCAGGGTAGTTGAGATGTTAAGGATAGATCGTCTAGCAGTCGGTGAAGACTGGTTGGAGGATGAGAGACTGCAAGCAGGGGGCCAAGTTAGAGGTCAAATGAAAGGGTCCATCCTGCCAGTGCAGTGGGCCTACAGGCAAGTGGAAGGTGACATGGAGAATGTCCCACTGCGATGTGCTAGCAGAGTCAGGTCAGGTTTCCTAATTCTAAGCTTAGGGCCTTTTCTACCAAAGCACACTATGACCACTGTGATAATAACAAAACTAATATCCTTGAGCCTCGCACATCCATAAGTAAGTAAGGTTGGCTGCTCTTCCTGGTGCTCTGAGATATGACAAGATCTCAGGGTCTGAGGGGGCAGACAGTGTGGCCCCTCCTATTCCAACAAGAGAGGGAGCTGCCTGCAGCAGGGGCTGGTGCTGGTGAACACTAGAGGCTGTTGTGATGCGGCTGCCACCATGGTGGAAGTCATCATGTCATTCTCTGTGCAGGCCAGACCACACCTGAATAGGAGGCAGAGAGCTGGACACCGAGCAGAGAGGAGTGGCTGGTACAGTGAGAGAACTAGAAGCCAAGCCATGTTGGAAGGAATGAAAATGCTCACCTGTGCTGCTGTCTCTCTCAGCATAGTGTCTGAGAAAGACAAAGGAAAAAGAGCGGTTTGGGAAGTCTGTAGGGAGAAGACAACATCTTCATAAATGTAAAAAGAGGAAACACAGCCAGCAGCAAATGTCACCCACAAAGAAGGCACGGTATTTGTTGAATGAATGAATAAAACAATGATTAAACTGTTTTATGTTATAGCAAGAGGGAGAGGTCTAGGATAGAGGAACTCCTTAGGGCAGAGAACGTATCGTAATTATCACTGTATCTGCAGCTGCACTTAGGCCTCCCTGACATGCTGCAGAAGCTCAACTAATACTCAGCAAAAGGGAAAACCTCCAGCTCTCAGCCCTGCATCTGCTGCTCCCCCTGCCTAGATGGTGCATGGGACTCCTTGACCTCACTCAGACCTCCACCAACATGCCACCTCCTCACCTCCTCATGAAAACCCTAACGTGTACCTCCTCCTTCCATCACCCCCATCCCTTCACCTAGCTTTATTTTTTTTCATAGCACTCATCCACCCCTGACATTATATCTATGTGTTTATTGTCTGCCTCTCCCACTCCATTGGAACAGGACTTTGTTTCCCTATTACCAGCTCCTTGAATAGAGTCTGGCACATAGTAGATGCTCAAGAAATATTTCTTGAATGAAGGAATGGAGAAATGAAACAGGCTGTTCAAGATATTTTGAGCAGGGCTTCCCTGGTGGCGCAGTGGTTGAGCATCTGCCTGCTAATGCAGGGGACACGGGTTCGAGCCCTGGTCTGGGAGGATCCCACATGCCACGGAGCAACTAGGCCCGTGAGCCACAACTACTGAGCCTGCGCGTCTGGAGCCTGTGCTCCGCAACAAGAGAGGCCGCGATAGTGAGAGGCCCGCACACCGCAATGAAGAGTGGCCCCGCTTGCCACAACTAGAGAAAGCCCTCGCACAGAAACAAAGACCCAACACCGCCAAAAATAAATAAATAAAGTATCTTCTAACTTTAACACTAGAGTACTCGCCATTTCCCCATTTCTACAACAAATACACTTCTGCATGAAAACATAGACTAGGAAAATCTCATATTAGGTTTAAAAAAAAAAAGATATTTTGAGCAAAGGTATCTGGGGGTAACAGGCAGAGAGCAAGAGCCCTGGTGTGAGGGACAATGCAGAGAAGTTGGTCACAGGGAGGAACTGGACTTGTTGAGCTTTAGAGTCCTTCTCAACCCTTAAGTCTAAAGGTCCCAGGGGCTTGGATTCCACTGTTTTCTGATTTATTTATTATCTCACCTCCCTAGGAAGCCGCCTACAGTTCCATCATTCCATGATTCCATGGTTCCTCTGGGTAGCTTCAAGCAAAGGTTTCTTATTACTGTACTGACTCACTACCCAGCCAATCAGCAAGGCATCCAGACTCTAAAAGACCACCACAGACCTCATGAGTGGTCAAACTACAGCATCTTACCTTCTTGGGAAGGTGGTCCTGTCTTCTCTGGAGCTGAGAGGAGGTTGATGCACATGTAGTAGAGGAAACTGGAACACACCTGGTTTAGGGCTGAGTGACTTAGTGGGAGAAGAGGAAGACAGAACAAGAGAGTACATTGCTATTTTGGCTGGGACAGCATTATCCCTGCCATGTACTGGGGCACCACTGCTTTGTGCCAGAGCCCAATGAAGTTCTAACCATGGCCCTGGTAGAGAAGGTCTGGAGGTAGCTGTGAAAAGTAAATATGGAACCTGCTGCCCACAGATGTAACTTAGGCACTTGGCCCATATAGGCATTCACTAAAAATTTCCTGAAAAAAATAAATCAAGGAGGGCTACTAAGCTCCAATTTAATAAAACATATAGGGCTTCCCTGGTGGCACAGTGGTTAAGAATCCGCCTGCCAATGCAGGGGACACAGGTTTGAGTCCTGGTCCGGGAAGATCGCACATGCCATGGAGCAACTAAGCCTGTGCGCCACAACTAGTGAAGCCCACACACCTAGAGCCCGTGCTCCGCAACAAGAGAAGCCACCGCATGAGAAACCCGCGCACCGCAATGAAGAGTAGCCCCCACTCGCCGCAACTAGAGAAAGCCCGCGTGCAGCAACGAAGACCCAACGCAGCCAAAAATAAAATAAATAAATTTATTAAAAAAATAAAATAAAATAAAACATAGAAACAAAAAAGTCCTCCTGGGTCAGGAAAGGGCTGAGGCGTACTAGAAAAAGAGGAAGCTGTTGAATCCAAAATGGGTAGCTGAGGAGAACTACAAAAAACATCTAAAATTGTGACTCTGAATCCAGGTGGATCCCTGTATTCCCTCCTGAATGTTGGTGTTCTATTCGGAGATATGGAAGGAGAGCTAGACGCTGCACTGAGGTCACCCTGAGGACTGCAGGCAGTAACAAGTGGAATCTGCTGAGTAAATGCAGACAGGTGGCAAATCAAAAATGGGAAGGCACGGAATGCTGTCCTAGAAGCCTAAAGAGACAGACTGAGGCAGCAACCTCTCTACTTTAAACAAAAGAGTCTCTCCTCTGGAATTGCTGGGCTGGCAGCAACTAGAACACGATTCTCTCTTGATGGACACAGCATCGATTACCCTGTGAGGGCCTTGGTTTCCTTGTTTGTAAAATGAGGGGTTAGACAAATGATCTCTAAGAGCCCTTCCAGTTTTGATGTTACAGGTGCCCATCCAAGTATCACATGGAATGAAAGTCGTATCAGAACCAGACAAGTAAAAGCTACAGGAGCCCATCCAGCTCGTACCATCAGCTGCTGAGCAATTCCCACAGTGTCAATCCCCCCCAAGGTCCTATGACTAAACCACACTAATCAGAAATTTCCACTTGTCCAGTCAAGAAGGACACTTGTCCCCTTGGGACCATACATACCTCAGGCCGCTGCAGAACCTGGCCTTCAGTTCCAAGGTCAGTTGTATGAAGGATGAGGCAGCTTGGCAGAATTGAGAAGAAAGCAGAGAGCAATTTAAAGTAGACTTTTTACAGAGACTCCCAAGTCTGGGTGGTACTAGTTCTGGAATCACACAGACCCAGGTTTGAAATTTGCTCCATCACTATCTAGAAATGTGGCTCTGGAACACTTACTTAACTACTCTGAGACTCAGTTTTGATATCTATACCTCGAACGTTGTTGTGAAACTAAGTAAAATAAATGAATATAGAAGATCTAACAAATACTTAGCTCAGAGTAGGTACTGAATAAAAGTTCATCTTCCTTTCTGATGAACAGTCTGCATTAGCTGGTGACCCTGGCCCAGGCCCCTGCACTGCCTGACTCTCCTAGTTGCCCCGCTCCCACCCCGCCCTGCCATGCAGCTCTCTGTCAAAACTGACCTCTGTCCTGTCCATCCTTGGTCCCTGTAAAAGCAGTATTCTTGACAAGAGCTCCCACTATACCAGCTCCAGGGCTGGGGATAATCTTATTCTATTGCAGGGCTTCTGGTAGGGAATTAATCCCTCAGTTTCATAGTAACTTTCGAGGACAGCAGTTTAACCCATGGCTCCCTCAGCAGGGGAACGCCCAATTTGTCTGCTGAAAGGGTTCCTCGTGGTACAGACTCTCAGGGATCCAGAGTTTCTCCACCCCCAACTTCAGGTCTCTACCCCCTCTTGGCTGGCGGTGCCTGCTTCCCTCTTTTCTCTTGCAGTTTGGGCCCTGACCCTGTTCTCGCTGGCTTCAGGCTACATAGACCTCCCTGTAATCACACTTTCTCTACATGCCTTGCGCTCTGCACCACTGCCCCGCCGGAGATCTACACTTCTGAAGCTGCACCCATTCAGCACCCCAAGACTGGATTCTCTTGGCTCTTGAAGTATGGCAAGCAGAAAGAGCAGATGAAGGGAAGGAAAGGAGTATATGTCAGTTGTCACAATGACTAAGAGGTACACTCATTCAGGAAATCTACATATGTTGCCTCATTTCACTCCCATTATTATCACCATGTTCTAGTTGAGGACATTGCAGATAAGAAAATTAATTTGCCCAATGTCAATGAGCAAGGGATGTTTATTACACAACCCATATGTGCTAATCACAAAGGTCCTACTTTTTCCCCTCTTACACACAGCCTCCTACTGTCTCCTAGAAGTTCCTCCCACTTCCTACATGGAATAGCTTCCTAAGGGTTTCCTGTACTCTGTTCTTTTCCTAGAGAGAACAAAGATACCTCTGAACAGCGACAAGGGACCTCTCCAGGATGACCCAGACCATCAATCAGAAACTCGCTCAAAATCCCACATCAAATATACAGACAACTGCAAAAGGTATGCCCCTCAACTCCCCAGTTCTGGATCCTGGCCCCTCTCCTTTCCAAGGACCTTGCTCTGCTGAGTACCCCTGCATCTCTCTACTGCTCCTTCGTATACACTGCTAACAGAAATAAGTGTTTCCAGTCTTAGGGGGTACTAAAATCCTTCCTAACTCCATGTCCCCTTCCAATTACACCCCCAGTTCTCACCTCCCCCCTTACACCAAACTTATGGAAAGATTTGCCTATTTTGCCTTTACTGCCTCACCTTGAACTCACTCTTCAACTCACTACAGTCCGGCTTACACAGCAACTGCTCTGGCCGAGGTCACCAACAGCCTACATGATGCCAAGTCCAATATACATTTTTCAGTCCTTGTCTTACTTGACCTCTGGGATGCATCTGACACTCATGACCACTCCCTCATCTACAAAACTCTCTTCACTTGGCTTCCCTAATGTCATCCCCTTCTGGGTTTCTTCTTACCTCTCCAACCATTCCTTACCAGTGGACTTTGGAGTAATCTGTTCCGCCTGACCACTAAATATTGTACTTTATTTTGTCTTGGTCCTTTGATCATCTCATTTTACACACTCACCATGAGGAATCTCACCTGTTCCCCACTAGAGACTCAGCCCCACAAGGACAGGGGTCTGTTTTGTTCACTGCTACATCCTCTGCCCTAGGACAGTGCCCTTCATGTAGCAGGTACCCAATAAATGTTTGTTGAATGATTGAAAGGCTGGATGATGAAAACTTCTATATTTATTGTAAAGAAAAAAATGCTGCCTGCTATTCCAGTTCTACAAGGATCAAGCCATTAGCCAATGCAGTTCCTCAGCCCACCAACAGTGTACCCTGAGAGGAAGTCAGGATGGGGAAAAACAGGAAACATTCTGCACTTTGGATATACTGGCCCCTAGATAGTTAAGATGGCTATCTAAGGGAAATTTTCAAATGACCCCAGATTCTTGCATCTTCCCATACACAAAAAAAGGCACTAAAATCATTAACTTGAGATGTCCGTTTTTTGTGACTAGCAGTAATCATTTTATGATTGACTACACGTTTTCCAAACAAAAAAGTTCATATATATTGTGGCTTCCCGTTTACCTCTTTGGAGCAGTTCCTCAGAGCTATCTGAGAGGCTGTCTCCCAGGCTATAGTCCTCAGCAAGGTCCCCAAATAAAACTTAACTTACAACTCTTACATTGTGCGTTTTTCTTTCAAGTGACACTATATTTAAGACCAGATGTTTCCCATGACCTCAGACATAGTCAATTACCTACCTAAAAGCTCCACTGGGACATCTCACAGGCATCTCAGAGGTACCCTGATCCAAACTGATCACACCCTCTACTGCCTCCCCAAACCAGATCCTCCTCTAGGGAGCCTCCTCTCAATAAAAAACACCACCACCCACCTAGACGGCAGCCAGAAGCCAAGGCATTACCCTAAACTATTCCCTCTCCCTCATGCCCTACATCCAATCATTCTACCACAGCCCACCCCCCCACACACACACATACTACCTTAGTTCCTAACACCAACCTGAGTTAATGCAAGAGGTTGAACTTCTTGCCTCCAATCTTGCCTCCCTCTAACTCATGGTCCACACTGTTCCAAGAAGGATCTTTCTGAAACAGCAATCTGAGCCTGTCACTCTCCTTCTTTAAGACTCAATGATCCCAAGATAAAGTCCAAATTCCCAACCTGGTCAACAAGGCCCTTCATGACTGAGCCCTGGCTACCTCTCCATGGTAGACTTCCCACTGCATGCTATGTGACAGGAATAAAAGAAAAGACAGTAAATGATAATGATAAGGGGCAGGCATAGCATAAAGATTAAGAAAGCAGGCTCCAGAGCCAGATTAGACTCCCTGAGTTTGAATCCTGGGCACACCACTTCCTGTGTGACCTTGGGCAAGTTGTCCAACCTAAGTTTCAATGTGCTCATCAGCAGAATGAGGATAATCATAGTACATACTCCTTAGAGTTTTTCTGAGAATTAAATGAATGAATACATGTAAACCACTGAGAACAGTATCTAACACATAGTAAGAGCTTAATATTATGTTAGTTATCATTAGTTATTAATGATTACTACCATTCTCTCTACTCCCTTTTCTGCTTTTGGCTATCTCCCCTTCCCATTCTCACCATCACCACCACTTTCTGAAGAGGATAAAGGAGACTCTGACTCTGATTCCTGGGCTTACTCTGCAAATTGAGGTATTTATAGGATGAAAACTGGAGACGTGGGAAAGGAAGGTTTATATTTTGAAGAGAAAAAATGACTAGTGAGGGAAGAAAATAAATACATGCAAGAAGACCTGGAGAAGGCTGAAGGAGTCAAGAGCCACTTGGGTTCAATTTTAGGAAGGCATTTCAGTACAGTATAGTTAGACAGCACTTTCACACAGAGTGCTACCACTCTTCTATAAGGCACTTGCAAGTACACAGGACATTTTTCAGTTGTCACAATGACTGGGGATACTTCTGTCATTCAGGGCTCAGGAGCTAGAGACACTAAACATCTTGTGAGGTCTGAGGGAATGTGGAGGATGAGAGTAATTAGGGGAAGGAGGTCTGTTGTGGGCTCTGAACTGGAACCTTCTTGACATTCTCAGAGAAGTGTCAATTAATTTGAGAACTGCCTTTAAGGACTTTTGATTGATGGATGATATACCCTTCCACTCAACACTAGGCAGAGTGTGGATGTTGATTCTGAATGAATACGTAAGCCTCCCATCCACAGGTTATGCACTCTTTAAGTACCCTGAGCAGCTGCCTAAGGCGCCTGCCTCCCTCCCAACTTCCACACTTGCCTGCTGCCTACCAAGCTTCTTGGAGAATTCCTCCTTCATATGGGGGACGATGACAAAAAGGCTGTGCAGAACTGAGAGGAAAACCTCCATCAAGGCTGGATGAGTGGCCTGTTCCGAGTACCTCTGCAAAGAACCAAGAGGAAGAGCACAGTCCTCCAGGACTGAGCCTCTGAAGAAGAAACAGCATCAGCAAAAACTGCATCATCTAGCAATGGGAGACTAAATTCTTCCATTTCAAGGGCACAAGAAACACTAGGGGACCTGAAGTCACAAGCCTGCATCCAAGGCTTACATCTTCTGCCACTTGATAAACTGTTCAAGATTCATTACCGCTCTGGGCCTCTACCAAAGAGTAAAACAGAAATAACAAGTCCTACCTCCCAGAAACAAATGATATCTCATGTGTAAAAGGCACTTTCTAAACTGTAATGCAGAGTGACGCTCATGCTTCTAACATATAATAATTTAGTTTACAAACTTCCTTCACGTTTCTTTTTCATGTGATCATTGAACAGAATCATGAGGCAGCCTGATATGGTAGACAGAGCTCTGGAATAAGAGTAGAGAAATCTGAGTTCTATTTCAAGCTCTGTACGAAGTCGCTGTGTGCCCTTGGGTCAGTCACCCCCTCCCTTCTCGCTGTTTCAGTTCCCTGTGTGTAAATAGGCAGGGCCTCAGGGACATGGTTCTTACAGATACTTTTCATTTGGTTTTCAAACCAAGTTTTTTTCGACTAGAAAAGTAATACAAGCTCATTAAAGAAAATGTGTAAAATACAGAAAAGTAGAAAGCAAGAATAATACAGTAATTCTATGATCTAGCCCTAGATCTAGCTCTAATGCTCCATAAATCTAGGAGGAAGGCAGAGCAGGTGAGGAAGGGCTACTGCTAGTGCGAGCCAGTCAGAGCTGCAATCCCGGGCTCCTGAGAGCTACCCACCTGAAGACCCTGGCACTCTGCCTCAGAGGCTTCTTCAAGAAAAAGAGGCTCTCCTGTCAGAACCAGAGGATGCTCCCCTGCTGCCACCTACTGTTCCCAGTGGGTATTTTGGCGGTGTCCTTTCCCAACTAACAGTGGCTCCTCACAGGCTCACAGGATATCCAAACCTCAAAGAGGACAAGACTCACCCAAGGTCATCTGGGCAGTCAACAGCTCTGGACCCCGCTCTTCCTACTATCTCCATCTCAAGTCAGCTCAAACCCAGGGCTCTCTTCAGGTCTCTCACCTGTCATTTTATAGAACTCACATATGTGCTCCTTAGTGAAGCCTAGATCAGACATTGACTGCTACTCTTTACTAAGCAGAAAAATACATAGGTTCAAACCTCAGAACTGTCATATACTTGCTTTACAACCATAGAAAAATGACAAGCTCATCTTTAAATTGGGGGAAATGATAGGACCTATTTCACAGGGTCACTGGGAGGGTTAAATTATGAATATAAGGCATTTATCACTTCATAAACATTACCTATTTATTATTTTATTATTACTGCTTTCTACTTTTTAAGAGGCATCTATTAATCTATTATTTACAACCAAACACTGTACTGTGATTTTAAAACCAAAGGAAAAGTGGCTGCAAGAACAACACTGCTACGACTCTCAGAAGGTCCAGTTGAGCAGTCGAGTCACTGTCTTGTGCCTCTCAGCCTGGCTTGCTCTCACATTCTTCTCCTCCCCAAGCTTCATGCTGTCCAAGGCTCAGGAAAACCCACCATCACCATGGGGATACACAAGGAGTCACAGGCACTGAGAAGAAATTCTGAGAAGGCCTCCAAGGTGTCTTCTTTCTCAGCACTGGGAGCTGTGAACGGATTCTCCTGGGCCGAAGGCTCGCTCTGGAATTCCACAGCCAACCTAAGAAATCAATGTGTGGGTATATCTACAACTACCTATGCAACATAAAGGTTAGAAGCATCCTCCTAGAGGGATACCTGAGCTCAGGGCTCAGGGAAAGTCTCCCGACCAGCAGATCTGGAGAAAATTCCAGACGCCTCAGTGAGGGAGAACCTGGTCTTTGGTCACCTCTTCAGCTTCGTGCTCCCTACCCTCTCTCCCATAACACATGACTCATCCACCCTACTACATGTATTTCCCTGAATATACCATGCTGTTTGCTGTTTCACATCTCTTTGCCTTTACATATGCTGCTCTCTCTACTTGGAATGCCTTCCCCAGGTTTGTGACAACGTAATGAATTCCACACATATAAACAAAACTGTCTCTTCCCCAGGAGACTGTGAGCTCCTTGTGGGTAGGAGCTAATCTGACTTACCTTTCTACTCCCACTGTCTAGCACCAGGCCTGGCACACAGTAGATACAACAAATACTTGTTCATGTGTACTGAATTAATCCAACAAGCATTCAGTGAACACCTATAGCACTAGGTTACTTGGGAAGAGGAACAAACCTGAGTGAGATACAACCTCATTGCACAGTAACAAAAACTTCGCCAGGGGGGAATCTTTAGAAACCTCCTCCACATACCCATTCCATACCCCACACGCATCCCCAGCCTCCATCCCAGCCAAAGTCCTCTCACTACGCAGCAAAGCATCAGAAACCAAGTGCTGCTTCTAGAGCTTCATCCTTTGTCCGATTCCTTTCTACACCCACCCTCCATACTACTCCCTCATCAGACCACAGAGGGCCCCTCACCTGCAGGCATTTCTAAATCCCTCCAGAGTGCTCAGGAGGAAGCTTCCTCTTCGAAGAATGGTCTTCTCCGAATCTCTACTGGAGGCATGGCCCTGAGGTGAGAAGGAAAGAGGGGAACCTATTGGCCACGTACCTACTTCGTGTTCTGGTCTTTGCTTAGAGGACTACAGACTTCTTCCTCTCACACTGGAGTCTGGCATTCCCATACACCTAACAATTTCCAGGGGATCTTAGGTACATCCCCACAAATCCAGCCATCTAATAGCTCCTTTAAAACATGGTAGAAGAGGAAACCTTAACCACTTGGCTCCCTGTGAAGCACAGGACTGGTTCTTGTTCTGTTATACGCAGAAAACTGTCACAGGCTAGTGGACATTAGCCTAACTGGCTATAATGCCCGTATTATTGCTCCAAAACACACACAAAAATCCCCACCGCCTCAGGCGTGAAGAGCTTAGTTTCCAAAGTTAATCCTGAAAGACATAATCAGCACCCACGTTAATAGTATTTCTTCTGATATTTTAAGTCCATGGCCCATTAAAAGCCAACAATTATGACACAGTGCACAGTGGTCAGATTCTTTCTAAGATTATAGCGAATCCAGCCTTAAATAATCTTGTGAGCATGTTTACCATACCTGCTTGGATGATATAAAAGACAAAGTGGGGCTTCCCTGGTGGCGCAGTGGTTGAGAGTCCGCCTGCCGATGCAGGGGACGCGGGTTCGTGCCCCGGTCCGGGAAGATCCCACATGCCGCGGAGCGGCTGGGCCCGTGAGCCATGGCCGCTGAGCCTGCGCGTCCGGAGCCTGTGCTCCGCAACGGGAGAGGCCACAACGGTGAGAGGCCCGCATACCGCAAAAAAATAAAAATAATAAATAAATAAAAGACAAAGTGTGTAGTAGGCTTGGGTACAAACACCCTGGGATTTACTATCCAAACTCAGGTCCTTGCTAGCTTTGGACCTGAGAGAAAAACTATTTAACCCCTGCGACTTCAGTTTCATAATGAGGATAACGATTATTAAGTCCTACAGTTCTGCAGTTAGGAAAAAAAATAACATCTCATTGTAGGCGTGTGTGCATGAGAAAAACCTATAAAGTAGCATATAAAGGTAATGCAATGTACTAATTATCTTCCAAAAACACATTACAGCATGATCTCCAGAAGAAGCAGGCTGCAGTGCACTGACCAGGGGCCTCCAGTTCAACGGGATCTGGGAAAAATCTGCACATCGGCTCAGCATGGCTTTGAGCAAGGCCTGCAGCTCCTTGTACAGCACAGGTAGAGCACTCTGATGATCCTTCCTGCACCCAGAGAGACAAAGGTAGGCCTATGGTGAGGTAAGGGTACTCCAAGGTACCCTCAGGTTCTCAGGCAATGGGGGACAGGTGGTAGATCAGAACACGGGTCCAGGATCTGATCTGATAAAAACCCTTGCTCCAACACATATCTGCTGCACGACTTCATGCACATTCCTCATCCTCTCTAGCCCTCAGTTTCTTCATCTAGTCAATGAAAGTTAATAGTACTCTCCTCATAGAATTATTCTAAGGATCAAATTGGATAATGTACGCCAAACACTCAGCATGATGTTTGCTAGTTAGTAAGTCCTTATAAATGACAGCTAAGACTATTATTATTGTTATTAAAGATACAGAAGGTTTTCTCACTGAGAAGGGCCTCCCAGGGAAAAAAGTACTATCTAGAACAGAAGGTGGTCACTGTTCTCAAATAAGTGATAAACTGTCTTGGGGACGAGAGATCAAATTTGCTGTTTCCTTGATGAGGAAAATCAGGATCAATAGGTAAACGTTATCAAAGACCCAGATCTTATTTAAAGAATATAAGGAAGAACTTTCTAAGAGTCAAAACTCTATAAAGTGGGCTTCCCTGGTGGCACAGTGGTTAAGAATTCTCCTGCCAATGCAGGGGACGTGGGCTCGAGCCCTGGTCCGGGAAGATCCCACATGCTGCAGAGCAACTAAGCCTGTGCGCCACAACTAGTGAGCCTGCGCTCTAGAGCCTGCGAGCCACAACTACTGAAGCCCGCGCGCCTAGAGCCTGTGCTCCACAAGAGAAGCCACTGCAATGAGAAGCCTGCGCACTGCAACGAAGAGCAGCCCCCACTTGTCGCAACTAGAGAAAGCCCGCGCACAGCAACAAAGACCCAATGCCGCCAAAAATAAATTAAATAAATAAATTTTTAAAAAAAGAAGAATGAAATAATGCCATTTGTAGCAGCATGGGTAGACCTGGAGATTATCTTATTAAGTGAAGTAAGTCAGACAGAGAAAAACAAATATCATATGATATCGCTTATATGTGGAATCTAAAAAAAAAATGATACAAATGAACTTATTTACAAAACAGAAAAACAGACTCACAGAAAACAATCTTATGGGAAGGGTGGGGGGAGGGATAGATTGGGAATTTGGGATTGACATATGAACAGAGAGCAATCTGCTGGGCCTTCTAACAGGCACTCCATTAACTGTATACAGTGAAGGCTTGATTTCCCCTTTCCCTCTTCATTTCTGGAAGCTCTAACTTTCTATCCTACATTGACTGTCAAGCCCTGGTTCTGCCATCTTTAAATTCTTTCAGCAGTTCTCACTTTTCATTCCTCCTTCCGGTTGTGCTCCCCAGAGACCCTCTGAACCACTCCACCTCAGAGGGACCACCTCAGTAAAAATTCTGAAAAATTAAAGTCAAAAGTAAAATTATCTAAGGATTAATAACCAGCCCCCTACCCACAGCTCTCCACAATTCTGACCCAACCAGCTTTCTGGCTTCTTCATGTACTACTCCCCTTCACACAATCTGCTGGCCAGACTGGCTACCGTACCCTCAGTAATCCCTAAATTTTCCTACCTACATGTTTTGGCCAACCCTGGTCCTTCCACAAATCTAAATCTCTCTCATCCCTCATAGCACAGCTCAAATACTACCTCCTGTCTGAAAGGTGCTAAAGGTGCTACCAGTCCCCCATAACACTGACCTCCTGGGAGATTTCCAGCTCTGCATGGGAACTTCTGATTGACTCTGGCTCTTACTCTATGTCTTTGTTACCCTGTTGGTTTACTCATCTCACCCTTGTTGGGATTCATGCCCCAGATTTAGAGATTCAAATCCAGGAAAGGACAAAAGGGGAAAAGAGACAAACTGAAGCCATTATAATGTAAATGCTTTTCTTTTATTCAATTTTTAGAAGCAACCTAGAGTCAAGTGATGAAGACTTAAATATAGTTACAGAAGAGACTATAAATGTTAACAAACTTTACAATATAAAATTAAAGGTATAGGGAGTTCCCTGGTAGCGCAGTGGTTTCCACCTGCCAATGCAGGGGACACGGGTTCCAGCCCTGGTCCGGGAAGATCCCACGTGCCGCAGAGCAACTAAGCCCGTGCACCACAACTACTGCGCCTGCATTCTAGAGCCCGCAAGCCACAACTACTGAGTCCATGTGTCACAACTACTGAGCCCGCATGCCACAACCACTGAAGCCCACGCACCTAAAGCCCATGCTCTGCAACAAGAGAAACCACCGCCACGAGAAGCCTGCGCACTGCAACTAGAGAAAGCCCGCGCGCAGCAACGAAGACCCAACGCAGCCAAAAATAAATAAAGAAATTTATAAAATTTTTAAAAATTATAAAATAAAATAAAGTCCCCAATGGACATTTCACTCCCCAGGTCTTCCTTTTAAAATAAATAACTAAATAAAATTAAAGGTACAGCTGACATTGAGAAGTAGACGGTAAGGAGAAGGGAAAGAAAGAGCTGGGGTGCTAATATACTCAGCTAACGAAGTAGGGTGTCAAGAGGTACTGCTTCAAGTTGAGGGAACAAGAAACACAAGTTTTAAGTATATTATTTAAAATTTTGAAAACATAACATCAATTAACATAAAATGGTAACTAGCAAAAATGCCAAGGAAGTGTAGAGAAGACAAAATAATGTGACCTAAGTCTTGTTTTTCTTATTGGCAAGTCAATGAATAATGTTCTAAATTGACAAATAAAGAAATAGCATTACAAGCATATTGTTTAGATTTAGGGAGATAAATCACCAGAACTAGAACCAAAATGAGTTAAAATTAGTTTCCTTTAGGAAGTGGGGACAGGGGGCTGTTCCTTTTCATGATAAACCTTGTGTGTATTTTATTTTTTATCACTTAAATACATTACTTTGTTAGATTTTTAAAAGGGAGGGCGTGGAAACAAAGTAAAATTTTCTATACAAATAAATATGGGTTATCCTCCATTAGTTTTCTCAAGATATCAAGCATCTTACTAAGGAATGATTTCCCATCATGACCCTAGGATTGCTTAGTCTCACCATCCATTTTAACATCATTCATATACTGAGTATCTATTAGGAGTGAGGCATATAGCAGTGAAAAAAATGACATGGTCCCTTATCTCCTGGAGATTATTTTATATAGTGGAGGAGACACAGAACAAATGAATAAACAAGAACTGTCAAGTGTCTGGTAGGTGCTGTAATAGCCAGATGGGTCAGTTAGGGAAGGACACTCTGAATGAGACCTGAATGATGGGAAGAGTCCAGTCATGCAAAGATTTCAGGGAAGAGTATTTTGGGCAGAAGGAAAAATTAGTAGAAAGGAAGTGGGGGCAAGGTCTGGACTAAAACAAATGACCTAATTTTAAAAAGTTACATCCACAAAATAAATACAGAATAAAATCCTGTTTTAAAAAAACATGCAGAGAATTGGAAAGAACTCTTCCAAATTAAAAATATGAAAGCAGAAATAAAACACTCAATAGTAGAGGTGAAAATAAAGTCAAGAAAATCTCCTGGAAACTAGTACATAATGACAAAAAGATAAAAAACTGTCAGACAAAGAAAAGAAAGAGATGACCAATCCAGGAGGCCCAACATCCAAATGGCAGTTCCAGGAAGACAGAACAGAGTAAACAGAGCAGCGGAAGAAATAATTCAATGAAATTTCCCTGACCTAAAGGACAAGCATCCCCTGGAAGCTGCTCTGGCCTTGACAGGCCCTCGGGTACACGCAGGGGTGGAAAGTTCAGCCTGTCTGGGTCTCTCACCTCAGAAAGGCAGAAATGGCCTTCACTGCCTCAGCAGCCACCTCCAGCACAGGGCTGTTCACTGCCTCTTGGAGGGCACGGCCAGCATCTCTGCACAGGGCTGAGCTTGGGAACAGCTTGATCTCCTCTGGCTGCCTGAGAAATTGTAAATGAGAAATGAGTGTGTGAACTCCTATCACTGACCCCACCAGGAATAAATACCTCACTTCTTTCCTTCTCCAGTCTGGCCCCTACAGGCCTGACGCGTCACTACTTTGCTCACCGAGTCAGGATCTGAGTAAAGAGCAGCAGGCCCTGCTTGTGCAGCTCGGTGTTGTTCATCCTCAGGATTCCCTGTAGGCTCCTCACCACTGACTCGATCCCTACCGCAAAATGACATGGCAGAGGCCAGGGATCAGGGCTTGTTGGCTTCTTTACTGCCTTCCCAGGAGAGATGAGAGGCTCTGGACAGCAAATATTTGCTAGCAGCCCTCATGGAGCAGTCCTGACAAGTTGAGCTGATGGGACAGGACTGTGAGATCTTTGAGGGAAGGCCCTTATCTGATTCATCTCTGTCTCCCCAAACCCAGCACAACCCAAAGCACGACCCTGACATTCGAGGTATTTAGTCAATACCTACCAGCTGAGCTTCACCTTCTCTACTACACGCACTCCTATTTCTCCTCAAAGAATAAGGTAGGACATCCACTCCTCCAGGAAGCATTCCCTGGTCCACTCAGGCAGAGCTGTGGGCCTCCCCTGAGCTCCTACATGTCTTGTACCTCCCCTCTTGCACAGTCTTAATAAGCTTGCTTATATCTCCCTCCCCTTCCAGAGGACAGGGACCACATTTTATGTATCTCTAAATCTCTAGGTTCCAGCCTGGTGCCTGGCATAGAATAAGAACACAGAATATAAAATGAGTAACTAAATGTGCCCAGTCTAAAAATCTAGATGTGATATAAAAAGTCCCAGACAAGAAAGGTATCACCAGGAAAGAAGAAGAAGGGACAGTTTCAAAAAACTTTGAAAGGATAAATCAGCAAAACTTGGGGACTAACTAGATGGATAGATATCTGGGGTGCAGGAAAAGACTGAATCCAAGACTGAGTAAAGTTGCTCTTAAGGTGCAACAGGAATTCATTTAGTGGCCCTTCTCTTGCTAAACATATATACTGCCAATCAATGAAGAACAGAACTGTTTGGATATCACTGCTTGCACGTGGAATCTGGTAATGAGTTTGGGCTGATGGATATGACCAGACCAGCACCCCTCTCCAAGGTGTAGGCTGGCCCCCCGTCACTGATGTTGCCACCTAACTTCAAAGTGCTGTCCACCTGAGCCAGAGCTAGTACAGGACCCACAATACCAACCGTACACCGTGTGGCACTTGGAAAAGAAGAGTGGCTCTTCTGCCAGAAGTATCAAGCAGTTGTAGCTGGACCAGACAAGCACTTCACTGGAAGAGGAAAGATGCTCAAAGAGGAACTCTGGCCAGGGAGACAGGAGGAAAACAGTCAATGACAACAGTGTAATCATGATCCCTTAACTAACGCTATGGCCTTGGATTTATTCAGCATCTCACACCTGCCACTTCATCTGTTCACACACCCTCTTGACGAGACATGATCATTCATTCACAGATAAACCTGGAAAATGCCCTCAGACTTATGGTGTAACCTTATCTTTTTAATAGATGGGGAAACTGAGACCTAGAGAGAAACAGTTGGTGGTAGAGGCGGGACTGGAATTCAGGTCCCCTAATTCTCAGGATGGGCAGCAGCATGATACAGAGAAAAGAGACTTTAGAGCCAGACAGCCTTGATTTTGTATCCCTTCTCTGCCAATGCCGAGTCTTGCTGATTTAAACAAGTTATTTCCCTTCTCTAGTTCAATTTCCTTATTCATAAAATAGCAAAGATGAGGACCTAAATGTGGCAACATTTGCGATGCACCTCAGGGCATATTTCCTGGCTCATAACAAACCTTCAAGACACATTAGTTCATTTTGCCTCCCTGGTCCACGGGTCTTTCCACCACCCCACGCTAGGTGTTTATTCCTAGATGGTCAAATTAATGACAAAGTTCAGTGACAAACTGCTCAAGGTCATATTAGAAATCTGTAGCAAGAGGATTCAGACTTCATGAGGTCTATTTCCTAGAGTCTGTCATATACAATGAACATGCCACCAACCATCCCTCCAGTATGCATATCAAAGAACTCCCAACAAGACTGCTGCTGCTGCTACTCAAGGGTCTCCAGGCACAACTCTGCGATCCTCAGAGGAGAAAGTTAGAAGGGGCCTCCTACCTGGGATGTCAGCATGGATGAAGGCTGGGGCGTGCTTTGCTGGCGAGTGGACCAGTACTGCAGTTATACAGTGGGCACTGGCCACCTGCAGAGTCTCATCTCTGGAAAGGAGAAGCTGGAGAAACAGGCAGCAAAATGTGTCACAGTCACACCACTGACAGGACCAGAGGGAAGCAGCCTGAATGCCTCAGGGCAGGAGCCTGATTTGTCTCTGAATCCCTCACACACTACTGGTGCCAGGCATAAGGATGGTGCTCAAGGAGTGCAGTTATAGATTATGGAAAGGAGTCTCTGTCAACAGCAGCAGGAGAGAAACAGAACAAAAGAACACAATGGCACTCAAAGAACACTAACATCATCCCCAAGAAGGGCTCAGGCCTTCATTGGCAAAAGTACTTTCACAGCCCTCATCTGGTTTTGATGTTTCAACAAGCCTGGGACATAAGGGAAGGTTCTGCTATGAGCCTTGCTTCAAAGAATGTGCAGAAAAGAGTTAACATTGCAGGCCTGAGTCTGTTATCCTTAGAAAGTCCTGCCTGCAAGGCTGGCCACTCACTGGGTTTGGGAAGTTGAATTTCAGGAGGGTTCTCAACCCTCCAAGAACTGGTAAAAGTGGCTCACTGTGACTAAACTATTTGCACAAGCAATGCAGTTTATGCTGAACCCACCCCTACTTTCTTTCTGGGAATCTAGAATTTTGGTATGTGCTAGGCAGAGGGTGCCTCTATAACCAGCCAGCTCCCAATTAAAACCTAGGGCACAGGTTTTAACTTATCCTTTCATGACTGAAAGAAAACCAACTTTGAGCCTTCTAATAGCATATTGTTTTGGCCAGTAAGAAAATACTTAGGAAATCCTGGATAGAAGGAGTGGTAGATAAGGAAAAAGGCCCAGGAAGCATTCAGGTTCCCTTGTTATTGAACCCAGAGACCACGAACCACAAGACAACTACCTTTTTGAGCACCAAAGGCAGTGAGGTCTCTCCTGGTGGCCCCTCAACACTCTCAGTACTTTCCACCAGCGCAGATTTGTTCATGATCATGGACACAAAGAGGTCATACTTCAGCAGCTGCCTCAGCAAACCTAGAAAACAAAGGGGTTGGGAAGTGAGGCAAGAGGAGCATAGGCACCAGAATACACCCAAGGCAGCTCCTCCGACTTCCCCTAGAAACTTCTTCATGTCTCCATAGATATTCCTAAGTATTTTATTCTTTTTAATGCTGTTGTAAATGGGACTGTTTTCTTAGTTTCTTTTTCATATTGTTTGTTGCTAGTATATAGAAACACAAGTGATTTTGTATCCTACAATTTTACTGAATTCATTTATTAGTTTTAACAGTTTTTAGTGTAGTTTTTAGGGGTTTCTATATATAAGGTAATGTCATCTGAAAACAGAGTCAATTTTACTTCTTCCTTCCTTTACTTCTGTCTCTTATTTCTTTCTCTTGCCTAATTGTTCTGGCTAGGACTTCAAGTACTAGGCTGAATAGAATCCCACCTTTTTCTTTGCAATCTCCACGAAAGCATGTACCACAATGGACTCTGATCACATCTGTCCTCCACATTGGGCTATGAACTCCCACAGATGAGAGCCTGGGTTTGATCATCTTTATGACCCCAGAGCCCAGAACAGGGCCTGGCTCAGAATGAACACTCTCTATGTGTGGCTGAACTAGTCATAACAGAGCTCTTGGCCCAAACTGTGAAAAGAAATTGTTGTTACCCACAGACTATGCTTTTCCCTGTAGCTCCTGCTCTGAAACAGGTCCTCACCCAGTCACCAATCACAGTGCCCATTTGCTCTATCCAAAATACAAAAGCTCCCTGCTCAAAAGCATTTAGTAGATCTCGTGTATTTATGTAAGGAAGTAACAGGAGAGGCTGAAAGGGTACACTGAGCTTCAAATAACAAGCAGAGAAACTTGGACTTCACTCTGGAGGCCAGAGGGAGCCATAGATGATTTTCCAAATAGAAGACTGACAGGATGCAAGCTATGCAGTGTGAAGATTAATTTGACAGCAAGTACAGGATGCACCAGGGCATGCAGTAAAGACCAGAGGCAAAAAAATTGCTGTCCCACTCTTCTTCCTCTTCTCCTTCCAAAGATGACGTTCTTAGGATACCACACCCAACATTAGGCATCTTTCGCAGTCTGTGCCTCTTATCTCCCAAACCCACAGCTTCTATCCGTTGCAAAGCAGCAAACCTCCCCACCACTAGTGAGCCAATATCTCAAATCCTCAAGCAAAACCTCAAAAGCTTTCTCTTTTCTCTCCAGTCCCATGTCTTACCCAAGCAGTTGATCTTTAGCTCCTTTGTCTGGGCACCATCCATGGTAGAAAGGAAGAGAGGACACAGTTTCTCCCGGAAATGGCCCAAAAGCATCTCGGCTGCAACTGGTGAGGAGTACAGCTTCCCATAAAGGTAGCAGACAGAAGCTTGCACCCCCTCACTGGGGTATACTAAACCTCTCAACAGATGTTCCATCAGGTCACCTATCCAGAAAACAACCAAGGGGCCAGGGGAACCTCACAATGTCAACTGCTAGATGACACTCCAAACTATTGCCCTGAATGGAATAGTGATGGTAATCCCCTACAATGCCCCACAATACATGATTTCTGGGAACTTAATCAAAAGGGAAAACCAAGGCTTAGAGAAGTTAAGTGATTTACCCTTGGATAAATACTCTGTGAGATATTTATCTGCTTTTACTGATAGAAAAAAAGTGCTTCTATATTCCAGAATTAATTCTTCCTCTCACCTGAAAGGAAGGCTCATAGTAGGTACTTAATTCTTTTGTGTTAACAAAATGAATTGAAGGAGCCCAAGACCAGAGTTGAGAAACACTTTTTTTCCAATTGGCCAACATAGAGCAGATTTTGCAGATGGGGAAACTAAAGCCTAGAGAAGGAAAGTAATGACTTCCCAGATGTACACAGTGAATGGACCACCCAGATGGAAGTGTGATCAAAACAGGTGAAAGGGTAGTGGTAGCTCTTCCCCAGAGGTCACTCACTGTGCTCCATCACAAGCTTGTCTGCCAGAGCAGGGATCGCATCCACCAACTTGCCGAGAAGGGTCAGGGTGGCCAGGCTGCCTCGCATGGAGGGCATGTTACACAGCTACAGAGAGTGAACATACTCTGCTCTATAAATTAGGATCAGGACAGATCTCCCACCAAAATTCATCTTGCCCTATCCACACCAAACCCTGTACTGCATGTGTCTCTCACCAGAGTCAGTAATCAGCCTCTTTAGCTAAGTGTCTATATCCCCTATTGGACTGGGAAGTCCCGAAGGAAAGGGACTGAGTCAGATTCCTCTCAGTGTCCTCAGTACCTAGCTCAGTACATGTTTGTTAAACTAAATTAAAATGAGCATATTTTGCCTCCTATGGAGCCAGAAACTGGGAGGTGAAATTTGGGAACATCATAAAGATGGAATTCTAGTTCATTGCAAAAAAAAATTGGTTATCATCATCATTATTGTTATATTATCACTGAACCCTCTATTTGTCAGGTACTATGCTTGATGCTTTACAGGCAGAGTCAATAGTAAATATTTCACCTTTTCTACTGACTAGCTGTAGTACCTTAAGTAAGATTCCTAACTCTTCTGGTGGGAATTAATACTAGGACCAACTTCATAGGGTTGTTGGGAGGACTAAATGAGACAGTGCATGTAAAGCACCAACATAGTGCCTAGCATATAGAAAGTGCTCAAAATGTTAAGTGGCATAATCATAATGATAAATGTTGATATATATAATTATAAATTCAATCATATGTTAACCACATGCAGAGTAATTATAATGACATGATTATTTGACATTATTTCTAATTAAATGTTGCTCTTGATGGTGTTAAATGAACATTTGTCTTCCTTTTGCAAAAAAAAAAAAAAAGTGACTCTGATATTATTCCTAAATCTTAAACACAATGCAGAAGCTGCTTGTTTAACTGATATCTATGGCTACATTGAAGAAAGCTGGTTAAATATACCTTCTCAGTGTTTACCTTAGATGCTGATAAAAGCAAATGCCTTCAGTATAAAATAAACCAAACAAAAATACTAAGGCAAGAGAGCAGTTAGTGAACATATTTCCTTAATAGTGAACATATTTCCTTAATAAATTCATCAAGGAAATCTGTATTATATTTAGGAGGATATAGAGAATGGCCATGGATGATTACGCCAGAAAATGGACTTCAGCACATGGAGGCAGCATTTGGGAGACTGAAAAGGGAAGGAAAGAAGCTACAAAGAGTACTGGAGCAGAAGACCCAGGCCCTAGCTCTGGCTCTGCCACTGACTCAGTGACCTCAGGCAAGTCCCTTTTCCTCTCCGGATTTCAATCTCCCCATCTATCCAAAGAAGGGTTGACCCAGCTCTGACATCTGAGGATTCTGAGGGGTACTGAAGAACCAACAGCTACTTTACTGACCTCTTTGTGACACTCATACAGCAGGCAATGAATGGTCTGCTCCAACTTCAGCTGAGTTGTAAGCTGGATAAGGACTGAGAAGACACAATAACATTACTAATCAGAAGACAACCCATGGCCCACAGTTCACTTTTCATAGTCCTTCTAATCAAAGTCATTTGCTTGTGGTAATCGGCATTAGTCTTTTCTATCTCCCCCATTCTTCACTGTTTTTAATCAATGGTTGACAACTAGGCTGTACATTAGAATCACCTAGGAAGCTTAAAAAAAGAAAAAAAAAACTAACACCCAAGTCCCACCCCAGACCAATTAAATCAGAATCTCTAGATAAAGGGTCTAAGCATCTGGATACTTTTTTAGTTTCCCAGGTAAGTCTATTGTGAAGCCAAGGTTGAAAACTACTATGTTATTTCTACCTTTTTCCTTCCTCAGAATTTGCTACTTCATATATGAAAAAAACAGAATTAGGAGTTAGTTCCTGTGCCAATAATTGGCGATAATATTATCACTGAACCCCAAACCCGCCCTTCTATACAATTGTTTGTGATACTTCTGCTGGTGTCTTTGAGGAGGAGTAAAGAAGAGGCTGGCTCTACAAGTCTGGGGAAAGCTGCAGACTAGATCTGGCTGCTGCTGAGGGAAGGCTCTGCCACCTCCAGGGTAAAGAAGCATTCTAGGACAACACTCACAGAAACAGGAAGACAGGAAGCAAACAGGAAACAGTAAGGAAGGAGCAAGTCCTTCTCCCTCTAGCTTTGCAATCTCCATCTAGTATCCACCACCTCAGTGAAGTTCCTGGGATCTGATGAGGGTTCTGCAGGCTATGCTGGTACCAACCAGGAGCAGATGGCTTTAGGATTATAGCCCCACTCAAGAGTGGTCTTGAGGAAAATGGTGAAGGGAAATCTCCCCACCCCTGCCAGTTGTCGGACCTTCGAGGGGTACATCTGTTTGTCCACATTCTCTAGACTGAGAGATGGGCAAAAGTACATACAGATCATATTGATTTATCTGTCACAGCTGCTAGCAGTTACAGCTGCTAACTGCATGTCTGGATAGTCATGGACCCAGCAGCAGCCAAGCAGCATCCTCTCCTCAGAGGTTTGTGTTTCATGTATGGGGTCCTTCCTCCAAACTTGTAAGTCTTAATAATTCCAACCTCTCCCTTTGTTTCCCTATCCCTAGGGGTGGAAGCTGTTTTCAAAAATTGCTACCTCAGTGAAACTTGGTTCACTTTTGCCTTCAGTAACCTAGTCAATAATTCTTTAAAGTTTTTTTCTGTTCACATAACTTGTGTGGTTTATGTTTCGTGACTATAACCTAACTGATACAGTTCTTGCTCTTTCGGCAAGAATCCTCGCATCCCAGGGACTTCCCTAGTGGCGCAGTGGTTGGGAGTCCGCCTGCCAACGCAGGGGACATGGGTTTGAACCCTGGTCCAGGAAGAGCCCGCATGCTGTAGAGCAACTAAGCCCGTAAGCCACGGCTACTGAGCCTGCACTCTAGAGCCCACGTGCCACAACTGCTGATCCCGCATGCCTGGAGTCCATGCTCCACAATGGGAGAGGCCACCACAATGAGAAGGCTGCGCGCTATGGCGAAGACCCAACGCAGCCAAAAATAACATAAAATGAAATGGATAAGTTTATTAAAAAAAGGAAAAAAAAGAAAAGAATCCTCTCATCCCAATGCTCTTGTCTTCCTTCTTCTTGAGTCCTTTATAGGTAAACCCAGGCACTTCCACCGCCTATGTGCAGACAACTTCCAACCAACCAATATGAATGTAACAAAAACAGAGTTTTGTACATGTCTCTGTAACAGCACTCATCAGCCCTTGTTATTTACCAGACAATCTCTCTTCCAGATTGTAAACTCTTACAGGATAGGGACCATGTCAGATACAACGCTAGTGTCTGATACAGTACGTGGCACAGAGTAGGTGTCCAAGAAAGAAATGCAAAATTAATGATTGATAATTGAATTTTCTTTATCTGTCTCTAAAATGGAACATTTCATCAAGGTCTCAAATAATCAAAGCTGCAATTCAGGCTAATATCCCCGGCTTCAAATGCTAGGTACACACAGTTTAATCTTACCTTCAATACAGAGGTCTGTTATACTCCCATCCTCCACATTGCATAACAGTCCTTGGAGCAGAAGGAGGTAAGAGGGGGATGGTTAACAGATAAAAGACAAACAAATCCAGAAAGGCACACTGTGAATTCTAAGACTAACAGCAGCTTTAAGCAATGTCCCAGCTAAAATCTATCCTCAGCACCAAACCCTAGATTTTCAGTAACCCACTCTGGCTTTAAGAGGATAAAAATAGTCAGTATGGCACAGCACAAAAACTGTGTGTTCTGGAGTCTCTAACAGACCTGGAGTAAAATTCCAGTTCTGCCAGCTGTTAGCTAAGACCTCCCTGAGCCTTGGAGATCATCCTCTCTCCCTTAAAAGACTGCCCTGGCAGTTAAAAGCCTGAAAAGCCTCCGGCAGAGAAAAGCACCCAATTCAAGTTAGCTCCCTTCCTCCCTAAAAGGGCTCATTCCATAGGACATTATAATTGTATTAAAAGAAGGGACCTTTTGGGCTTCCCTGCTGGCGCAGTGGTTGAGAGTCCGCCTGCCGATGCAGGGGACACGGGTTCGTGCCCCGGTCCGGGAAGATCCCACATGCTGCGGAGCGGCTGGGCCCGTAAGCCATGGCCGCTGAGCCTGCGCGTCCGGAGCCTGTGCTCCGCAACGGGAGAGGCCACAACAGTGAGAGGCCCATGTACCGGGGGAAAAAAAAAAAAAAAAGAAGGGACCTTTTAATCCATCTCATTTTACACATGAAGAAACTAAGGTACAGAAGAGAAGAAGTAACTCAATCAGGGTCACACTCAGATCAGCAGACTCCAGATCTGACTTCTAATCCTGTTCAAAGACCACAGAGACTGGACTTTTTGAAAGATCACACATTTCCTACATTCATCTTCACACTTTTACTAACCTCTGAGCTGTGGTAAAGCCAGTTACCATACAATGCATCGTGTATCTTAGAAAGGGGACAATTTCTTCATTATTATGACAAAACAACTTACTAGTAAGTTAAACTGTTACATCGCAAAAAGTCTAAACTATGGTTTCAAGACCATTTCTCCAAGACCCCAAAAGCAAATGTACAAGGTATACATGCAAAATTCATGCCAAGTTTTCCTTTCAATCTCACCGAAAAGCATGCTTATGAAGTGGATACAGACTCTCTGATCCTGAGCCACCAGCTGCATGACCAGGGAGGCATGCCTCATGAGAGCATCTCGGAAGCCGGACAGCACGTGCTTCTTGCGCACCAACTTGGAGCAGATGAAGAAAAATATTCAATAGCAACCAAGTCTCAGCCATTCTGAACCCAAACAAGTGTAATTTCCAAATATAATTACAAGATAATACTGGTAGAATCATCTAAACTATGGAGCATGAAAAAGGGCATCATTTACATACAGGAATCCATGTGTTCAAACAAAGGATTATACAAGAGTGAAGGTTCCTAATAAAGTATATTTACATAGCACTTTACTGTTCACAAATCACTCATTTGTCAACTAGCTCATTTAAGCCTAATGAGTTGGTAAAGCAAGCAAAAACAGATATTATTATCGCCATTTTGGAGATGAGAAAACTGAGGCTCAGGCACCTTCCCAAGGACTCAAATCTAAGTATCCAACCAGGTGTTGTCCAAGGTCAGGGCTCTTTCCACAGTCTGTGAGAGTGATACTGGGGACCATTCATGAGCCTCACTGAGGTAGGTAGAGAAAAATTCATTCTTCCTTTCAATGTAGATATAAATCTTCACACTCAATTCACCTCCCTATACAGGGAACTGTGTAGCAGCTGTGCAAAGTACTCAAGACAATAGCAAAACTTAGGTCAAAAAAGGGGTGTGCACCGAGGACAGAACTGGAACATGGGTACAACTGACTACATCACCCCTTCGACTGGTGAAAACTGAAGCTAAGAAAAGTGTGTTCAATAAAAGGTGGAGAAGTTGCATCTCTTATTGCCTCTAAACTGTGTAAATCTCCTGTTCTCCTTCACCAATTCCTCCCACATAATGCATTAAGCTAGTGATCTAAATGAGTTACTCAAAAATTTTCCATGACGTCCCTTCACCTGACAGATTAAATCCAAGCTCCTTAGCTTGCATTCAAACTCCTAAAGGAACTGATCTCAACCGTGGCTCTCCAATCTCATCTCCCTCAACTGCCCTTCAAATACATTCTGATTACCTCCCAAACTCATCCTTCCTAATCCTTGCCTCCTGGAAAAAGCTCCCCCATTTCCTCTAGCCCAAATCTCACCCATCTTCTCAAGCGTAATTCAAATGCTTCCTCCTCTAAAGAACCTTTCCTAATTTCACTCCTTAACCCACACAGCACTTGACCACAAATATGTCCACCTTCTAGATTCCCAGGAATGCAATCTCTTATTTTCTTCCCTACCTCACTGTCTTATTCATCTCTATGTCTCACTGTCCAACAATGGCAGCCTCAGAACTCTAGCCTCAGTGATATTGCAGATGTTACCAGCTAGCCCAGCGGTTCTCAGAGCTGTCTTTGGATCCCTGAGGGTGCCCAGAACACTTTCAGGGGATCCACAAGATCAAAATTATTTCTGTATAATACTAAGATGCTATTTGCCTTTTCCACTTATTCTCTTACAAGTGTACAGTATTTTTCAAAGGAGGCATGTCACAACAGATAAAATGCAGAAATATATGAGAACCCAGCTGTCCTCTATTAAGCCAGACATTAAAAAGATTTGCAAAAATGTAAAACAAAGACATTCCTTACACTCTTTTTTGCTTTGAAAATAGTTATTTTTTAAATCATTTATGCCACAGAACTGTTCACTAAAATAGTAAATTGTGTGTTATCAATACCTATATTTTGCCAAAATAAAAAGAATTATATTAATATGTAATGGACTATTATTTTTATAAATTTATTTATTTTTGGCTGTGTTGGGTCTTTGCTGCGGTGCACGGGCTTCTCATTGCGGTGGCTTCTCTTGTTGTGGAGCACGGGCTCTAGGCATGCGGGCTTCAGTAGTTGTGACACACAGGCTCACTAGTTGTGGCGCACAGGCTTAGTTACTTCACAGCATGTGGGATCTTCCCAGACCAGGGATCGAACCCGTGTTCCCTACATTGGCAGGTGGATTCTCAACTACTGCACCACCAGGGAAGCCCTACTATTATTTTTAAATGAATCCTTTAAACTTTTGTTATTTTTAATACAGTAAATAAACAAAAGCTCTTTGGGGGTCCTCAACACTTTTAAAAAGTGTAAAGCCAGACTTCCCTGATGGCACAATGGTTGAGAATCTGTCTGCCAATGGAGGGGACAAAGGTTCAATCCCTGGTCGGGGAAGATCCCACATGCCGCGTAGCAACTAAGCCCGTGTGCCACAACGACTGAGCCTGCGCTCTAGAGCCCGCGAGCCACAACTACCGAGCCCACATGCCACAACTATTGAGCCCGCGTGCCTAGAGCCCGTGCTCCCAACAAGAGAAGCCACTGCAATGAGAAGCCCGCGCACTGCGACGAAGAGTAGCCCCCCTTGGCCGCAACTAGAGAAAGCCCGGTAGCAGCGAAGACCCAACACAGCCAAAAATAAATAAATAAATAGTTTTTTAAAAAGTGTGAAGCCATCCCTAGAGCAAAAATTTGAGAACCGCTGATCTAGCTCATCCCCCACCCACCCACGGCAACAATTCCAGCCCTGTGACTCTGAGAGAACAGTCATCTCCCAAACTCTTCTTGGAGGTCTCCACGGACAAAAAACTCACTGCGAAGGTGGGTAGGCATTGAAGGAACAGGCAGGCCACGCTTCAGCCAGCTCTGCCTCTCAGAAAGCTCTTCCCCTCACCCCACTCCTGCTGGGCCGTAACTTCCACTCGTCCTGCCGCCACTGAGCCCAAGGAGCCCCCTCCTCCCATTCGCACAGTCAGAAAGTGAAGGAATAAGCCCCCAGGGTGCGCGCACCTTGCCCTCAGGCTGAGCGGGGACTCAAGCGGGAGGGAGCCTGAGTGAAGGCTAAACCCTGGAGAAGTGGTGAGAGGGTCAGCAAAGGGCAGGGCAGCTGAGAGAAGGGCTTACGGGAAGGTGGGAACGCGTGCCAGTGAGTCTAGGCTGGGGGCCCTGGGAGCCCCGGGTTTAGTGCGGACAGGGTAGGCCCACTTGAGGCGCAGGGCCAGGGTCTGGGCCTCCTTGGGGAAGGGGATGCTGAGCGGTCTGCGGGGTAGGCCGCCGTGGCCGGTAAGGGGGTGGGCCTGTTTAGGGGCTAGATTTAATGAGGCGGGTGGGCCCGGCTTAGTTTCGGGGAAGGTGCGCTCGGTTGAAGGGAGTTGCTCCCGCCCGGTTGGTGAGGGAAATGCCAGTTCGCACCGATACGCTAGGCTCTGGCAGCAGCTCCAGCGCGCAGGCCAGGCAGAGGCGTGGGGGCACGGGCAGCAGCCAGCGCGGGTCGTGCCGGTAATGGGCCCTCTCAAAGAGCAGCGCTGCCTCTTCGTCCCTCCCGGGCCTGGGAAGGCCTGCCGCTGGCTCCCTCACAGACATCTCTCCGCTTGCGTTCTACCACGGCAGCACCTTTTCCCGCGCAGTTCATGCGCAGGCGCACTTGGCAGAGCTCGACACGGACGCGTGGGGAGAAGGGTAATGCGCGTGCGCGAACCGAATGCCAGCCAGTCTCAGGAGAGCAGCGGCCCCTGTGGGCGGGTGACGCGCCTCAGGAGTCGGAAGAGCGTTACCTCTAAGCCTCAAGCTGTTTGCTCTTGGAGCCTGCAGGAATTCGTCTTTACCACGCCGAAGGTTGAAAAGCATTTATAAAGACGCTGTTATTATCCTTGAAAAAGTAAGAAAAGGAAACAATCTATTTCTGGTATTTAAAAAGTAAACGATCTCAGGGATTCTTATCGAAAAACTATCAGCTCTATTATTTTAAATTTACATGGCACCTTTCAAACAATCTAAGGTGACACCTTTCTTTCAGAGATTCTAAGATGGTCCCCTTAAATTATCGTCTCACAGAGGGCTGCACAGTACTTGCGATTTTGTGAGCGCAGAAGGTATACTGAAGAAGAAAAAATAGTTTGTTGTTAAGTGTATTAACAAAACCCGTCAATCTACAAGGATTTAATTAGCACCAAAGTGCCCAGCAACCGGTTAGTGTTAAAGGAGATAAGTTCAAGAGATGTTTTCTACATTCAGAAGCAGTGTGACAGAGTAGAAAAAGTGATTTCCATGCAAAATAATTTGGAAAACAATGGTTTATTTTTAATGTAGTATTATGAACTGATTCTTGAGAAAAGTAGATTTAACATGGAAAAATCCTCGTTAAAATGCTAAGTGTACAAAAGATGCAGAATTATATACATAAGTATGTAAAATAAATAAGCAAACATTTATTCAACACCATTAAATTATATTATAGCAGTAATATATGTTCAGTGAAGAAAATAGAAGAAAAAAATATTTTGATGTATTTTCTTCTAGTCTTTTTCTATACCTTTTTACAACAGCAACATACAAAGGTGTGTAAACTTTTCTCAGAAAAAATATATCATGTACATCTTCCATATAATTAAACATTATTCTATGTTTACATTTTTAATGTCAACAAATTATGTATTCTTTTAGACAAAATTTGGAGCCAGGAACTCCGCTATGATCTAGAGGATTCAAAAGTGAGCAAGAGACAGTCCCTGTGCTCAAGGAACTAGAACTAGTCAAGGAGAAAGAGAAACAAATTATTACAGTTGGGTACATTTGTGTTAGTTATCTATTGCTGCATAACAATCCATGTAATGGATTGAATGGTGACCCTCAAAAAGACACCTCCATGTCTGCTGTGGACTGAATTGTGTCCCCCAGATTCAGATGTTGAAGTCCTAACCCCTAATGTGACTGTATTTGGAGATAGGGCCTTTAAGGGGGTAATTAAGTTTAAATGAAGTCATAAGGGTGACACCCTAATCCAATTGGAGGCCTTATAAAAAGAGGAAGAGAGAAAGATCTATCTCTCTCTTTATGTACAGGCATTGAGGAAAGGCCGTGTGAGGACATAGTGAAAAGGTGACCATCTCTAAGCCAGGAAGAGAGCTCTCACCAGAAACCAAATTAACCAAAACCTTGATCTTGAACTTCTAGCCTATAGAACTATGAGAAAATAAACTTCTGTTGTTTAAGCCACCCATGCTGTATTATTTTGTTATAGCAGCTGGAGCAAACTAATGTAACGTCGAAAATCCCCACAACCTGTAAATTACCTTTTTTCCAAAGGATCTTTACAGTTGTAATTAAGGATCTTGAAATGAAGATATCATCCAGAGTATCCAGTGGGCCCTAAATCCAATGATAACTGTCTTGAGAAGAGGCACACAGAGTAAAGGAGGAGGCACTGTGACCACGGAGGCAGAGATTGGAGTGATGGTGCCACAAGCCAACAAATGCCTGCAGCCACCAGAAGCTGGAAGAGACAAGGAATGGATTGCCCTCTAGAGCCTTTGGTAGCAGTGTAGCCCTGCTGACATCTTGATTTCATTCAGACTTCCGGCCTCCAGAACAGAGAGAATAAATTTCAGTTGTTTTAAGCCACCAAGTTTGTGGCAATTTGTTACAGTCGCCATAGAAAACTAACACACCCCAATATTTAGCAGCTTAAAACAACAAACATTTATTATCTCATAGTTTCTGTGGATCAGGAATCCAGGCATGGCTTAGCAAGGTGACCCTGGCTCAAAGTCTCTCCTGAGGTTGTACTCATCTCAAGGCTCACTAGGGCCAAAGGATCTGCTTCCAAGTTCACTCAAATGATTGGTGGCAGAATTCATTTCCTCAAAGGCTGCCGGACTGAGGGCCTCACTTTCTTGAGGGCTGTTATCCAACGGCCGCCTCAGTTCCTTGCCACATGTGCCTTTCCATAAGGCAGTGCACAAAATGGAGGACAGCTTCCCTCAGGGAACAAGCAAGAGAATTGAGAGAAGTTACCCAAGATGGAAGCTACAGCCTTTTAACCTGTTCCCAGAAGTGACATTCCATCATTTCTGCTGTATCCTATTCGTTGGAAGTGAGTCGCTGGATCCAATCCACACTCGAGGAGGGGAGAATACACAGGGCATGAATACCAGAAGGTAGGGAGCATCGGGAGCCTTCTTAGAGCCTGCCAACCCCAGTATAAGTGCCGTGGTAGTGGTAGGCAACACATAGGAAGAAAAACATCAAAACATTAACTGGGTGATGGGATTATGGATTGTTTTTCCCTTTTTTGAATTTTCTAAACTCTCTTTAATGAGCATGTATGGGTTTGACAATGAATTTAAAAATAGGAAAGCTAAATGAAAGGGAAGAAAGGAAGGGAGAAAGGAAAGAAGTGGGGGAGGATAAAGGAGAGAGGAGGAGAAAACCTGAATTGAATTTTCTGAATTAAATTTGAGTTCTGTGAATCTGCTTCAACCTGCTGAAGCTGTCTACAGAAGTATCACAAGACATAATGCCTTTTAGCTAAGAAGTTTCAGACTTGATTGAAAAAAACAATTAGCTCCAGGATGTCCTGGAGGGTGAGGTGAGGGAAAACAACAAGGATTAGGGTTGCCAGTGCTTGAGAATTGAAGAGGTGGAAATGGTTTTTCCGTGAAATCTGTTCACAGGCAGCAGAATCCCAGCAGGGCAGATACTCAGTGATCAGCTCCCTTCCTTGTGACTGAAAGGACATGAATAATAGTGTCCGGTGCAGAGCACCACCCCTCCCACAAGCAGCTGAAGCTATTTGAGCATCCGACCTCAATCAGAATTAGCTTGGAATAGGACAGGACTGAACTATGATAGAAACTTCAGTAAACCCTCCTCTGAGGAACTGGAGAGGGGAGGTGTCAGGAGATGGCATTGGGCTGACCCACATTCCCTGAACCTTCAAAACCATAGAGTAGAAGTAGCTTCTATCCCACCCACAAAGTATCCCAGACCGCCAAAGGGGGGCGCTCATAAAACGTGTACCAAAGAAATCAGAACCCCACAGGGCCCAAATAACCAATTTTATTAGAGGTTATTTTATCATGCCCTTTGGGAGTAAGCAGACCACTCTCCTGCCTTCTCTGACGTGTTTTGAGGATTCTGAACCCACTGCCTACTTCCTAAAGCCATGCTGGAGCAGGAAACCCCTCAAATGCTTCATAAGACCAAACTTTTGGGGGGCTGGTGGATTCCTTGGGGCCCCATGTGGGTTCTCAATTTCCTCAAGTTCTTCTGTTTTGGGAAGAGCAACCCCAGCACCGCAGTGACCTGGTGGCTGAAGGTCCCTCTTCAAAGAAGCGTGGTCTCTGATGCTGTCCTCCCTTGCATGTGGGTCACCCACTTCGGGAAGCAGGATAGGATCAGGATCCCTCACACTCAGGTTGGGGGCTAAGTGCTGGGGCTTGGCCAGGTGTGGGGACCAGGAAATCCTCTTCAAAAAGCTCATGCTCAGCCTTGCTGCAGCAGAGTGCAGACTCCTTTTGGAGCTGAAGGTGTCTGTGGGACAGGAGGAAGGCTGCTGCCCAGCCCCTCTGCCTTCCTCCAGCTCCAGGCTTCCTCTTCTCCTGTGTGTGGGCTGCTGACATTTGAATCTGGGGGGCTCCTGAGATGCGTGCTCCTTCCTCCAGTGGTCTGCCCCAGAGTACGAGATCCTCGCTCTGCCGGGAGCCCTCTCTGCCATCTGGGAGACCCCTGGCCTGACCGTTTTCCTGCTCCCGCTGTTCTCACTGGAGGGTTCTTGGACGCTTTCTTGGCCACACCAGCTACTAGATTCTGCTGCAGGCCTGGGGTTCCTGGGAGCAGTGAGCTTGGCCCCAGGAGGAGCCTCTTTCTGGACATCCTGTCGTTCTCTGAGGCCCCCTGGTGGTCTGACCCTCTTAGGCTTTTCAGGATGGATAGAAATGCCCATTGGCTCTGTCTGGTGTGGTCTTCGCTTCTCCAGAGCTCTGGCCTGCGTAGGAGGTTTTGAGCTTTTCCTTTCTTGGCGCCGAACGCTCTGGGACCTCTCTGGGGACTTAAGGCCTGGCCTGGGGCCTTGGGCCCCACAATGCCTTTCCTGCTGCCCCTGCAGCTCACAGGCTTTGTGTAACCCAAGGAGCCTCACCCCCTCAAGGGGCAGTGGGCATGGTGCTAAGAAGTTAAAGTGCAAGTAGGATTCTAGGATCTGCTGGGGGAGGCCCCACTTCAGGTGTGCAATCTTCCGCTGCATAAGGGACTCCAGGAGCAGTAGCTGGCACTTCGTGAGGACTGGCCACTTCGGCAGGATGGTGAGGGCAGTGGGAAAATCCACCAGAGCTGTGGCAGCTTGGGGGGCTTGGCCACATGAGACAGAGGGACAGGCAGAGGGCAGGCCCAGGGCAGCAGCCAAAGACTGTGGGTTGCAGAGCTGTCGAGTCAGGCCAGAGGTCTTCCCTGGAACCACTCCTTTGTCCCTTTGTCGGCTTTTCTGGAGTTTAGGTTGGGCCTGCCAGGAGGCTGGAATGACACTGTGCTTCCTGGCAGTGGCCGTGCTCTGGCTGGCCAAATGCTCTCCCTCCCCACTGGCAAGCAGGAAGAGTTCATTCTGGTGGGGGAGAGCCTTCATCTCAGGGCAGGGAGCAGAGGCCACAGCCTGTTCCTGGTCCATGGCCCCATATCCAGAGCCAGTGAGGGCTGGGGGCCCCTCACCCACAGAACGGTCAACTCGGAGATTGCCTTTAGCAGCATCCTTTCCTCTGACTTGGCCCTTGTTTCTTCCCCTTAGTACTCGAAGCCTTCCAGCATCCTCAGCTCTGCACTTTCTCTGGCTCCCTACATCCTGGATTTCTGCAGCGTCCTCATCTTCACCCTTATTCTGGCTGCCTTGCCCTTGTATCTGGATCTCTCCATCGATTTCACTTCTTAACTCTCCCTGATAATCTCCCCCAGGAGGCTGGGTCTCTTTATCATCACCACCTGTGGTCCCTCTCAGGTTTCTCTTCTCTTGGATTTGAAATTCTGCACCATTCTCACCTCCCATCTGCTCCTCTTTCTTCCATTCTGCTGAATGAGTTTCCATATCAGTTTTACTTGCTAATTCTCCCCAGTTCTCTGCCTCAGATGCCTGGGCATTTGCACCATCCTTGCCTCTAATGTGTTCCTGATTTTTCCACTTCAGTATGAGAATCCTTCCATTAATTTCACTGTTTAACTGATGCTGGTTTTCTTCCCCAAGTTCCTGAGTCTCTTTACCATGTTCACCTTTAACGCCTCTCAGGTTTCTCTTCCCTGTTGCCTGGATGTCTGTACTATTCTCATCAACAAACTGCTCCTGATTCCTCCTTCCTGGTAGATGGGTCTCTACATGAGGTACACCTCTTAATTGTCTCTGGTTCTCTGCCTCAGGCGCCAGGATATTTGCACCATCTTCATCTCCGTTCTTTCTCTGGTCTCTCTTCTCCAGTGCCTGAATTTCTGCTCTATGTTCACCTCCAATCTGGTCCTGATTCCCCCAACATGGTATCTTGAATTCTCTGCCAATTTCACTTGCTACTAGTTTCTGGTCTCCCCAGAATCGTGCCTGGATCACCACCCAATCCTCCTCTCTTATCTCCCTGAGGTTCTTCCTTCTAGATATCTGGCTTTCCCCAGAATCCTCACCTGTTTTCAGGCCTTGATTTCCCCACCCCACTTGAAGTTCATGTCTTAGTTGTTTCTGGATCTCTACCCTAAATGCTTGGACCTTCCCAGCTTTCTCATTTCCGTTTTGATCCTGCATCTCCCACCCTGGTGTCTGGATCTCTGTAACATTCTCACTTTGAACGCATTCCTGTTTTCCCCACCCCAGGGCTTGGGTCTCTAGGCCATCCTCTTTTTTCACTTCCCCCAAGTTCTCCCTCCCAGATATCTGAATTTGCACAGCATTCTCACCTCCAACCTGGCCCTTTCTTCTCCTCTTTTCTGCCTGAATTTCTATACTAGTATCACCTTTAATCTGGTCTTGTTTTCCCCACCCTGGCAGCTGGGTTTCCCCACCATTCTCAGTTCCAGTCTGGCCCTGCTTCCTCAACACTTGGGCCTGGGTCTCTCCTTCATCCTCTCCTCTGGCTTCTTTCTTATTCTTCTCAAAAGACTGGGTCTCTATAGCATCCTTATTCCTACTCCTATCCTGGGTCTCCCACATTGGCGTTTGGGTCTCTGCATCAATTTTACATCTTAACTGTTTCTGTTTCTCTCCTCTTCGTGCCTGAGTTTCAGGAAGATTCTCACCTCCAGCATCCCTCCGATTTCTCTTCTGTAGTTCCTGACTTTCAGCTCTATTCTCAACTCTCACCTGGTCTTGATTCTCCCACCATGGAGTCAAGATCTCTCCAACAGCTTTACTTATTACTAGTCTCTGTCTCCCCAACTCCAGGACCTTAGGCTCTGCCTTGTCCTCCATCCCAAAGTTTATTGGGAGTTGCCTTCCAGATGCCTGAATTTCCCAAGCATCCTCTCCTCTTCTCTCTCTCTGGTTCACCCACCCTGGAGCCTGGGTCTCTCTACTATCCTCTCTGCCTAGTGTCCGGTTTTCCCTCCCTGGTGCCCAGGCCTCTCGTGGGCAGCGCCAGGACTTCCAGATGGGCATTCCCACTTGCTGGTTGGAAGGAACCGGTAGGAACTCTCTGGAACAGAACTGCAACCTCTGGGCTGATGGGAGGTTTGGGCAAGAGGCCATGGAGGTGGGGTGGCATCTCATGTCGACAATATGCTCCAGTGGTACCAGTTCTTCTGAGGAGTGGACCAACAGCTGCTCCATCCCTTGGCACGTGTCCAGGGCAGGGGGCAGTGGCTTGAAAATCAGGTGAGTCTGGTCATCACTACGACACCAGGGTACCTGCCACGCTTCCCAAGAACTGTCCTGAACTAGCATACAGGTGCTTAAAAAGGAGGTGGTGCAAAAGATGTGTTCCAAAGGTGGGTAGGCATCCCAAGGTAAACCTTGACCTGGGTGCTGACTAGAAAGCAGATGTTGGGTCCATGAATCCTGGTGGCTCCTCCAGTATTCCCCTCTCTTATTTTGGGCCCATTGTTGGGCATCCAGGCCCCTGAACTGGCCAGGACTGAAGGAGAATTCAGGGGTCAGCCCAAAACAAGTGTCATGTCTCATGGAGGGCACTGCCCCCTTCTGCGATGGCACCTGTAGGTGAGAACAGAGAAGCAAAATTTTGCATTCACATTATCTCATCTAATCCTCAAATCAGGATTGTAATCCCCATTATCCAGATGAGGATGCTGGGGCTCAGGAATGGGGAGTCAGTTCTCTTAGGGAAAACAGTATTCATTCAAGAAAGAAAGATAAAGAGTTTACTCCAGGCCAGGCACTGTTCTAGGTGCTGGCGGTACCAGCATGAACAAGACAGAAAACGTCTTTGTTGGGAGCTGTCTTTTAGACATGGAAGACACAATAACTAAGTATACAACATAATGTTAGGTGTTGAAAAGTGTTTTGTTGGTTTGTGTTTTTTTTGGCCACGCTGCATGGCATGAGGAATCTCAGTTCTCAGACCAGGGATCAAACCCGTGCCCCCTGCAGTGGAAGCGTGGAGTCTTAATCACTGGACTGCCAGGGAAGTCCCCTTGAAAAGTGTTCTAATGGAAATAAAAGCAGAGTGGGAATGGGGTTAGCTCCTTTAGACATATTGGTCAGAGAAGGCCTCTCAGAGGAGGTGACATTTGAATGGAGACCTGAATGAAGCAAGGGACAAACCAAGTGACATCTGAGGAAAGAGCATTGTAGGCAGAGGAGACATTAAGTGCAAAGGCCCTGAGGATGGAACTGGGTCATTTGTATAAGAACAGCTAGGAGGCCTGTGTGGCCAGAATGGAATGAGTGAGTGATGAAGACAGCGCTAGGAGATGAGGTCAGAGAGGAATGCAGGGCAGATTATTCTGAGCCTTGGAGTTGTGGTTAGGAGTTGGATTTTATTCTGAGTTTGACTGGAAGTGTATCCATCAGAGCCATTGCAGAGTCTTGAGTGGCAAAGTCCTGTGATCTGTTTTTTTTAAAGTTGGTTCTTGCTCATGAGCATAATGTTAGGCTTAAGCCAGGTGCAAAAAAAATACTGTATGATTCCATACGGACAAAACTAGTCTATGCTATTAGAAATCAGCACAGTTGTGTCTGCAACCTTCTGGGCTGCTGGTAGTGGTCTATTTCTTTTTTTTAAAAAATTCTTCTTATTTTTTTTAAATTTTTATTTATTTATTTTTGGCTGTGTTGGGTCTTTGTTGCTGCGCTCATGCTTTCTCTAGTTGCGGCAAGCGGGGACTACTCTTCATTGCAGTGGCTTCTCTTGCTGTGGAGCAGAGGATCTAGGCGCGCGGGCTTCAGTAGTTGTGGCACGTGGGCTCAGTAGCTTTGGCTCACGGGCTCTAGAGCACAGGCTCAGTAGTTGTGGCGCACGGGCTTAGTTGCTCTGCGGCATGTGGGATCTTCCTGGACCAGGGCTCGAACCCATGTCCCCTGCCTTGGCAGGCAGATTCTTAACCACTGCGCCACCAGGGAAGTCCAGTGGTCTGTTTCTTAATCAAGTGCTGCACCTGGATGTGTTCAGTTTGCAAAAATTCATTGATCTATACACTTATAATCTGTATATGTATATTCCCTTGGATTAACATTTTTTAATATAAATTTATTTATTTATTTATTTTTGGCTGCGTTGGGTCTTCGTTGCTGCATGCAGGCTTTCTCTAGTTGCATCAAGTGGGGGCTACTCTTTGTTGCAGTGCATGGGCTTCTCATCATTGTGGCTTCTGTTGTTGTGGAATACAGGCTCTAGGCGCACAGGCTTCAGTGGTTGCAGCACGCGGGCTCAGTAGTTGTGGCTCGCGGGCTCTAGAGTGCAGCCTCAGTAGTTGTGGTGCATAGGTTTAGTTGCTCCATGGCATGTGGGATCTTCCCAGACCAGGGCTCGAACCCGTGTCCCCTGCATTGGCAGGCGGATTCTTAACCACTGCGCCACCAGGGAAGTCTGGGTTAACATTTTTAAAAAGAGAAAGAAGAAATTCATTCAGTTGGCTGCATAGAGCACTGACGATGGTTGGGTGAGAGAGAAAGCAGGAACCAGGCAGAAGGCAGTACCTACAGTCCAGGTGAGCCCTGAGGGTGGCTTTGCCCAGGAGGGTGAAGTGAAGTTTTAAGAAGTGATCAGATTCGGGGCTTCCCTGGTGGCGCAGTGGTTAAGAATCTGCCTGCTAATGCAGGGGACACGGGTTCGAGCCCTGGTCTGGGAGGATCCCACATGCCGTGGAGCAACTGGGCCCGTGAGCCACAACTACTGAGCCTGTGCGTCTGGAGCCTGTGCTCCGCAACAAGAGAGGCCGTGATAGTGAGAGGCCTGCGCACCGCGATGAACAGTGGCCCCCGCTTGCCACAACTAGAGAAAGCCCTCGCACAGAAATGAAGACCCAAAACAGCCAAAGTAAATAAATAAATTTAAAAAAAAAAAGGAAGAAGAAGTGATCAGATTTGAGATACGGGTTGCAAGTAGAGCCCATAGGACTTGCAGGTGGATTGATCCTGAGGAGTGAGGGAGAGAGAAGTCCAGGGTGACCGCTGGGTTTGGGGCAAGATAATGCTCTTCCTGACCAGTCTGAGTTCATCTCTGATACACAGGGCATAGAACAGGGTCCTTGTAACAAATGACTGAGACAATCATGGTGTTGAGGGAAGGAGGTGTGTAGGATCCCCTCACCTTGATGACCTTCCTCATGCTGGAGTGGGTCCTGGTGATCTGGTGCCAGTAGTTCTGGACCTGTCAGATCAGAAAGAGGCAGAGGACAAGCAGGTTGCCGCAGCACCGAGGGTCCCTGCAGCTGTGATTCTCGGAGAGCAGGCCCCGCACTGGCTCCCACTCAGGGCCCTGGAATGGGGCCCCACCATGGCACAGACGCCCAGGAGGGGCAGCAACATGACACAGCTTAGGTCAGGCAGGTGGTGTTCAGGAGTTGTAGGGCAGGACTGGTATGGCTGACCCAGCCACTTCAGGGCGGGGTAGCCCCTGCCTCATAGCACCCCCGTCGCTAAGGCCACCTCACAAAGGCTCCTGATGCTGCAGCCTCAGCTCCAGCTGCTGCACCTGGCATCAGGGCTGGATAACATGCCCTCAGTACAGGTGAGGGCAACATCAGGGAACTGCCCAAAAGGAATTAAGAGGAAGAAGAACTTGTTCTAAATATCCTGACCTCTGGAATGGAGAGATTAAGTTCCCCTGTGTATGATGGAGGGATGGAAACTGCAGTCTGCTTGCTTTCTTTCTTCCTATTTGATACTTTCATCCTTTTGTCCATCAGGCTATCCAATATCAAACATTTAATGAACACTGTATTGAATGTGTGTTCTTGTTTAACCACCCAACATATCCTGATTTTTTGTTAGGGGATTACTTTCCCATCTCAAGATCACTGTTTGTAGGAGTATAAATGCTACCCTGGAGACTTTCACCCAAAGGTTATATTCAAAATATTGAATTACAGAGCAGGCAGGGTCATCAGCCAATCAGAATGGGCCACGCCTTAACCCTTTAATACCTGGGTGGTAAGTGGCCCCTGGGGTCCCAGTAGAAGGGCATCACCTATTTACCAACCAGTTGGGAAGTATTTCTCTACTTTAAGAACCCAGGGACTTCCCTGGTGGCATAGTGGTTAAGAATCTGCCTGCCAGTGCAGGGGACACAGGTTTGAGCCCTGGTCTTGGAAGATCCACATGCCACGGAGCAACTAAGCCTGCGAGCCACAACTACTGAGCCCGCATGCCACAACTACTGAAGCCTGCGTGCCTAGAGCCCGTGCTCCGCAACAAGAGAAACCACCGCAGGGAGCAGCATGCCCACTGCAACGAACAGTAGCCCCTGCTCACCACAACTAGAGAAAGCCCGTGCGCAGCAACAAAGACCCAGTGCAGCCAAAAATAAATAAATAAAATAAATAAATTTTTTTAAAAAAGAACTCAATATACCACACAATGTATCTTGGTTAAATGTTACCCCGGCTTATACCTGATACTCTTTCACAGGCCCAGGACAGCCAAGGAGTGGAGGTGTGACCTAAGTTTGGCCAATTGGGCCCTCTCTTCCAGGGCTCTAACTATCAAGGTAGGGATAGGAAGCTGGTAAAAAAAAAAAAAAGAAAAGCAGCCCATGGCAGCTAGAAACTGGCCCAGCTCTATCAGTTAGGCCTGATGTTGCTAGGAGCTGGCCTGACACTCATAGCTGAGCCTTGGTGTTCTCCTGTTGAACATAAAATACTTCATAGAGTGTCAGCATCAGACAAAACCACTCTAACTGTGATAATCAAGAAAAAAACAAGACCACTCTTTAGTCATGTCTGAACACAGACAAAAGCATGAACATTGTCAAAACCACAAAAATAACCAAACACCTTACCATCCTGGCTAATATCTATTTTGTCACCAATTATAGCTTTAGCCTCACTTCATTCCTTCCACCTTGTAGATAAGATTTATTAGGATGCCCAATCATAGAATTACTCACACTTTCTAATAGCGTCTAATCCAGAGCAAAGCCCATTTCCTTGAACCCTCCCGAAATCATTTGACACAAGGTCAAATCCTATAGTAAATCCAAACACCCTCTTACTGAGAAGTGCCACAGTTCCCCATGGTATGTGTTCTCCCTTGTTGCAATGAGTAATAACACTGTAGAGGTGTGTGCCTGGTGGTCTTTAGCTAAATTTAGGACACTGGTGTAAGATTTTATGTCTGGTCCTGCTCGCACAACCAGCTCCCCTTGAGCCTCCAGGCTCCACTGCAGAGTCTTTTCCCAGATTCCTTTTTGCTTGCTTCCCACCAAAGATCCCTAAGTGAAAAAGAACTTCCTTTGGATCAGGCACAGTGCCAAAAGATAGATATCCAAAGTGTCCAAGGCATCTACCAGCCCTGCTCTCATAAAGCTCTCAGTATGGTTGGAAAGGCAAACACTGAATAAAGACAGAGTTGACGAAGGCTACAAAGGGCAAGTACAGGGGGCTTGTGGGTGCATCCAGCAGGGGTAATTACCTGGTCTGGATGATCAGGGAGGCTTCACTGAAGAGGTGATGAATACTAAGCAGAACAGTGGAGCACATCACATCACTCCCAAAAGAGAGTGATGGATGGGCTTGGGGAGACTGCGGTGAGCTCAGGGTAGAAAAAGAAGGTGGGTGGGGCTGTAACATGCGGATGAGGAGGGGGGTACCAGTGGGGAGAGGCATAGTAAGCCATGGCAAGGATTTAGCATTTTAAGCACAGAACTGTGGTAAAAGACAAATTTCTAAGACAAATTGATTCTGAGCCTATGTTAACATTTATCAGCCAACTAGCAAGTGAAATAGCAAGATACAAGAGGGTGGGCTAGTTCTGTGAGAACATGGAAACTGAGTTATTATATAGTTGGGAAACAATTAATTAGGTAGAGTATACAGTCTCATTACTCATGGTCATAAAAACATCAAGCCCCTATCAGTCATTACTAGGAGATCTGGGATATAATGGTCCAAGATGCCAGGTAGGCCAAATAACAACCAGACATTATTATAAAGGATATCAAAAAGGCAAATGATAATGACACATCTATGACTGTAAACTGGAATAATAAGGTTTCATTCTCCCACAGTGGTAGCTGATAGGTCCAATTAATATGGAAATATGGGGCTTCCCTGGTGGCGTAGTGGTTGAGAGTCCGCCTGCTGATGCAGGGGACGCGGGTTCGTGCCCTGGTCCGGGAAGGTCCCACATGCCGCGGGGCGCCTGGGCCCGTGAGCTGTGGCCGCTGAGCCTGCGCGTCCGGAGCCTGTGCTCCGCAACGGGAGAGGCCACAACAGTGAGAGGCCCGTGTACTGCAAAAAAAAAAAAAAAAAAGGAAATATGAAACAAGATCTGAGAAAGATGAGGAGCAGGGTCCAAATCACAGATTCTACTCTTTTTTAAAAAATATCGATTTATTTATTTATGTATTTGGCTGTGCCAGGTCTTAGTTGTGGCACGCAGGATCTTCGTTGTGGCATGCAGGACTGTAGTTGCAGCTTAGTTGCTGCACGCGGAATGTGGGATCTTTTTTTAGTTGTGGCATGCAAACCCTTAGTTGCAGCAGGTGAGATCTAGTTCCCTGACTAGGGTTCGAACCCGGGCCCCCTGCATTGCGAGTGTGGAGTCTTAGCCACTGGACGACCAGGGAAGTCCCCTCAGGTTCTACTCTTAAACAGGAGCCATCAGTGGGAATTTCTTAATTTGGAGACAAAATTTATTTTTTGACACGTCATAGATATGCATGGATGAAGTCTGATGGGGGGATTTTTCACGTAATAAATGTTCAGTCCTGGAGCCACTTCAAACCCATCTGGCTGGGTTTTCAAGCATAGCAACCAGATGTGGTGGAAGTAACCCAAGCCGATAGCCAAAATTCCCAGGGTCCAGTTCTGGCTCTGCCACTGCCTCATTCTGTGACTGTGGACAAGGAGCTTCCCCTCTCTGGGCCTCAGTATCTGTAAAATGAAGGGGTTGCACTGCGTGATTCCTAAGGGTCCTGCTACGTCTCTACTTCTAGGTTTCCAAAGGAAATAACTGGAACTGGCCCACTACAGTCTAGTTTTGGCTAGATCCAAATGGTCCCAAGAGGGAATTCCCAGGCAGTCCAGTGCTTAGGACTCTGCGCTTTCACTGCCAGGGCAATCCCTGGTTGGGGAACTAAGATCCTGCAAGCTGAGCGGCATGGCCAAAACAACAACAGCAACAACAACAAAATGGTCCCAAGATATGCCTGGCATCATGCGAAGAGAGATGAGTAAGGGCCATAAGAATCCAGGAGCACCTCTTGGAGGTGGTGAGGCATGAGTGTAGCCTTAAAAAATGGAGATTTGGAGCAGCATAGGGAAAAAAGCACCATGCTAAGCCAGAAGAAATTGGGTGTCCTAGACATTTCCAAACTCAACCTGACAAACTCAGCCCCCATCCTCAAACCTGCTGTTCTTCTTGAATTCCCTACTCAATGGATTCCATTTCTGGTGGACTCCACCCCCACCAGAAAAATTTAACAAAGGCATCTGAATATGAAGGAGAACATTTAGGATTACCTATCATTATCTCCATACCATTCCTTTACCAGGGTAGAACAAAAAAGATGATTTTAAAAGCACAAAAATGTGCTAAAAGATAAACTAGCAATGGAATGACGACACCCTTGAAAATCTTTGTTTTGGTGTGTTATTTTTTGAATGTTTAACTCACTGTTTCGGCCAATAATTTATGGTAGAATAACAGTAAAAACAGCAAAATACGGTCCCTCGCCCAAAACTGGCGTCATTCCCCGCTGGTGCCTTTAAGGGGCGTGACCCGTCCGCCTCTTGGTGACGCCACTTCCGCTTCCTGCCGCACGCTGCCATTTCCACTTCTACCCTGCGACTTGCCTCAGCCGTGAGCGCTGCAGCTCTGACGTCGCCTGTGCTCCTTGAAGAGTGACGGTACCACGGAAGCGGAGCCATGGTGAGTGCGTGCTCGTGGCTGAAGGGCTGGGAAGTGGGAGACGGGGTTCCGTTCTCTCACTAGCTTGTCGGGTGCTTAGAACGTGCGCCGTCTCGTCCGCCCGGCCCGGGCGGGCGCGTAGCGCCAAGCACTGTCTTCTCTCCCGGCCCGAGGTTAGAAGTCTAGAGGACTCAGGGTCTCAGGTGCTGTGCTGGGGCTTCTTTCCGCAGTTTGTGCTCCTGGCCGAAAGCCTCCGGTGAGCAGAGGGGGGCATGGCCCAACCTGGGAGAAAGAGACAAACCCACGTAGGAGAGAGTTGAAAGCTGGATGGATGGGGAAACTTGGCTCCATCGGTTTTCTTTTTCTTTTGGGGGGATCGCTAGAGTATGGGGTGGAACCCTGGATTTGGATCAGCCCTCTCCTACCCCGCTTTCTCCATTGCTGATGTTCAGGAGAGGGAGCTCTCCATGGGTCTGCGCGCCTAGTGTCTGCCGCGAGTTACATGGGCCAGGGATTAAAGTGGCTTTTGGCGTTTGGGGGCTGTGGGGAACGTGGAGTGAACCCCAGCCTGGAATGCAGGAAAGACTCTTCCTGCGAGGCGGTAGCCTCTGAAATCTGAAGCGCTGGTAGCACCACGTGCGGCTCCTCTAAAACTCTTGGTGGTCTCCAACTTTTTAGTCAGATCTTGTGGCCTGGTAGCTAGTTTTGGTTGGCACTTAGTAAGGAGGGAAGAGTTTACAAAACACTGATTTCCGTAATGAGGTTTAATCCTTTTAACGGATTTTGGATCCTAGCGGTATCTCTCCTACTGCCCGCCCCGCCCCCATTTTGAAGCTAGTACGTGGCTGAGCCTAGAATTTAAAGCTTCTAAACCAGTGCTCATCTTTCGCAGTGCCGTGAAAAGTTTTGGAATCGGTTGATTTCAGTTTAAATGCATTTAGTAGACCTAACGCTTGGTATGGAGAGAGTGAGCATGCACTATTTGTTGTTAAATCAAAACCTTGCAGGTTTCGGCTGTCTGGTGTATGGGGAAATCAAACGCATCAAGCTACGGGTTACAGTTGCCTAGCAGTAAGATTTCATTCATTCATTCATTCAGTTAGCCCTTGGAAAAATTAAAAGGTGAATAAATACACACTAAGCAAATTTCAGTTGCTATTTATAAGGTGGTTTGGTTTTAAAGTTGAGTGGAATTTTTGTTGTTGTTGACTTTTATTAAACCAATAAAGTGACTCTTCTTTGATCGTGTTGGATCTCCTGAAGTCTCCCCTTTTGTGCATTTTATGTTTATTAAGAGTTGAGAATCCTAATTTCCAGAGATGGGCTATTGGAAACTGCAATAAAAATATCTGGCATTTTAAAAAGTATATTTATGAGGAGTGATAGGAATAAAAGTGTTGCTGGAACCTTTATTGTTTAAGAGGAGGGTGACATTATTGAGCATTAGATTTTGACAGACATAAGTTGTGATTTCTCAGATAGCCACCAAAAGAATATAGATAAATAGCTCCAAACCACTAGAGGGGAAAATAGTGGGGAGAAAAAACTCAAAGGAAGGAAAGAGAGAAAAGGAAACCGAACAGGTGGGACAAATAGAAGGCACAAAAGAAGGGAGATTTGGACCCAATATATTAGTACTTAAATAAATACAGGAATGGACTAAGTGCTTCAGTTAAAAGACAGGTTGAAGTAAAAAGAACGGGAAAAAAAATCAGTAAAGATAGTGGCTAAAAAATAAGGTACAAGTAAAATGAAAATGACATAATTACAAGAAGAAATAGACAAATATGCAATTATATAGCATTTAATTGATCGTGAAGCCAAAACATCAGTGTGGAAATAGAAGATTAGAACGGCACTATGAATAAACTTGACCTAGTGGTCGTAGTGAAACCAGTGAATACTTTACCTATCAGTTATAGAAGACACTTCTCAAGCAGAGAACATTAATGAAAATTGGCCACCTACTGGGTCATAAAGCAAGTTAAACAACTCTTAAAAGATGATAATAATATAGACCGTGGTCTCCCAACCAAAATACAAATGACTTAGAAATCAGAAACAAAGTGTTTAGAAAGAAGGTATAAAGAACTCGTGGGTCAAATGGAAAATATGTAAGGGAAATTTGAAAACAACTGAACAATAATGAAAATACCACATATTGAGAGTATGTAGGGTACAAATGAAGCACTGGAACCTAAAATGCTTGGTGAGGGAGAAGTAGTAACGTGAAAAGTCCCTTCTGGTGAGATTAATCAAGAAAATAAGCAAAAAGTTATAAATAAGGAATAACAAACTTGAAGGAGATATAATTTGCAAACATTAAAAGAAAGGATATTATGAACAATGTGATATCTATAAATGTAGAAATTTAGATGAAATGAACAAATACCTGAAAAAAATAGAATCAAAACCAATTCAAGTAGAAATAGGACGGCTGAATAATAATAAAGAAACTAAGTTAATGTACCGTATGTTAATTATAACTCAATAAGAAAAACTAAAGTTTTTTGACATGAAAAAACTTTACACCTACTTTAAAAAATAGCTTTATTGAGATAATTTGCATACCATAAAGTTCCACTCTAAAAGTGTATAACTCAATGGTGATCATTTTGTAATGTATAGAAATATCAAATAACGGTGTTGTGTTTTGCACCTGGAACTAACACAATATTGTGGTCAATTATACATTAATTTTAAAAAACAAAACCAAAACAAGGTGGTAGTAGAAAAAAAGTGTATAACTCAGTGGGTTTTCTTATATTTACAGAATTGTGCAACCATCATAAGAAAATATTAAAATTGGTTTTATCTCGGGAGTGTAAAAGTGGTTTAACATTAGAAAAACTTTAAGGAGAAATATCTAATTCATCCAACTCAGTACAAAAAACATGACAGAATTCAACATCAATTTTATTTATAACAGAAGAAATTCTTAGTATACTACGGAATAGAGTGAATTTTCTTAAGCTGAAATATCTTAAGAGTAAATCTAAAAGATATTAAAACTTTTGGAGAAATTACAAAGCTTTATTTAAAAGCACTAAAGGTAGATACATGTGTTTGAATGGGTTGACAGATTCTGTATCCTAAAGGTGTCTTATCCTAATTGGGATTACTTCAAATCTACAAATCAGTCCCAGCAGGCTTTTTTTGTACACCTTGAAAAAGCTGATTCTAGAATGTATGAAGAGAGCAAATAATTAGAGGTCTACTCCAGCCCTTGCCTAATTCCTCACCACCCTGGGACCATGACAAATTCACCCAGTGCGATGTGTTGGTATTAGGGAACAGGCATTTTGGTGCAATCAGGTTATTGACGCCACTTCCCCTGACGTCACTTCCTGCTCCTCTGTGGGTGGGTCATTTCTTTGTCTTTGCGGCATCGGGCTGGAGACCGCCGAGGCGGACTCAATGGTGAGTGTTCCCACTGGGCCATCACCCATGGGTCACCACCTAGAACCGCTGTGCCGCCGCGGCACCGCACACGTGTATAATCAGCAGCCTCCAAACCCAGGGTTAGACGGCACCGCTGCGGGCGAACTGCTCAGTGCTCAGGAATGGTAACGTGGGCTGCACCCGGGTTATGTCTATAATAAAATATATATTTGTAAAAAGAATCACAGGGAAAACAAATGAGAAATTAATAAAAATGGTTAAAGTTGAGAGGTGAAGATGGGATAGAAGGAATGGAATAGGCCAGGCACCACCCAATTTGTTCCCTACGTGTGTTATTTTGAAACGGATCCATTGAGGTAGGATTTTTTTTTTTTTTTTTTTTTTGGTACGCGGGCCTCTCACTGCTGTGGCCTCTCCCGTTGCGGAGCACAGGCTCCGGACGCTCAGGCTCAGCGGCCATGGCTCACGGGCCCAGCCGCTCTGCGGCATGTGGGATCCTCCCGGACCGGGGCACGAACCCGTGTCCCCTGCATCGGCAGGCGGACTCTCAACCACTACGCCACCAGGGAAGCCCGAGGTAGCATTTTATCCATAGGTATTACAGTATGTGACTATAAAATAAGGATTTTCAACAACTGCAATGCCACTACAATACCCCAAAATTTAATAATTCCTTAATATCAAATATCTAGTATTAGAATCAAAGGCTGGGACTTCCCTGGTGATCCAGTGGTTAAGACTCCACAGCTTCCACTGCAGGGGGTGTGGGTTCGATCCCTGGTCGGGGAACTAAGATCCCGAATGCCCTGCGGTGCAGCCAAAAAAAAGAATCAAAGGCTGGATCAGATTTTTTCTTAGCTCTCCGCCCACGCCCCCCCACCCCAAGACAGCTTGATCACAGATGTTTTGCTAAGAGGGGCAGTGGTCACATGGTATTTTTTGTGATGTTGGTAGCTATTAAAATCAATGTCTGGATCCATTAATTTGGATTAAATTAGTATGGGTTGCAAGATGGTGCTATTTAATTTTATCATTCTTTCTTTATTAGGTGGAATACAGGAGAAACTTATCCTCGCTATTTGGTTACCTAGTAATACAGTCTGTATAGGAAAGGCAGGATAAATGCTCTACAGTTTACCTTTACCAGTTTTCAAAACACTGACTTTGGAACCATGTAGATGTTTTATATATTTTTAAGAATTTTTTTAAAAAGCAAACTAAATACGAAGGAGCCCTAATTGTATATCAAATTGATAACCACAGGAAAAAAATAATTTGAGTAACCTTTGAATATAATACTCTGGACGGCTTTAGTCAGATTATTCTAAGAATAAAAAGAAATGTTGACCTTATAGTTGGTGGAGGTAGTATTGGTATAGCAATTCTGAAACAATTTTTATATGTATTGTAGGGTAGAATAAATGAGAAAATATGTTGATGTTTTGGAAACCGGGATTCTTACTGAAAACAGAATAAGATTCAAATATTGAAGGGAATAGAGGGAACTTTGTGCTAGGTTTCTATAAATTATACCTTAGTTTAGATTTAGTAAATTCAGGGTGGAATATGGAAATCTAAATTTAGAGATTACCCCATGTGACTGAAATGGGTACTGAGCCATGGAAGCCTGTAATAATCCATTTGCAATAATATTAGCAAGCATTAGGCTAAAGAGGCAAAAATACATAAGCTTTAGTATACATTATTGGATTATGTAATTACTAATTTTTTTTTTCTTGAGCCTAATATTTTCATTTTTCTAAGTTGAGAGTGGGCAGGCCAGTGTCAATTATTAAATGTGTGTGTTTGGAGGGGGGGAGCAGGGAAGCTGACCATTGTCTCTCTCAAGTGTTGACTGAAGTATTTTGTGACTTGTCTGGAACAACTTCTAGTTCAGTTTGACTCATGCTTTGATTTCCCCCCCGCCATAGACTGAGGCTGATGTAAATCCGAAGGCCTACCCTCTTGCAGATGCCCACCTCACCAAGAAACTATTGGACCTCGTTCAGCAGTCATGTAACTACAAGCAGCTTCGAAAAGGAGCCAATGAGGGTAAGGCAACCAGAGAGTGCTCCAGGAAGAGTGCTAAAGGCACTGTCCCTGTGTGGGGTCTCTGGACTAGATTTCCAGTATGGAAAGAGGGCTGGATGCTCTTGATTAGGCCCAACATGAGGACCTAAGAGTGTGGTCCGTGGGCTAGCACTGGGTCACAGAGATAAGCAATCAGGAATAAGTATTTGAACAATGCTGTGGTGCATTGAACTTGCTCGGTGAGTTGCATGTGGTATGAGCTTTCTAGAAGTATAGATCGTGGCAGATTGGGATGGTAAAACCCTGATCCTTGATCACAGAGTTTGAGAAGTGCTGCATTGCACTGCTTCGTGCTGGTAGAGGTCAGCCAGGCAAGGGGTGGTGGTGACTTGGATGAGTGTGGTAGCAGAGGACAGGAAAGAAGGGCTCTGATTTAGGATGTGTTTGGACAGAACTGATGGGTTTGATGTAGGGTTTGAGAAAGGCATTGGGGATGAGTAATTGGTGCTTGGCTCCCTATCACTTCCCAAGGCCACTATGGGGCACAGAATTGCTTAGTCCTGGACATTTTGCCCAGTTTTCTTGCACCTGTTTCTTTTCCTTGGAAATTGCTTTGTTGTGGCTTCCCTGCCCCAACCCCACATCACCTATTGGCCTCATGTTCTCTCTACAGCCACCAAAACCCTCAACAGAGGCATCTCTGAGTTCATTGTGATGGCTGCAGACGCCGAGCCCCTGGAGATCATCCTGCACCTCCCACTGCTGTGTGAGGACAAGAATGTGCCCTACGTGTTTGTGCGCTCCAAGCAGGCCCTGGGGCGAGCCTGTGGGGTCTCCAGACCTGTCATCGCCTGTTCTGTCACCATCAAAGAAGGCTCACAACTGAAGCAGCAGATCCAATCCATCCAACAGTCCATTGAAAGGCTCTTAGTCTAAACAGGTGGCGTCTGCCACACTCCCTGCTGCTGACTCCTACCCCAGGGGTTATGTATCGTTTGTTTGTTAGCATATAGTATTTCCAGCTACCTTCTATTGTTATAAAATATTTTAGTGCTCAATTTGGTTTTTGTATTTTTGTATTGTTTTTGTCTTGTTTTTAGGTTGTCATCTCCTCCCCAGCCTCTCCTGTAATCTCCACTTCCACTCTCTCTCTGCCGTCTTATCCTCCCTTTTGGAAAATGCATGCCCAGAATAGGTGGAAGCAGGGTGGTTGATACCATTCAAAGGCAGGGAAGAGCCAAGGTAGAGATTTGGTTCCAGCCTTCAGGTGCCACCTTCCTACTGTGCAGGGCATGATGGAAGTAAACACTGTCCACTTTGTATCCCTTGTGCCCAGCATACAGGATCATGTTTGAATAATCAAGGGGTTTCCTTTGCTCTCTAGGACATTATGTATCATTTGGGGAGGAAGCATGTTTCTGTGAAGTTGTTGGGTGTATGTCCCAAGAGTCAGTTTCTGATGTACCCCTGCTGTTTGCTTTTGGTAATATATTTCCCCCCAACTCCCACCTATGCCTCTGAGGGTGGCAGGGCAGCAACATACCAAAGAGATACGCTGCAAAATTCCAGAGGCACCTTGGTGAGTGAGACATGGGACAGTTGACCTAGGTCTTGAAGGTGTGGCAAGAGGTTCTGGAATGGAGGATTCTGGGCCAGTCATGGAGAACTGGAAGCTACAGCAAAGATGATGGAATTCAAGGGAACATCCTTGCTTTGGTGAATGGAGATTTCTACAGTAGACGCTTGGTACCAGCTCTGAGAGCCCTTACCCCTTGCCCATTTCCTGCCATGATGTGGGTCAGATGTGTGTATTCTCTGTCACATCAGAAGGACAGTGCTAATGTGTCATTCTTGTGAGCACCCTAATAAAGAACACATATATTCGTATTCCAGTTTAAAGAAGGTGTGATTCTTGTTAGGAGTCCAGCTGATACTTGAATGAAGCGTTAGAATGGTTACTAGTTTCTTGAACTTTTCACCAAGAAGGTGTGGAAAAGCCATGACCTCCACCAGATGATTTCTGGTAGTTCAAAATGTCTTGTTCAGTCATTGAGGTGTTGCTGTCACTCTAGAGCAGTATTTCTCAACCTCAGCTGCCCTGTATGTTGTAGAATGTTTAACAGCCTCCCTGGCCTTTACCCACTAGATGTCACTAGCAATCTTCCCCGTCTACCCGGACATTGCCAACTGTTCCCTGGTGGCAGAGTCACCCCTGGTTGAGAATCACTGTTGCAGGACTAGGGCTCCTAGCAGTCCTCCACAGGTGCTAGAGAGCGGGGGAGCCGGTATTGCTGACTGAAGCTGCTGCCACCTCGCCTGCCGCATTACTCTCTATCTTAAAGTACCATGAGAGCCTGACACCTCCTCTACCTTGAGAAATTTTCTTCCAAAGTACAAACAACTGGATACCATAATGGTCATATTGATAAGAATGGATTACATTTAGTTTACTCTTGGCCAGCTTGGGCCAGTGTGACCACTCCAGCAGTGGGTTCCTAGGGAACCTAAAATCACCCTGTCATGCTAAGGCCTGTTCTGTACCTACTGAGCTCATCATCTCCCCCAGCTCACTCCAGTGTTTATATACCCCGCCCCAACTGCCACCCCAAGCAGTTTTCTATCTATCTGTGGATGGTGGAGTCTGAGGTAGTACATACGTTCTTTTGTTGTATATGTATCTTTACAATCATACTCTAAAAGACTGAAGTAATTTGGGGGTGGAGGGAGATCAAGTAATCCAACCTCAGGAATTCCCTGGTGGTTCAGTGGTTAGGACTCTGAGCTTTCACTGCCAACGGCCCAGGTTCGATCCCTGGTCAGGGAACTAGGATCCCACAAGCCATGGGGCATGACCAGAAGAAAATAAAAAAGGTAATCCAACCTCCACTTAGATGGAAACTAGGGCATACCCACCAGAACCCTGAGAAATGGGGTGGGGCAGGGCTTCTGGAATCTTCATCTCTAGGGTCCATTTGGAGTGCTAACTCAGTTCCCACAGCTTCATCGTAATCCTTCAAAGGACAGGGCATCGATTTGTGATCACCCGAAAAAACTCCATGACTCTTCCCTGTTCCTAATGGCTCTGCTGTGTGTCTTGTGTCTGCCTCTCTGCCATGTTCTGTCTTTGCTCAGTGTTTCATATTTGGTTTCTTGAACACGTCAAATCTGTTTCTCAGATTCTTTGTACTTGGTATTCCTTTACTGCACTAGTGGCTTTGTCCTCATGCTAGTCTTAATTCAAGTACCACTTTTTAAGGGCCTTTCCTAGCTACATCTCATGTTTCCTTTACCCCTAGCACTGTAACATTCTGTTTTTTAACCTGTCCTTAGCTAATATCTGAGGTTGTTTTCTGATTATTGCCCTCATTAGGAACTTGTGTGACTGTGATCCCCTAGCACCTGCAGCAGCGCCCTAACACTGATGCTCCAAAAGTGTAGAATGAATAATTCCTAAAGCCTAGACATGCAAGCAAGAAGGAAATCTAGTAATTCCATTCAGTCACCTATGAAGTAGGTTGCAAATTTTTGTGTGTAAACATTTTATTTTGGAGAGAGAATCCATTAGGCCTCAAAGGGTCCTCTGACCTCAAACACTGGTTAGGAATTTCTGTTTTAGAATAAGTTTCCTGAAACTCTTTTCTCAAGAGGACCTATGATTAAGGAATATTTTTACATTAACAGTAATGGTCTTGTTAAAGAGATTATTCATTCTGTAGTATTCTTAAGTACTAAACAATGCATTTCCATTATCTTTAATCCCAAACTGATGTGACAAGGAAGGGAGGGAGAGGAGCTTGTTCTAGGCACTTAGTATCCCTGGGTTCCTCTTCTCAGTGTCAGCTAAGTTACATTTTGAAAAGTCAAGAATGTGCTTTAGCAGATATATCTGCTTGAGGGAGGTGGGGGGGTATAATTGCTTGTTTTCTGAAGGAAAAAAATTTTTTAAGTAGCAAGTCAGTATTTTCCATGATACCCTGTGGCAGCCAGCCTCTAAAATGTTCCCCAGTGACACACACAGCCACCCCCTAGAATTCATGCCCTTCTGTGTGAATGCTCTGAGACCAGTCTACACCAACTCAGAGCTGGTCTAGCTGCAGGACTCAGTATTATGGAATAACATGTGACTTTCAAGTTTCTATAAAAGACATTGCAGCTTCTGCCTTCATGTCTTTGGATCACTGACTGTGACAGAAATCATAGCCATGTTATAAAGACTTCTAAGCAGCCTGTGGAAAGTGCCTTGAGGCCTCTAGCCAAAAGTCAGCACCAACTACCAGCTGTAGGAAATGAGTCTATCTCATCTGTACTTGAGGGATTTTAATTCATAGAGGTGACTGAGTGATGACATGGAGAAGTTGGTACTACTGAAAGAAGAATTTATTACTTTTCCCAGGAGAAGGGTGCCAGTGTGCCATGCAGGACCACAGGGAAAACACCAGGTTTTGGTCAGGCAGCAGAAGCAGGAGCAAGGGGAAAGCTTAGGCCACAGCCTTTATTGGGGTTTCTTTGGCAAAGGCAAGGCAGGGCAGAGTAAACAGCTTAGGATTGGCTAGTTTGAACAATTCTGGTGGGCTTTGGGCTATAAGGGTGGTCTCTAGTTGCCTGGTACCCTGCCCTGATAATTTAAGGCAAGGGCAATACTGGCTTGGTGTGTGACGTAGATAAAGGAGGTGCTTCGCTTGCGTGAGAGGTATGCTCCCAAGTAAGTTTTTAACTGGCTTTAGTAACTACCTAGCCCTGGGAGGAGCAGTCTCTCCATCCATTTGTAAGGCCCCGCAGCTTATGTCAAAACATAAAATACAGAAAATAAAAAACGTGATTAATACAGCCTCCCTGCAAGTGGATCCTCCAGCCTCAGTCAAGCTTTCAGATGACAGCAGCCCTGGGCAACATCTTGAATGTAGCCTCATGACTGACTTCAAGCCAGAACCACCCAGCCTCTTCTTTCCCAAATTCCTTATCTACAAAAATGGTGAGAGAATATGTGGTTATTGTTGTTTTCAAGCCAACAGTTTTGGGGGTAATTTGTTACACAGCAATAGACAACTAAGGTTGGGAGGTAGATGAAGAAAAGCTGAGGCAGTCTTGTCAGAACAGCACCAATAAATACGACCATGTCAAAATTGCTCTGGTGACAAAGAATGCCGGAAGTGCTAGCAGGGCCCACAGGTGAGAGGGTCCCAGCTGCTTGAGTACCCAGAAGTAAATTCTAGGTAGGACTGGCTTTCATATATGAGGCAGTCAGTTACAATGAAGATTACACATTCAGGGATAGTTTGGGCTCAAACCAGAAAGGCTGGATAGTCATCATAGCTGCTGGTCGAGAATAACAGGTATGTGCTTTCCCTCCAAAACAGATTTGAGGTTGGAATTTCTGTTTGAGGGGGAGGGAGAGGAAGTGGATGACTAATCTCTCCCAGATTTCACGGTCCTGCGTTACTTTTCTTCTAATTTTTTAATAAGACATTACATCTAAACATTACAGGACTTCCCTGCCTGCCAATGCAGGGGACGTGTTTGAGCCCTGGTCTGGGAAGATCCCACATGCTGCAGAGCAACTAAGCCTGTGCACCACAACTACTGAGCCTGTGCTCTACAGCCCCCGAGGCACAGCTACTGAGCCCGTGAGCCACAACTACTGAGTGCCACAACTACTGAACCTGCGTGCCGCAACTATTGAAGCCCGTGTGCCCAGAGCCCGTGTTCCACAATGAGAAGCCACTGCAATGAGAAGCCTGCACACCACAATGAAGACTAGCCCCTGCTTGCTGCAACTAGAGAAAGCCCTCGTGCAGTAACGAAGACCCAACGCAGCCAAAAAATAAAAATTTAAAAAACAAAACAGGACAAAAAAAACTAAACATTAAGGGACATCCCTGGTGGCACAGTGGTTAAGACTCCACGCTCCCAGTGCATGGGACTGGGGTTTGATCCCTGGTCAGGGAACTAGATCCCACATGGATGCCGCAACTAAGAGTTCACATGCCACAACTAAGGAGCCAGTGAGCTGAAACTAAGGAGCCCCCAAGCTGCAACTAAGACCCAGTGCAACCAAATAAATATTAAAAAAATTACAGATGTTCCCTCTGCATTCAGCCAGGAGGCATATGCACCTATGCACATATGCTTGTTTGGTGCAGTTTTGGCCAAACATCCGTCCGTGCTCTCCAGCTCTTGCCCCGCCCCCGCCCCCGCCGCTGGCCGCTCAGAGGCGGATGCACCTCCCTTCCCTTCCCTACCCGCGTGGCTCCTAGCCCTCCTAGCCGCGAGGTCTGCGGCGCGCATGCGCAGGCCGTTTCGTCCAATCATTGGCCGCGCGTCACCAGCACCTGCAGGAGCGAAGCGTGTTTGCAGCCAGAGAAGTTAGGATAAGAGTTAGTGCCTATTGAGTACCGTGCCCATTTACGTGTTTTCTCATTTATTTTCCATATTCCACGTTATTATTCTTATTATAAATATGATGAAACTGAGGCTTGAAAATGCCAGGTAAATTGCCGGTGGTCACTTGTACGTATGTGATGGAGCCAAGATGCAAATTTACTAAATCTGACTTGTGAGTTTACAAAAGCCCAACCAGATTATGTCTGGACATGATGTTTCTCTCCTGGGGAGCTCAAGAGCAGAGAAGGCAAACATTATTAATTTACAGAGAAACTGAGATCACACAGTTGCTCTTTATCACAGACCTCAGTGGTTATTTTTCTAACATTCATATTACTGGTGCTTTGTTGGACCCTTGAACTCTTTCCTTCTCTCCATTTTGTAAATAGGAGAACAGAGGAGAAGGAGCCTACACTTGGGTAAGGTCCTGCAGGAGTGCACAGAGAAGCCTGGGACTCACTAGGTTTCCTCCTCACTAGCCAAGAAATCCAGGCTTGAAAAGAAAGGCCCAGCAGTGGTACTCATTCTTACCTTCCTACTTATGGTGACTAGCCTGATTCTAATCTACCTTTGTGGTATTAGTAACCCTCTCTAGAACCCAGAGTTTCCAAGCATGCTTCATTTAACGGGGATGGTCTTATTTCTCAACAACAAGAATGAATAAGTACTATATTAAATGGTTTTGCATTATTTTGCTGTATCCTCAAAGGCATCTCTTCTAATTGAAGAATTATTTTCCCTCTCCCCCAGATAAGGAAAGAAATCCAAACAAGAACATAACATCTCCTTTCCAAACAAAAACAAGCAAAAAGAAGTTAAAAAAAAAACAACTTATAAAAATCAGAGCAAAGAATCCAAAACTGAAAAAACTCTTCCAAGAGTAATCTGACCCCTCCAACACTCACCTCATGAGATGCTCATTCTAGTTTTGAAAGACACAGGACCTACAAGCCATCCTCAGAGGATAAAAACCCTTCCATCTCCTTCCTTCTCTCAGGCTAATTCTTCAAAAGCAATAGCTGCAGGAAGAGCAGGAAAGGGGCAGGGAGGATAGAGGGATGGGAAGGGGAAGAAAACAAAGAGAGACACTCCCCTCCTCTTCCTCTTTTCCTGACACTAGGACCCTTCCTTTTTCCCTTCTCCCATCGAACCTCTCTGTATCTTCTCGAACTTCCTACAGCACCCCTGAAAATAACAGGAATAACTCATTTCACTTACACTGCAACCCGAACTCTCAGGGCAACAGAAAATGTGTATCTCTTCTTCTTATACTTGAGTGTCACATTAAGAAAATACAACATGAGGGGGGGTTGCTATTTACTCATGAAGCAAATGGTACCAGAATTAGAAATGTTGCCTCCTTATTACTTCTGAAATCTGATCTTTAGATCTTCAATATGACACATTTAAAGGAAAACAGGTGGGAGGACAGAGGATCAGGAGAATATAACCTTACTAGGGCTTGTCATTCCTAAACTATGTTCACCTGTCCTTAATTGTCACACTCTTCCCTACCCTCATGGATATTCATTTTGTTTCCATTGTGATGAAATGCGTTCCCAGTGGGAGAGAATATTAAGCTAACAGCCAATGGCATCTTTGGATGCAAAGCAGACACATCTTTCTCTTTTATACTATAGAACAATATATAGTACAAAGTTAGGGCTCTTTATTCAGACAGTAGAGTAAGGCACAGCAAAGTGAGATGGCAATGCTCTCTCCATGACAACAGAAAGTCTCATAAACAAAGTCCTTGGCTTCTGTCAGCCAGACTCTCCCTGGCTCAGGAGAAACATGTTTTAACTTGATAAAAACAAAACCAGGCCACCTGGCTGCAATGTGGAAGGGTAACTGGCTGTATGGTCTCTGGTCAGGCCTTCTGGAAGCGCTTGGTGAGCGCATCCAGCAGCTCCTGCTTCTTTGTCCCGCTCTTCAGCCCGTACACCCTGCAGGCTTCCTTCAGTGTGGGCACAGTGAGCTTACCCAGTGTGCCCTTGCTGACGTGGGCCTTCAGCTCCTCTTCAGATAACTCCACCTTGGGCCTTTTGCTTCCAGAATTTTCATCACCTGGGGAAACAGGTCAGGTGGGAGTGATTGGAAATGCTACCAGTGGGATCCCAGCTATACTGCACGGGGGCCCTCATATGATCTGGGCTGCAGTTAACCATCTTCCATAAAGCTGTGATGCCTACCTAGAACACCATGGGGAAGACAGATGTCTTGATAAGGCAGCTTCAGTTAAACACAAAAAAATGTATCATGTCTAGGAGGGAGTTAAAAGTAGTGAATCCTATCAGTTTACCCGAAACTGCTGATCACGCTGGGTGAGCAAGTCATTCCTTCCTTCCTTTCTTCATTCGAAAAGATTTATACTTTCAAACTATACTACAAAGCTACAGTGATCAAAATAGTATGATATTGGCCCCAAAACAAGACACATAGGTCAATGAAACAGATGGAGAGCCCAGAAATGAACCCACACTTATATGGGTAATAAATCTATGACAAAGGAAGCAAGAATATACAATGGGAAAAAGACAGCCTCTTCAATAAATGGTGTTGGGAAAACTGGACAGCTACATGCAAAAGAATCAAACTTTCTCAGACCATATTTTAAAAAGACCTCAAAATAAATTAAAGATTTTTTAAAGATTAAAAAATAAAGATTAAATGTAAGACCTGAAACCATAAAACTTCTAGACGAAAACACAGGCCGTATGCACTTTGATACTAGTCTTAGCAATATTTTTTTGGATATGTCTCCTCAGGCAAGGGAAACAAAAGAAAAAATAAACAAATGGGACTATATAAAACTAAAATGCTTTCACACAGCAAAGGAAACTACCAACAAACAAAAAGGCTGCCTACTGAATGGAAGAAGATATTTGCAAATGACGTATCAGACAAGAGATTAATATCTGAAACATGCAAAGAACTCAACATCAAAAAAACAAACAACCCAATTGAAAATGGGCAGAGGACCTGAAAGTCCATTTTTCCAAAGAAGACAATACAGATGGCCAACAGGCACATGAAAAGATGCTCAACATCACTTATCATCAGGGAAGTGCAAATCAAAACCACAGTGAGATATCCTTACACCTGTCAGAATGGCTATTATCAAAAAGACAACAAATAACAAGAGTGGAGAAAAGGGAACCCTCATGTACCATTGGTGGTAATGTAAATTGGTTAATGGAAAATAGTATGGAGATTCCTCAAAAATTAAAAACAAAACTACCATACAAGCCAGCAATTCCACTTCTGGACATTTATTTGAAGAAATACAAAACACTAATTAAAAAGATACATGCACCCCTATGTTCACTGCAGCATTATTTACAACAGCCAAGATATGGATGCAACCTAAGTGCCCATAAATAGATGAACGGATAAAGAAAATGTGGTACACATATATGCAATGGAATATTAGCCATAAGAAAGAATGAAATCTCGCTATTTGTGACCACACAGATGGACCTAGAGTGCATTATACTAAGTGAAATAAGTCCGACAGAGAATAGCAAAAACTATATGATTTCACTTATATGTGGAATCTACAAAACAAAACAAATGAAAAAACATAACCAAACAGAAACAGAGTCATAGATACAAAGAACAAATAGATGGTTGCCAGGGCGGCCTGAGGGGAGGAGAGAAATAGGTGAGGGAGATTAAGAGTATAAGCTTTTTTCAGTTACAAAATAAATGAGTCACAGGAATGAAATGTAAACTGTGGGGAATATAGTTAATAATTATGTAACATCTTTGTTTGGTGACACATGACAACTAGACTTATCGTAGTGATCATTTTGAAATGTATAGCAATATTGAATCACTATGCTATGTACCAGAAACTAACATTGTGTTGGAGGTCAATAATACTTCACAAACAAACAAACAAACAAACTCATTGAAAAAGGGATCAGATTTGTGGTTACCAGAAGTGGGGAGTAGGGGCAAGGAGAACTCGGTGAAGGCAGTCAAAAGGTACAAACTTCCACTTACAGAATAAAGAAGTACTAGGGATGGAATGTACAACGTGATAAAGATAATGAACACTGCTGTATGTTACATATGAAGATTGTTAGGAGAGTAAATCCTAAGAGTTCTCATCACAAGGAAAAAAAATTTTTTTTCTATTTCTTTAATGTTGTATCTACATGAGATGCTGGATGTTCACTAAACCTAATGTGGTCATCTTTTCATGATATATGTGAGTCAAATCATTATGTTGTAGGGACTTCCCTGGTGGTGCAGTGGTTAAGAATCCGCCTGCCAATGCAGGGGACATGGGTTCGATCTCTGGTCCAGGAAGATCCCACATGCCGTGGAGCAACTAAGCCCATGCGCCACAACTATTGAGCCCACATGCCACAACTACTGAAGCCCGTGCGCCTAGAGTCCATGCTCCACAACAAAAGAAGCCACCGCAACGAGAAGCCCGTGCACAGCAATGAAAACTAGCCCCTGCTCGCCACAACTAGAGAAAGCCCGCGCAGCAACGAAGACCCAATGCAGCCAAAAATTCAAAAAATAAATAAATTTATTTTTAAGAAAACCATTATGTTGTACACCTTAAACTTATACAATGGTGTATGTCAATTATATATCAATAAAACTGGAAACAAAACAAAACAAAAAGCATTTACAGAGCACCTTGTCAGTACCATGGCGCTATGCTAAGTGATAAGGACATGCAGGCTGAGTGAGATAAACAAATATATAAATCACACTCATGCAGGTGTGAAAAGTTCTGACAGCACACAGGGCACTGGAGGAATCACTTCTGATGCAAAAGGGAGAAAGCGCAATGACCACAAACCTAACCTCTCATAGCTCCACTTCCTCATGGGTCTCAGGGGCAAGCAAGGCCCAAATTTGGCTTTACTTGAGCAAAGATAGTTAAAAGGATTACAACCTAAGACAGAATTATTCCCAAATGCTGAGGAATTCACAACGTGCTGTCCTGAAAAATGTGAGAGTCGCAGTAAAGACATTTTGTTTGGGTCCAGCAGTAAGAAAAAGGGCAGTCTAGTAGGAAAAATGGTTAAAGCCCCAAACTGGGAGTTCACAGAAAAAAAAAAGTCCAGTAAAACTACATCTTACTCATAACTGAAGAACTGCAAATCAAAACAGAATACATTTTCCCTCTATTATTTTTTTGTGAATATATAATTTTTAAAGTATATAAAGTCTACAATTGGTGAGAGTGTAGGGAAACACACCAATCCCTTCTTGGATAGGGTATAAACTATCACTTTTTCAGAGGCAAACTGGCAATTCTTATCAGAATTTAAATGCCTACACCTTGACCCAGCAATTCCACTGCTAAGAATTTATGCTGTGTAACTGCTCACACCAGTATGCAATGGTGGTTCCTGTTCACTGCAGTATATCTATCCATCAGTAAAGGTCTGGTTGGATAAATTGTGTATATCTATCCAATGAAGTACTCTGTAGCCTTATTTTTTTTTAAGTAGGTAGGTATGTGAGTGTAGATATAAATACCTGCCCAACATATATAGCTGAGTAACAAAATAAACTAGAAAACAATGTGAATATTGTTTCATTTGTGCTGAAATATGTTGTGTTAGTAAATATGTAGGTTTGTATAGCAATTTCTGAAAGGACATTATCCTCTGTGATAGGACTATAAAGGCAACTTTAAAAAATAACCCACTGGGAATTCCCTGGTGGTCCAAAAAATAACCCACTGGGAATTCCCTGGCGGTCTAGTGGTTAGGACTCCACGAGTTCACTGCTGAGGGCCTGGGTTCAATCCCTGGTCAGTGAATTAAGATCCTGCAAGCCGCACGTGTGGCCAAAAAGAAAAACAAACAAAGCAAAACAAAACCAAAAAAAACCCAAAAACCCACTGAACGTCCACACCCAGCTCCTTACCTTGTTTTCGCTTGGGAACTTTTTCCTCAGGATTGTAATCTGGTGGGTAGACAAGTTCCTTAAACTCATCCACCAGGGAGCCCAGTCTTCTGTCCATTACTTCAACCTTGGGCACTAGAAAATAAAAACACAAGAAGAGTGGCCTGTGAAGTCACAAGCCCTGGCTTCCTGTCCAGTTCAACTCTACTGGGACCGGAGGAGAAAATACTTAGTTGCTGAGATGGGGGAGGGTCCGCAAGTCAGCTGAGCTGGCCATGAATACATTTGCTCGAAGTCTAACATTTACCAAGTAGCTTTTAACAATTGTACTTAATGAGCACTTTTGACAACCAGGCACTCTCCTAAATGCTTTAAACTTATTATTTTTATTTAATCCTCCTAACAATCTCTGGGGTAGGTAAACCTGTCTTCCCGTTTTACAGAGCTGGAAATCAGAGACGTTAAATGACTTTCCTGAAGTCAAACAGCTGGGAAGCGGTAGAGTTGAGAACCGGGCTAGACCCTGTGGATTCAAACAAGAGTCTGTACCCTCAGGGCTTACAGTCCACGCGCCATAAGGAGGTGGTAAAAACACCAATGCAATACAGCTGCACAGTGCCATGAAGAAAGGGACCGTACAGGGCACGCTGGAACACAGGAGGGGTCAGGAAGGACTCTGTGCAGCACAGTCTCGCAAGCTGAGTGTCCTTCCTCAGGCAGATACTAGTCTAAGCAGAAGGCACAGGGGTGAGAGACAGCCAGTGACACACAGCTTGCAGGCAGGGTGTGAGATGGGCAGGACCAGCAAGGAGGCTAGAAAGACAAGCATGGCGAGGTCATGGAAGCCTCGAATGCCTGCCCAGGAATTAGGCCTTATCCTAAAAGCAGTGGGGAACCTTTGAAGGTCTACAAGCAGGGGAGCGACGTGATCAGATGGACGTTTTAGATCACCCTGCCTGCCAGCTGTGTAGAGTATGAATTGACGGAAGGTGAGACAGAAGGCTGAAGCAGTGTGTGTGAGTGGGGCGGCTGGGGGGTGGCAATGGGACTGTAACTTGAGAAGTGACAGCACTGGCAGGACTTATGGACGGAATAAGAGGTGTGGGGGTGGGTGGGGGAGGAGGTGAGTGGTTGGGGTGGCAGGAACATTCCCCAAGGCAAATGCAATAGGCAAAGGAAGCTCTGGGGGAAAGAGAATATTTTTATTTCCTTTCTTACAGCTGTATAGCTTGTAGAGCTTTTGCTGAGAGCTGGGTCACATCAAGGACAAGCATGATGAGATGAATATCTCATCTCCTCATGTGACCACGTTTGCCAAGTACAGAGGGGAGCTCCTGCCCTGTGGTGTATGTACCTACAAGACGGCAGAACGTCACCGTCAAACTGCGCTACCACCGTGTCAGAAGCCCCATGTTCCAGGTTACAGGAATCTCTACTAGAGCTTTGGTTCTCAACCTGGGGACTTTTAAAGAGTACTGATGCCCAGGAGATTCTTATTTAATTGGTCTGGGGTGAGGCCTAAAGAGCCAGATTTTTTTTTAAGTCCCCCAGATGAGTCTGCTGTATAGCCGAAGTTGAGAACCAATGTGCTAGAGGCAGTGGCATGTCTCAGAATCACCGGGAAGGCTTGTTAAAACACATGTTGCTGGGGACTTCCCTGGCGGTCCAGTGGTTAAGACTCTGAGCTTCCAATACAGAGGGCACGGGTTCGACCCCTGGTTTGGGAATTAAGATCTCACATGCCACATGGCATGGCCAAATACAATAAAATAAAACACACGTTGCTAGGCCTCAACCTGAGTTTCAAATTCAGTCAGCTTGGGGTAGGGCTCAAAAGGTGCATTTCTGACAAGTTCCCAGGAGATACCAGTGCTGCTGGTCCAGGGACCACACTTAGAACCACTGATGTAGCCTGATGAGGCCATGCAGGGACAAGTGAGAGGACAGAGAAAGATGGCGCCCAGGATCACCCAGCACATTTCCATGTTAGAGGAGAAAAAAGGGAAGCAGGTCCAGCAAAGAAGTCTTAGGGTCTCCACAGGCATAGGAGAAAAACCAAAACAGTATGGTTTGACAAAGCCAAAAGAAGAAAGAAAACAATTTTGAGTCTTTGATAAGGTATTTATTAAAAGAAAGCCTTATGGCTTCCCTGGTGGCACAGTGGTTGAGAGTCCGCCTGCTGATGCAGGGGACACGGGTTCATGCCCCGGTCCGGGAAGATCCCACGTGCCGCAGAGCGGGTGGGCCCGTGGGCCATGGCCACTGAGCCTGCGCATCCAGAGCCTGTGCTCCACAATGGGAGAGGCCACAACAGTGAGAGGCCCGCATACTGGGAAAAAAAAAAAAGAAAGCCTTATTGTGTCACAGAGAAGCAGACACATTTGATTAGAACTGAGAGAGGGATGTGAAAGAACAAAGAGTCAAAGGGGTCACATGTTTGAGCAGTAGGATACCCAGGGCCTTCAATAGATGTCACCTGGGCAGCTGGAAGCTTTGGCCAGAGCTTAGAGGAAAGGACAGGGCTGGAGATACAGGTTTGGGGGTTGTGGGCATGAGGTCATACTTAAGGCTATGGGAGTGGATAACATAACCAACAGAAAGGAGAGAAGAAAGGGCTAAAGACAGGAACCTGAGACATTTAGCTTACAAGAAACACTACAGCAGCCAAAATTGTTTTTGAAAAATAGAAGTAGAAAGAAAAAAACAAGACTTTCTCCCAAAAAGTATAGGGCCAGAAGAGAGAATGCAAGAGGCTGGGGCGCTAGTAAGTAGAGCACACGGCTGTGGAATAAAGGAGAACAACTGTGTTCTGAGCACCTTCCCGAGTGTCAGGGCCTATATTTTGTTAACACCTTGTAAGGACAGATCATTATCCCCATTTTACCAATAAGGAAACTGGGCTTCAGTGAGATTAAGTATTGTTCCAAGGCCACGCAATTTAATAAGTGCCAGAGAGCTGGGATTCAAATCTACCTACATCGAGTGTTTCCAAAGTCTGTGTCTCTAGCCATCTTGCTAGAGACTAGGCAATTGACTTCCTGATCTGCCTAAAGGCCATAAAGGAAGAGATGGGCTGCCTCACTCAAGGGTTCTTCTTCTGCCAGGCCCAGCTGACAGTCACCACCGTGACACACGTCCAACAACTCATGCTTTTAATGCTGGCGCTAGCATGAAAGAGATCAATAATAACTGGGAAGCTAAGCAGGCCGAACTAACTGTTCTGATCTTTTCAACCTCTGTCAAGAGTCTTTATTAAATCCAATCTGTTTTCCAGTGGGTATTTACTTACATTGCTAAACTTCATGCATCCTCTTATGAAGTACATGAGAGAACCACAATCCAGAAAGGGACCAGCAGGGAGCTCAGAACACCTCAGCCTGGGAGGCCAGGCAAATGTCCTCCATGCTGGGTAACGAGGTCCATTTTCTCAGGGCAGAGCACGCCGTCTGATGGAGCAGCAGTAAGGTAAGCATAGTGGTTCAGAGCAAGGGCTCTGGGCCAGACTCACTGGATTCTGCGCCGACAGCCACCGCTTACTACTTAGTGCAAATCACTCCCTTCCCTGCAAACTAGGGACAGTGACAGAACCTACCTCATAGTCACACAGAACAAATGAGTCAACACACAGGACAACAAGGCCTGGCACACAGTAAGCACTCAATAAATGTTGCAGATTTTTGTTTTTAACTTTTACCAACATGTAGTCATGGATGGTCTACTTCAGAGGCAGGTCTCAGAAGCCTGGCACTTCCTCCTCCTCTTACTGCAGAATCGGCCAAACCCGTTCCCAGGCAATCTAAGATGGTCTAGGAAACCTCTCAGGAAGAGATGATCTGGACCACAAGGTTGTGTACTTAGAGGGTGCTAGGAAATGCATCCATATTACTGGTCCAGAGTAAAATCGACACGAAAGCCTCCCACGAAAAGAACTTCTCAACTCAGTCACGGCCTCCTTACGTGTCAGATCCACGGCTTGTTCGGGCTCCATCAAATCCAAAGCCAAGGCCTCCATGTTCCTAAAGTGCTGCTGCAGCACTGGGTTCTCAAAGCTGCCACTTCTGTTAAAACATTAACAGTGGCATGAATAAGTTAAAAAATAAAAATTTAAACATTTAAAAAATAAAATAATAGAGTTAAAAACCCAGCTGAGACAGTGAAGGCCCAAGGTCAGCTGAGAAATACACCCCAGGTAAAACAGTTGGGAATCTTATCTCTTGAATCAACTTCTCTCTTTCCAATTTTCAGTTTATTGTCCAATGCTAGGGATCCACAAGCAAATTTTAAAGCAAAACAATACCTGCCCACCTGTCTGTCACTGGAAGCTGTGGACAGAGACAGAAACAGAGGAGGCAGGGCCAGAGGAGGTAAGTACAGAGAAAACACAACAGAGGGATGGTGGGAGGTGAGGAGACAACGAACCTGAGTATTCTTTCTTCCCATACTCGATAGAACATGAAAGTAAAAACAGAAAGAATCTAGAGGCATACAGTCCTACACTTGAATCCTGGCTCCAGTTCCTTCTAGGTGGGTGAGTCTCGGCAAGCTGCCTCACTCCTCTAAGCCTCAGTTTCTTTACCTGTAACATGGGCACCAAAACTTTCAGGGTTCTCATGAAGAATAAATGAGATACTGTTGGAGTTGTATCTAGAACAGTGCATGGCACATGGTAGAACCTTAACAATGCTTCCATTTTCCCAACAAAGGACTACACCAGGAGGTTTCCTTTGGAGAAAGAAGGTCACTTTGCCCACAGGTAGGAAGAGTTAGGGAAATAGCCCAGAGACACAAGACGAAATGTGAAAAAAATTACGTTTGGTGTCACCTTATGCGGGTTCTGGGAGATGGTCTATGTGCATTATATAATCATTTTTTCAACCCCATGACAATTTACACTGGATTTACTTGCTTTTACTCACCATGTGACAACAAACAATCAAGGAGAAGGCCAACCAAGAATCTTCTCCTTACTGCTGCTTTGCGGAGCTTGTTCAACTAACCAACCTGGCTTTCTAAGCACAACACAGCAGGTCAACCAGCTGTGAACCCTTAGCACAATTCCAGAGCCTTCAATAAAAGAACTTCCACTCTCCCTATAGCTTCTAAAGACTAATTATCTATCAGTTAATGGAAAAGAATACAATCACATTCTCTTGGTTTATGCTTAACTCAAATCTCCAGTACAACCTTCAAGTCAGGAGGCAGTTCCAGAAGAAAGCCTGTGAATGACCCATCACTCACCTGTACTTGAAGTGGAGCTTCTGAACAATAGCCTTCATCTTGTCTATCTGCTCTGGGTTTGCCATGACTTTTTCAGTAAAGGGCACCTTCCGTTTGTCATCAGCATAGGGCAAGAAGATGAGCTGGAAGCCTGAAGAAGAAAGAAAAATACGTTTTCGGAGATTTGACTCAACGAAAGGTTTCAGTCACTGAGCTATCGTTTTAATTCCTTTTTAAAAAAAATTAATCTATTTTATTTTTGGCTGCATTGGGTCTTAGTTGAGGCAAGCAGGATCTTTGTTGCAGCACGGGGGGCTTCTCTCTCATTGTGGCGCACGGGCTCAGTAGTTGCGGCACACAGGCTTAGTTGCTCCGCAGGAAGTGGGATCTTAGTTCCCGGACCAGGGCTCGAACCGGTGTCCCCTGCATCGGCAGGCAGATTCTTGACCGCTGTGCCACCAGGGAACCCTCCTGAGCTGTTGTTTTTTTCTCAGCTCCAATTCACCCTTCTGCGTGCTGTGCTGCTGGAGCTAGGACCCTGCAAATCCCATTTCTCCTTTACCAGCTGATTCCCGTTAGCATCTGCCTAGCAGACTCCCTTTGGAGTCTCCAGAGGGGGACCTGAAAGGAGACTTCTTCCTTCCTTCTCAGGTACTTCCTGTTCCTGCAAGTGTCGCTCCAGCCAGCTTCCAGCCACCAGCTTTTTCCATACACCCAGAACCAGGTGGACAGTGCCCCTCCCTGGAGGGCTACATCCAACTCTGTCGGCCCCTCCTCCGAGCTTCAACCTCTCCCCTTTGCTCCCCAGTCCCCACCATGTGCTAGAAGGGAAGAGGTAACGGTTACCAGCCTGACCCTGTCCAGTTGCTGACGGGCTCTAGAAAGACTGAAAAATCTAGAGACTGGAACCCACTGCTGCTGCCAGGTGAAGAGCCCTTGCTGGCAATGCCAACAGCACTGAGCAAGAGGAAGTCTCTTAGCTCTCCACGGCCCTAATGTCTCCCTCTAGCACCCACTATTGACAGAGCATCACCGAGAGCCCGCTGGCAAAGGAGAAATGGGGCTTGGAGAGCCTCTGCTTCATCAGCACAGAGCTGAGAGACAAAGCGTCAGAACTGACATAAAAGGTGTTCCTGAGCATTCACATGACCAGGGCTGGAAATATAACGCATTCAAAGACTTACTTTATAATTTTTATTAGCATGGCTAAAGAGGAAGGATGGGACTCCCTGGTGGTGCAGTGGTTAAGAATCAGCCCACCAATGCAGGGAACATGGGTTCGAGCCCTGGTCTGGGAAGATCCCACATGCCGCAGAGCAACTAAGCCTGTGCGCCACAACTACTGAGCCTGCGCTCTAGAGCCCGCGTGCCACAACTACTGAAGCCCGCGTGCCTAGAGTCCGTGCTCTGCAACAAGAGAAGCCACCGCAGTGAGAAGCCCATGTACCGCAACGAAGAGTAGCCCCCGCTCACCGCAACTAGAGAAAGCCCATGTGCAGCAACAAAGACCCAACACAGCCATAAATAAATAAATATTTTTTAAAAAGAAAGATGACTAGTAGTCATCTGTTGGCTGCTTTGTGCTAGGCACTTATCTGTTTATTAACTTATTTCAAATGTGAACTGACCTTGAGAGAAAGGTGTTCCAGAATTCTCATCTTTGCAGATAAGGAACATAAACAGAAAGGTTAAATTATTTGCCCAAGGGCTTCCCTGGTGCTGCAGTGGTTGAGAGTCCACCTGCCGATGCAGGGGACACGGGTTCGTGCCCCGGGCCGGGAAGATCCCACATGCTACGGAGCAGCTGGGCCTGTGAGCCATGGCCGCTGAGCCTGCGCGTCTGGAGCCTGTGCTCCACAACGGGAGAGGCCACAAAAAAATAAATAAATAAAAATTAAAAAAATTATTTGCCCAAGTTGGCCAACTAACAGGTGGCAGAGAACGGTCTAAAACAAAAGAAAGTGAGCTTTCAGACACATAAGTGTAAGACAAAGTCAAGTGTGACTTCAAAACCCACGGTCATGGGACTTCCCTGGCATCGCAGTGCATAGGACTCCACACTCCCAATGCAGGGGGTCCGGGTTCCATCTCTGGTCAGGGAACTAGATCCCACATGCATGCTGCAACTAAGAGTTCGCATGCTGCAACTAAGGAGCAGGTGAGGCGCAACTAAGGCGCCCTGAAGCCGCAACTAAGGAGCCCTGGAGCCGCAACTAAGGAGCCCTAGAGCCACAACAAAGGAGCCCACCTGCTGCAACTAAGACTCGGTGCAACCAAATAAATAAATAAATATTTTTTAAAAAAAGGGGCTTCCCTGGTGGCGCAGTGGTTGAGAGTCTGCCTGCCGATGCAGGGGACACGGGTTCGTGTCCCGGTCCAGGAATATCCCACATGCCGCGGAGGGGCTGGGCCCGTGAGCCGTGGCCGCTGAGCCTGCGCGTCCGGAGCCTGTGCTCCGCAACGGGAGAGGCCACAACAGTGAGAGGCCCACATACCGCAAAAAAAAAAAAAAAAAAACCCACAGTCATTCCATGATACCTCACTGCTTTGGTATACACAAGAGATAAACCAACCATTAAATATTACAAGGGTACCAAACAATGGTTTTTAGTAAAGAATGTGTCAGCAGTGAGACCGCATGAACTTATGCCAGTAACCTGCAAACAGTCCCTATCAAGTCAATTTTCAACCCTGGCTGCAGAGCTGCCTTGTACAGTTGTACATGCTGTGCACTGCACAACCATATTTGACAGACTTACCTGGCTGTTCATCAAATTCACCTGTGCAATCTTATAAACACACATTTCCCAGGCCCCACTCCTGGAGACTCTGGTTCAGCAGGTCTGAGTTGGTATCCCAGGAATGACTCCAAGGCTAAGCAAGGTTCAGAAGCACTGAAATTATCTCTTTCACATACCTGGGGGAGTCACCTGAATTTTCTGGTCATCCAGCTCCTCTTCCTGTGGCATCAAGGCCACAAAACAAGGGGGGACATTCTGGCGGGGTGTGTATCTGCACACTGCCATGACCTCCTTCTCCAGACACTTGGTGAGTAGAGCACTGAATAGGGTTGAGCTCCCTGGAAAACAAACATCCCAGGGATCTATATCCTAAAGATGTCTCCTCCTTTCTTAGCCCACGTTATAAACCTACAGTTTCTCTCACATTTTCTTAAAAGCATTTATGATACTTTGATAGCTCAGGGGTGATGGACCCAGAGGTGAGGGTAAAGTGACGGTAGCAGAGGCATAGAAAGGAAGAGAAAGGAAAGGGCACCTCAAATACTCCATTTAGGGGTGTGAATTATTACTGTCAGTTCACTTTTACTATCATTAGGCTAATGACATAAGCCCTAGTTGCTAATGAAAACCAGTCAGGTCAGATCTGGGAGGTTCATTAGCTATAGCACAGAGGAATATAGGTCTGGACAGCACAAATAAACCCAATGGCCAAGTTCATATCATCCTTAATCGCAACACTAGGGAAGAAGCCAGGTTTGTTTTTTAGTTTTTCCCGAACTCTTTATTTGATGCCTCAAAGAAAGAATTTCATAGCAACTAAGTTTTAAATATGCTAATTCCATATCCCCTCCTGGATATTCACAATGCTATCAGTATATTATAGTTCCTAAAGAAATCTCTTTAACTTTGTTTAGTCCCACGTTTCCAAAATTTATTTGAGCGTGAAACACTTTCAAAACACCCAGTAACACATCCTATATAGTTTCCAGCAGCAGCCATTTAGGAATGCTGCTCGGTAAATTGCCTTCTGCGTGGCTTACTCGTTTATCCCTGGTTTATGCCCCTTACCATTTATCAGGGACTCCTCGGGGTACACGAACAGGGAGGGCCTCAGGTAATGGTGCTTCTTCAGCATTATCAAGGGCTTGAAACCGATGAGAATCAAACCTGGTTCATCAAACCGTTTAAGCTCTTCTGTTTCCTCTTTCTCTAATACAATCTGACGACTCCCATAGGTCTATAGAAGGGGAACAACGAGGGCCACATAGCGAGGATACACAGAGATGCGAAATGGTTGCCATAGGACACTAGCAAGTTAAAATCAGCTTTCTTCTAAGGAGCAGGAAGAGGGCTCATCAGAGGCATCTTCCTCCTATCAACAGCAATTGACATGTATTGAGTGCCAGCCAGGCACTTTACTTTTGCCACCCAGTTTATCATCTGTAACAATCCTAGGCAGTAAATGTTAAAAACTCTGTTTTACAGATGAGTGAACTGAGGCTCTACAGTTAGTAACTTGCTCCAGAGTATACAACCGAATTGGGCTTTGAACTGTACCACATCTGTCTGGTGCTAAAGGCCATGCTCTTCAGGCATTTGTTCCTTCCCTCATTTAATGTGTACTAAACCCTCAGCATCATCCCTGACACACAAAGGATGCTCAAACCTTACCTACTTATTGAGAGGACCTACGTCAGGTATTGTGCTAGGTCTCAGTGTAGGAGGCCCACACGCACACACACATACACACATACTACTTCCAAACTTTAACATTTGCATTTCGATCCTAAATATGTGATTAGTAACAGAACTTAGTAAAGGTCAAATTTGGGTTTTATAACAAAAACAGAGCCCTTAAGACTTTTTGTAGGCACAGTTAATCAAGAAAGAAACTTAGTAACCGGAAGAGCTACTGCCTATGAATAAACCAACATGGAAAACTAGCTACTTCCAAAATGGAAGGAGAAATTTCTTGTCGTCTTCTCCTCCTGAAAAGTAGGGCAAGACACTCTGGCCTGAAATTTGTGCTCCAAAAGACATCTCGAGGGTTGAATCAAAATAATATTTAATTTTAGTCACTTAGTTGATCCTTCTAGGTCCTGAACTTAGGCAAAATCTGCTCTCCCACGTTTTGCATAACTAAAAAGGAAGAATGACTCACTTGATTTTAATTTCAGATATCAAATCCTTCTATAGGGAACTACATTCAATATCCTGAGATAAACCATATGGAAAAGAATATTTAAAATGTATATATATATGTATAACGGAATCACTTTGCTGTACAGCAGAAATTAACAGAACTTTGTAAATCAACTGTACTTCAATTAAAAAAAATCCTTCTATAGATTGAACAAAGGTGAGAGGATGAGGAGAGATAATGTTCTGCATCCTTAGTATGTCTTTCAGATTAAGAAAGGCATGAGGGGGGCTTCCCTGGTGGCGCAGTGGTTGAGAGTCCGCCTGCCAATGCAGGGGACACGGGTTTGTGCCCGGGTCCGGGAGGATCCCACATGCCACGGGACCCGTAAGCCATGGCCGCTGAGCCTGCGCGTCCGGAGCCTGTGCTCCGCAGCGGGAGAGGCCACAATGGTGAGAGTCCCGCATACCGCAAAAAAAGAGGGTATCATTTCAAGGCACAGGAAAAACTGGTTAGTTTGGCAAAAAAAAAAAAAAATCTCCCTAAAACGAGGGTACTTCACACCTAACACACTTTCTTTCCCTAGCTCATCTCCCTAGTTAACTATAAAACAATTTCTGCCACTGTACTGGAATTAGACTGTTAAGACTCAGAGCAGCAATGTGCTGGCTGATCGAGGGCTGAAGTTTTCACTGACACCTCTTCCAAATACTGGCTCTAACTTTCTAGCTCCCAAGGTATTACTGATCTAGATGCCATATTCCAAAGGGTAATGACAACAACTTTCTAGCTTGGCTAGAAAGATGCGCACATGAAAGTTATTTAACTAGTTAGGCTGATCATGTCTCCCCCTCCCTGTTAACTCTTCAACAGGACAAAATTCAGTAAGAAGGCAGAGACCTACCTGGGACCTCTTGGTGTCGCTAGGCAAAAGCAAACTGCCTGTATTTACATTAAATGTCCGGGTCTTGGTTTTCACTGGTTCATTTGTTTCCCGATAAAGCCTCACTGGAGAAGGTTTGAGAGCCTTCTGGACCATATTGTAAATGCCAACAGTGAGCGCTACATCTTTGTTGAGCTTAAGCTTCAACCTGAAGGAGAGAAAAACTTTTTAATTTGGACAGAAAGAGTATATTTTCCTATCTAAAATTCATTCATGGCACCCAAGCCCTGATTTGTTTTATTCTCTCCAATAACCTAAGCTTTTCGAATACAAATATAAAGCTTTTTAATAATACAATGGAGTTTGCTGTAATACATCTCAGTGTCTATATTGCACAATATTAGTCTCAGAATGTATTGTTAACTCCTTAAAATAATGATAAAGAATGTACCGTAATAAAAATAATGATTTTTTAAATAGAGCCTAGCAATTTATTAAATCACTTTACAGTTATTCTCTCATTTAATCATCATTATAATCCTATAAGTACTATATTATCTGCTGCTTCTGCTTGTCTACTATACCTTCCCTCTTATTTTAACAATGAAACCCCAATTTTTCTTAGGGAACCACCCTTGCCCCACTGCAGTTTTAGGAAAATGTTCATCCAGGTGCTATGCTTTACCCTGACCAAGAGATAGGCACATCTGGCCCAGGCTCAAGCCATCAGACTTATTCTCCTGAGAATCTGGGTCTTAAACAGTGACCAAGAAAGGACACGGTTGGAGGGGATGCTTGCTGACAGTGGTACCCCAAAGACACTGTCAATAATTTTTATTTTCTAGATTCCTGGTGCCGCCCTGGTTCCTATACTACCCACCCTGTTCAGGATTTTGTTTTAATATGCTGAAATTAGTCAAGAGTCAGTGTCTGTTACTTGCTACCCAATAACCTTATTGTTGTCATTTTTACAGATGAAAACACTGAGGCTCAGGGATGTTATCTAACTTGCCCAAAGACATACAACTAATGAAAACTGGTATTCAAATTCACGTATGTCTGATTCAAAGCTCAGGTACTTTTCCTTTATAACATTTTGCTCCAGCGTATTTATATCAACATCTTAAGCACAAACAGGACCTCTTGAAAATGTGTTCTATAATAAAGACAACATGCAAAAATATTTACAATACAATACTGTGGGGAAAAAAGGCAGAACAGAAAACTAACCTGTGCTACACGTTCTCTTCAAGCACACACAGAACATTCTCTAGGATAGACCATATACTGAGACACAAGACAAGTCTAAATGCATCTAAAAAAATTGAAATTGGAAATTCCCTGGTGGTCCAGTGGTTAGGACTCTGCGCTTCCACTGCAGGGGACACAGGTCAATCCCTGGTCAGGGAACTAAGATCTCACATGCTGTGCAGCGCAGCCAAAAAGGAAAAAATAAAAAGGATTGCTATCATACAAAATATGTTCTTTACCCCAAATGGAACTAGGTTAGAAATCCACAACAGAGAGAAATCTGGGAAAACCTCAAATATTTGGAAAGTAAACAATACAATTCTAAATAACCCAGGAGGTCAAAGGAGAAATCACAAGGGAAATTTAAAATGATTTTGAACTGAATGAAAGTGAAAACACAACATATCAAAAGGTATAGGATGCAGCTAAATCAGTGCTCAGAGGGAAATTTATAGCTTTAAAACCTTTACCCCAAAAGAAGAAAAGTCTTAAATTAATAACCCAGTCTTCACTGTTGTAGAATGTTTAGCAGTATTTACTTTAAAGAAGAGAACATGTTTAAACAAGTTATAGCTAGTTCAAAGATATATTGGTTCACACAGTAGAAAGAACATTGGTTTGGGACAGAGCCCTGACTAGAAATTTTAGGTTCCTGGAGCAAGCACCTGGTAGGTATGGTACAATTTGGTAATGTATGATGTGCCCCAGAGATGAGTGTTAGTAACAGATGGGCATTAGTAATAACACCACCCATTTGATGGCTTCCTACTTTAAATCATTCCGGCTTACTAGGTGTTAAACACAGTTGTTTAAAGGCTGCTGAAGGAGAGCTGACAATAAATGTAACCGATTTAAAAACTGCACAATCTGCAAAAGTAATTTTTTAAAATTGTTGTGCCCTCTAAATTTTAGTATCCTGGGAAAAAGCACTGGTCAATGTGGTCTACTATGGCCTCAGGCTTCAAGTGACCTTAGTTCTATTTCTGAACCAAAAGAGCCAATCGGTTAGTCCCCCCACCCCATATTAAATGTTCACATCTATAAACTAAGGTACCTTTCGACCTTGAAAATGTCATAACTCTAAGTTAAGACAGAATTATAGTATAACATCATGTGGTTTGTGTCATACCAAGGAAAGGAAAATGTGAAAGCCCACAGCACAAAACAAGCTGCTTATGTTAAACGTCATCTGAAATGATTTAAGGTTAATAAATGTTACTAATGGGTAGGTTTCAACCCAACTCAAAGCACTGTTTTTATAGATTAAATGAGGTAATTATGTTAACAAAGAACTTAGGACATACGGATGAACTGGTTTGCAGGGCATAAATAGAGACACAGGTGGCACAGTGGTTAAGAATCTGCCTGCCAGTGCAGGGGACACAGATTCAAGCCCTGGTCCGGGAAGATCCCACATGCCGCGGAACAACTAAGCCCGCGCGCCACAGCTACTGGGCCTGCGCTCTAGAGCCCGCGAGCCACAACTACTGGGCCCACGTGCTGCAACTACTGAAGCCTGCCCACCCTAGAGCCCGTGCTCTGCAACAAGAGAAGCCACCTCAATGAGAAGCCCGCGCACCGCAACACCCCGCACGCAGCAAGAAAGACCCAACGCAGCCAAAAATAAATAAATAAATTTATTAAAAGAAAGAAAGAAAGAAAGAAAGAAATAGAGACACAGATGTAGAGAACAAACGTATGGACACCAAGGCGGGTAAAGTGGCAGGGGTGGGAGTGGTGGTGTGATGAATTGGGAGATTGGGATTGACATAGATACACTAATATGTATAAAATGGATAACTAATAAGAACCTGCAGTATAAAAAATAAATAAAATTCTAAAATTCACAAAAAAAAAAGAACTTAGGACAGTGCCTGGCACATAATAATTATGCAATAAAATAATTCTATTATTTTATTATAGCAAGAATAAGTGTAATAATTTTCTAAGCCTTAGGCAATTAATTCTCAAACAGCTCCAATTTATTATTATTACTACCAAGTATCCTATAATGACTCTTTCACAAAATAGTAAGAATAGCTAACGTTTATAATTACTATGTTATTCCATTTAATCATCACAGCAGCCCTATAAAGAGGGACCATTTTTGCTCCCATTTTACTGAGGCTCAGAGAAGTTACATGATTTACCCCAGGTCACACAGCAGAGGACTAGAATCTGAGCCAATCTGACTCTAGAACCTACTTTTAACCACCATTTTATCCCCCCTGCCACTCCCACCAATATGCGTAGATTTCCAAATTATAGTAGTAACAATATTCTACCATTTCAGGAAGGAGAAAAGGTGACAGGGTAATTGTTTGAGGAAAGAGAAATAGTTCCTGGGAGGAAAAGGAGAACAATGACAAAACTATAACTGTAGCAATGAGCTGCTTCATGGTTTCCTTAAAATATTTAATTTCATGGGTTTTCTAGTAGAATTGTCAGTAATCTCTTGAAAACAGCTCAAAAACTACCAAGGGTCTTATTCCTCTATACTGAGGAAACTAGTCTAAAATGAAAGTCTGATGCTCTTTAGGAAGAAACACTGAGGCGGCCTTAGGATTCTAATGTCAAAGGAAGATAATCCAACCACCTGGTTCTTATTGGTCTCAAGTTTATAAGAAATTAGAATAACACAATTTTAACAACAATGATAATAACTAAAATTTATTGAGTTTTTGCTCTATACCAGGTACTATCGTTATCCCCAATTTACAGAGGAGAAGAAAACAGACAATGTCCTAGTGAGTGCAACTGAGGATACCGTTAGCCGCAACTGTTTACCCCAAAGGAGTGGAGAGCTGTTTTATTTTGGAGAAACAGCATACCAGCTCTTTCTAGAGAAAGAGAAGCAAATAGCTTGTGCTATCCTGAAATAAAGCAAGTTTTTTTTTTAGAGGAACAGTGAGGCAGTGGTACAGCCCAGAGTTAAGGAGCCAGGGAGGTCAAAGCCATGCACTGCTTATGATCAGTTAGGGGCCTTGTGGGCAGCTGACCCGGGCTTAGTGCCTACCTGTAGAGCACGCGCTTCCTGGTCTCCTTGGCGCGAACCTTCCTCGACAGGTCTTCGAGCTTGCTCGACTCCTCAAAGTGAACCCCTATGTCCTCATCCTCTGCTATGCTGATAATATCTCTGTAGAACAAGGATATGTCAAAGCCCCCACGTTTCCTTAGGTGCAACAAGTCAAGGAAGATACCTGGAGCGAGGATAGACAAAAGTGAGGGGAAACAATTTCCAGCAAGGGAGAATTTTTTTCAGTTAAGTTTAATTATGCTGTTAAAAGCTCCCAAAGAACTAGATTGATTATAAACATTTTCAGGACTTAGAGAAAGTGGTTAAGGGGATCAGCTGCTCTAATGACTTCAGACAACTTATTCAAATAACCACCATTTGTGGTGGCGTTAAAGTCAAGAAAAGCTCCCTCTGGTAGAGCCCTTCAGACAACTAATGGCCTGGTCATTTTCACTGGGAATATTACATAGGGGTCTCCCCCAGCTTCACTACATTGTGTCATTTTACTTTGAAGGGTGAAAAGCAACTATTTGACATCAGCTATAAAAAAGCAAAAAAAAATTAAGTGCCAAGTTAAAAGAACAGGGGGCAACTTCCCTGGAGGTCCAGTGGTTAAGACTCCTCGATTCCATTGCAGGCAGCACGGGTCCGATCCCTGGTCGGGGAACTAAGATCCCACAAGCCGCACAATGCGGCCAAAGAAATAAAATAAAAGAACAGGGGAATGCCGACCTGTGTCACGGAGATCCCCAGCTTTGGTCCTGGCCCTGCTGGCTTTGGCACTGTCATTGCCGTGGGGGTCATCTTCATTGGTGAAAAGCATGATCCTCTTATGGCTCATCTTGAACTGGACATCGCTAAAGAGGTTGGCGCAGACCCACAGTACTTCACTTAGGGAGTAGTCAGATCCGTGGCCAATTAGGTCTTGGAAATGTTTCTTCCCCTCCTGCCCCTTAAAGCGGTCAAGCTCTAGCACTCGTTTAGCACCTGATCAGAGACAGGGAGTCAAATGGGCAGAAAAGTCGGAACAGCGTCAGTGTTTTACAAGACTAACAGAAGCTCTTTCTCACCCAGAGCTGTTTAACCCACATAACAAAAGTCTACACCCCAGTAAGAACCCCCTTGTGCAGGAAAGCATACTCCCAGTCAAGATGTTATCTGCTTCCTTCTTCACATCCCCCTTTGTGTATGTTAGTGACCTTCTCATGTAAGGGAAAAGCTGATCTTAGAATACTACTGACCTGGATTATCCAATTCCTGCAAGACGTAAATATTTTTGAAATTCACTGAATTTTTGTCCTTCTTGGTACCATAGAACACCACTGCCAAGAGATCTCGATCACTGCTTATGATCTTACTGGTGTATACACTCCGGATACACTGAAAAAACAAACATAAAATTTCAATTAATATTTAACTACGTACCACTAAACTTAAGCTCCACAGGTGCCTGACACATAGTAGGGCACTCAATATATATTTGCTGAATTTGTACATGGCATTAGAGTAAGGCGTGACCCCTACCTTCAGGAAACTCATAATCCAGTGAGGGTGATGGTCATTTATATTATGTATAACACAAAGCAAAGTGTGGTTAAGTATACAACAGACATATAAGCAGTCCCTACAATAAGAAATCGGAGAATTCAAAACATGTAGGGCTTCCCTGGTGGTGCAGTGGTTGAGAGTCCGCCTGCTGATGCAGGGGACGCGGGTTCGTGCCCCAGTCCGGGAAGATCCCACATGCCGCGGAGCGGCTGGGCCCGCGAGCCATGGCCGCTGAGCCTGCGCGTCCTCAGCCTGTGCTCTGCAACGGGAGAGGCCACAACAGTGAGAGGCCCGTGTACCGAAAAAAAAAAAAAAACATGTATATACTCCGGAAGGAAACTCTGCTATAGGGAAATAAAAATCAATAAAAGCCCAGCACTAGAATCGGAAAACGTGGATTTGAGTCCCAATGATGTCACTTACTTAATTGGCTGAGTTTGAACAGGCCATTTGATCATTCCTCAAGTAGCTTTTTTTTTTTTAATGTGGACCATTTTTAAAGTCTTTATTGAATTTTTTACAATATTACTTCTGTTTATGTTTTGGTTTTTTGGCCCTGAAGCATGTGAGATCTTAGCTCTCTGACCAGGGATCAAACCCACACCCCCTGCATTGGAAGGCAAAGTCTTAACCACTGGACCACCAGGGAAGTCTCTTTTCCTCAAGCAGCTTGATACCAAGAAACAAAATTTACATATATAAAATAATTACATATATAAAAGGTTTAAGTGAATGTTAGTATATGTGACATTAATAAATAATGGAAAATAAATCTATACCTACTAAAAGCAACTTTTGAAATAAAATTTGCCTAATTACACAATTAAACACATCAGTATTCCAGGAAATATAAACTAAAGCCATATCTAGTAAATCAGTGTCTCATAAGTGGTCAGTCCTGGTGGCCTATAATTCTGGGGGTACTGACAAAATTAAGTTTCTGATTCTGCAAAACTGAGGAATAAACCAACAATGGTGACCTCCCTCCATATCCTGCTTGAGACTCTACCTGGCCTTCCTCCATAGCAATTCTCTCCTTAAATGCAGAACTTACGGTATGTCTAGTCATTGACAGTTATCTTCATGGCAAGCAATCATTTCTTTTTATTTATTTGTTTATATATTTATTTTTCATATTTATTTATTTATTTGGCTATGCTGGGCAGGATCTTTAGTTGCGGCATGCGAGATCTTAGTTATAGCATGCAGGATCTAGTTCCCTGACCAGGGACCAAACCTGTGCCCCCTGCAGTAGAAGTCTTAACCACTGGACTGCCAGGGAAGTCCCAGTGAGGGCTTCTTTAGGTTCTACTATTAACCACCCCTCCCCACCCACACACACACACACACACAAACTAAAATAGAATTTTAGAAAATGTTTTTTCATTGCTCCTTATCAAATACATTACGTTCATCGGTGAATGTTTCACTTACTCACTACATAATACTACAGTTGCTTCTGGGTTCTCTAGGCGTTAGCATTTCATGAACCCTTTCAAATTACATGTAGAACTGTATCTTTTTGGGGAGAGGGTACATAGCCTTCATCACATCTTCAAAGAGGTCCATGGTCCAAAAAAGGTTAAAGCAGTGCTCCTCAAAGAGTGATCTCCAAACAACATCAGCGTCACCTGGGAGCTCTGTTGGAAATGCAAATTCTTGGTCCCTCCTCTAGACCTATAGAATCAGAAATTCTGATTGCAGGGTAAGGCCCTGCAATCTGTGTCAACAGCCCTGCAGGTGATTCTGATGTAGGTTAAAGTTTGCAAACCACTGCTTTAAAGTTAAGAATTGTTTTTATTAATTCTTTTTTTAGATGCAAGATATTCTGACTTGTCAATTGCAAGAACTGTCTGTGTACAAATTAGGACATGAGAAGCTTCTGTTTGGTTCCAAACTCCAGAAATATGAGAAATGAGATGTACAATAAATTCTTAAAAATTCTTCTCTATGAAGAAATACTAAACTTTTTAATTGAGGTGAAATTCACATAACAAAATTAATCTTTTTTTTTTTTTTTTGCGGTACGTGGGCCTCTCACTGTTGTGGCCTCTCCCGTTGCAGAGCACAGGCTCCGGACACGCTGGCTCAGTGGCCATGGCTCACGAGCCTAGCCGCTCAGCGGCATGTGGGATCTTCCCAGACCGGGGCACGAACCCGTGTTCCCTGCATCGTCAGGCGGACTCTCAACCACTGCACCACCAGAGAAGCCCCAAAATTAATCATTTAAAGTGAACAATTCAGTGTTCAATTTAGTACATTCACAATGTTGTGCAACCACCACTTCTATCTAGTTCCCAAACATTTTTATCATCCCAAAAGCAAACCCCATACCAATTAAGCAGTTGCTCCCTCCCCTGCAGCACCTGGTAACCACCAACCTGCATTCTCTATGGATTATCTATTCTATACTTCATATAAATGTAATCATACAGCATGTGACCTTTTGCCTGGCTTCTTTCACTTAATGTAATGTTTTCAGGGTTCATGCACCTTGTAGCATGTATCACTACTTCATTCCTTTTTATGACTAATATTCTACTGTATATATAAACATTTTGTATATCCACTGAAAAAGTTTTAGAATGAGATAGGGGTGGTGATTATTGCATGACGTGAATGACTAAATACCTTAAAACTGTATACTTTAAAATCGTTAATTTTGTTATGTGAATTATACCTCAATTTAAAAAGTAAAAATATTTAATCCTCATAACAATTTGACAAAGTAGGTACTATTATTTTATTTTTTATTTTTAATAAATGTATTTATTCATTTATTTTTGGCTGCACTGGGTCTTTGTTGCTGCGCACGGGCTTTCTCTAATTGCAGCAAGCCAGGGCTACTCTTTGTTGCAGCGCACAGGCTTCTCACTGCGGTGGCTTCTCTTGTTGCGCAGCACGGGCTCTAGGTGCGTGGGCGTCAGCAGTTGTGGCATGCGGGCTTCAGCAGTTGTGGCTCGCGGGCTCTAGAGTGCAGGCTCAGCAGTTGTGGCGCACGGGCTTAGTTGCTCCACGGCATGTGGCATCTTCCCGGACCAGGGCTCGAACCTGTGTCCCCTGCATTGGCAGGCAGATTCTTAACCACTGTGCCACAAGGGAAGCCCAAAGTAGGTACTATTATTATCTCCATTTTACAGATGAGAAAACATATCAAGAGCTTCAGCAACTCTTCCAATATCATACAGTTTGTAAGTGGCAGAATCAAGATCTGAGTAGCTGTTATTTATTTAATTGGGTAAACACCTAGGAGGGGAACTGCTGGCTCATGTAAGTCTACGTTTAACTCTTTGAGGAACTGCCAAACTGTTTTCCACAGCAGCTGATCCATTTCACATTCCCACCGACAATGTATGAGAGTTCCAATTTCTACATCCTTGTCAACACTTCTTATTGTCCCTTTCTTTTTTTTTTTAAATTACAGCAGTCCTAGTGGGTGGGTATGATACCTCATTGTGGTTTTGATTTGTATTTCTCTAATACCTAAAAATATTGAGCATCTCTTCATGTGCTTTTGGCCATTTGTACATCTTTAGAGAAATGTATATTCAAGTTTTGTGCCCATTTTTAAATTGGGTTGTTTGTCTTTTTGTTGTAATAATCTTTTTCAACCACAGGTAACACTCAACTACAAAAGGACTCATCTCCACACCATAATAGCTGGAACTTCTTTCCTTCCTTTACACTGACATCTCTATAGAAAGAGGAGCCCACTTCTGCTACCAGGGCTAACACAGAAGGTGGAAGCAGTGTAGTCCCAGGGTCGGAAGTTCAAACCCAAAATAAAATGGGCCTGTTCTCCAACACTGCTACTCTTTTTTTTTTTTTTAAGTTTATTTATTTATTTATTTATTTTTGGCTGCGTTGGGTCTTTGTTGCTGCGTGTGAGCTTTCTCTAATTGCGGCAAGCGGGGGCTACTCTTTTTTTTGTTTAAAGGAATTTTGCCTTATTTATTTATTTATTTATTTATTTATTTATGGATGTGTTGGCTCTTCGTTTCTGTGCGAGGGCTTTCTCTAGTTGCAGCAAGTGGGGGCCACTCCTGATCGCGGTGCGCAGGCCTCTCACTATTGCGGCCTCTCTTGTTGCGGAGCACAGGCTCCAGATGTGCCGGCTCAGTAATTGTGGCTCACGGGGCCTGTTGCTCCACGGCATGTGGGATCCTCCCAGACCAGGGCTCGAACCCGTGTCCCCTGCATTGGCAGGCAGATTCTCAACCACTGCGCCACCAGGAAAGCCCCGGGGCTACTCTTCGTTGCGGAGCGTGGGCTTCTCATTGCGGTAGCTTCTCTTTTTGCATAACACGGGCTCTAGGCACACAGGCTTCAGTAGTTGTGGCACGCGGGCTCTAAAGCACAGGCTCAGTAGCTGTGGCACATGGGCCTAGTTGCCCCGTGGCATGTGGGATCTTCCTGGACCAGGGATTGAACCCATGTCTCCTGCATTGGCAGGCGGATTCTTAACCACTGTGCCGCCAGGGAAGTCTCCATATTTTTTAAAGTGGTGTTGATACTTTTTGTTGTTTGCTTAATTAAATGAAAGGTAGTCTTACCTGGATGCTCATGTCAAAAGGAGTCAACTCATCTTCATCCTGAGTTTCAAACATGGCCTCAGAAGCATCAATCAAAAAAATCAAACTATCTCTTCCTGAATATTTATAATCTCCTATGGGGAAAAAAATAGAAGGAAATGTTTGCCCTTGTTTTATATTTATCATGTTTATTATTCATATAAAACAAACAGAGGGACTTCCCTGCTGGTGCAGTGGTTAAGACTCGCACTCCCAACACAGGGGGCTAGGGTTTGACCTCTCGTCAGGGAACTAGATCTCACATGCATGCCGCAACCAAGAGTTCACATGCCAAAACTAAGGAGCTGCTGAACTGCAACTAAGGAGTCTGCCTGCCAGGGCTTCCCTGGTGGCGCAGTGGTTGAGAGTCCGCCTGCCGATGCAGGGGACACGGGTTCGTGCCCGGGTCCGGGAAGATCCCACATGCCGCGGAGCAACTGGGCCCATGAGCCATGGCCGCTGAGCCTGCGCGTCTGGAGCCTGTGCTCCGCAACGGGAGAGGCCACAACGGTGAGAGGCCCATGTACCGCGGAAAAAAAAAAAAAAAAAGGAGTCTGCCTGCCGCAACTAAGACCCGGGACAACCAAATTAATTAATTAAATCATCCGTCATAAGCATGTCAAAAAAAAAAAAAACCCAAAACTTCTAAGAAATAGAATTAAAATAAAATAAAATAAAACAAATAAAGTAAAATAAAACAAATAGAGAAAAGCCCATTAAGCAAAATTATAATCTGAGGAATTCCCTAAAGTGAACACCCTTAGGGAATTTCTTGGTGGGCCAGTGGTTAGGACTCCATGCTTTCACTGCTAAGGGCGCGGGTTCAATTGCTGGTCAGGGAACTAAGATCCCGCAAGCCACAAGCTGCGCAATGCAGCCAAAAAAACAAGAAAAAAAGTGAACACCCTTAAAACCACCATGCACATCAGGCAATTGAATCTTGCCAGTCACCCCAGAAGCCCTCTCCAGGTCGCCTCCCAATTTTAACACCCACCTTCCTCCCAAGAGTAATCACCATCCTGACTTTTGGTAATCACTTCATTTTTTTCTTTATAATCATCCAAGCCAACATTCCTAAACACTGGTTTTGACTTTAAAAAAAACAAAAGCTTTTAAAGCCTCTTATAATCTGTAGATACCCCCTCTGTCTTTTGTCTCATAATTTATTTGCTGAAAAACCTGGATATTATGTCATATAGTTTTCCACCTTCTGGATTTTGCTGACTGCATTCTTTTGGTGTAGATTAACATAGTCCTCTGTCTTTTCTACTAAGGACCTAGAGAGGCTTCATTGGATTTGGGTTTTGGTTTTTTTTTTTCTGGCATGATTACATTATAGGTGATGTTGAGTTTTTCATAAAACGGCATATAATATCTGGTTGTCTCCCTTTTTGACGATGCTGCTTCCTAATGCAGTAAATTTAATTACCCATCTTTTCTGAAGCAATACAGCAATACGTGTCAAGGGCCTTAAACAAAAATTCTACCTTGAGCCAGTGAACTCTACTTCTTAGGAATCTATCTTAAGAAAATAAAATATGGAAAAACCCTATGCAAAAATTTCCACAATGTTGTTTATTAAAGAAACTGAAAACTAAAATGTCCAACAAAAGATAGAATGAACAAATTATAGCATATTTAAAATGATTTATAGAGGCTATATTTGCAGTTACATGGAAAGATATATCTATAATACAGTAAGAAAAAAAGACAGAACACAAAACTGTGTATATATGTTTAAAATTCTTTTTGAAGATGTAAATTTTGAAAATGTAAATTAAAATGAAAAAAATATATGCACTATGATTACAACCATATAAAAAATCAGACAAAAACAAACTATATATAGTTACAAAATATAAAGAAAGATATATGAAGGAAATATGCAAAATGCCAAAATGCTAGTAGTGGTTGTGTTAGGGTGGTAGATTACATATATTACTGAATTCTGTTTTATTTTTTATATAAATAAAAAATATTTTTAATAAAAAAATAAATATAAAAAATATATAAAATATATAAAAAATATATTTTTCCTACTTTTAAAAAATAAAAATACTTTAAAAATTTCTACCCAGGACTTAAATTAACCAGTATGTAGAGTACAGGCACCCCTTATTTCTCTTCCTTTGTCCTATGTGTTACTGTGTTGTCTGAACATATACTCCCAAACCTGCAGGCTAGGTGAGGGAATGACTCTTGTAACTGTGTTGCTAATGTATACTCTTTGGTTGCTGCAGTTATTGAAGGGTGAAAGCATTTTCACACTGAGGTCCAAGAATGAGGAAAACTACTTTTCTGGGTGAGGAAGGGTCTTACCTGAGTCACCTAAGGTGACACAGGATACCAATGTTCAGGGTCATTTATTGGAGATCAATCTACCAGTGTCCAGCAAAAGTTTAAGGCTAGGAATGTTCCATAAACTAGAGTAGGACCTGAATAAAAGAGCCTAGGGTAGCTCTGCAAAGTTCAAAGGGAGAAAAGTATTGGAGATTCTCTGGGGAGAGAAGCATGGACCACAAGACAGCAAAGATCACCCAGCAGAGACAAGTAGGGAAAGTCTTTCTTCCACACACACAAGGGTACATGTTAATGAAAGTCACTTACCACCTTCTTCAAGGCCCTCCTCTTGATCTTCTTCTTCCTCATCACCCTGATTTTTGTAATAAGACTCCCACCCTGACATGTTGGTTACTGCTCACAAGATGAAAGAAAGTGGAGATCAGTAACAACCAAATTTAAACCTAAAAGTTATCGACCCCTAGGCTTCTTTGAGGTCTGTTCTAAAAGCTACATGTTACTGCTGAGGAACGTGGATGCTGGATCCTGCTGCCTGGAGAGCTTGGTAATTGAGATGCAAGGTAAAAGGGCATGGGGATCATTCCTGAAATAGTCTCACCTTAGCTATCCCTTAAGGACAATTCAGGGCCAGTGGCCCGTAATGACCTCTCTGACGGGTGTGCTGGGGCAGCCTGACCTGGAGGTCCAGTCCCGCCTCCAGCATCATCTGGCATATGAAAATTTATTACTATCGTGCTTTCATCATCAAAACTTATGATCTTGGTCTTTCCTTCTTGCCTTTGTATAAGGCCAAAAGAGTGACACTGGCTACTCTGACAACCTTAAAGCAGACTCCAGGAATGTCACCAACAGCATGACCTTTGCGACCAAATCCAGAAACCAGAACTTCATCATTTTCCTCAATAAAATTCAAACAACCATCATTGTGTACAAAGGGTGTGATTTTTTTGCCATTCTTGATTAGCTGAACCCTGACACACTTCCTGATGGCAGAATTTGGCTGTTTGGCCCCTACTTTTTCAAGCACAATTCCCTTGGCATGAGAATCACCTCCAAAAGGGTTGGCCTTCAGGGCTGTACCCAAATGGGCTCTTTTGTACTGTTTATCATGCCACTCCTGGTCTCGTCGGCGGCTACGGAGCTTCCTGGCAGTACGAAGACCGCGACACTTGCCCAGCCTGCCTGCGCCACGGGCCTGAGCGAAAGAGCTCCGGCATCATCTGGATTTGAGAGATTCCCGGTCCAGTGTACTGCGTCCTTTAGCAGACCCACTTGTCCTCATCCCGCCCCCAAATCTCCCCCAACTCCTCAGCCAGCTATGCCCAGTGGGGTCTCAAACGCAGGCGGGCCTCCAAGGCCGGGTGCGCCTCCCCTCGGAGGAAGGAACAGGGATCAGAGGCCGTCTCCACCCCTCGGGTCCGCACACTTCTGGCTGACGCTGCCCCACGATGAGGCTACGGGGACGCGCAAGGCTGAGTGGGCAAAGCAAAATGAAGCCAGCCCTGGCAGAGAGCAACAAACACAAAACTCAGCCCCTTTCCTACCTACCTTGAGCGTAATGAAGAGATCAATTTGGGCAGAAGGCGGGGCGCCGCACACGCGCAGGCTCCTGTTCCCGCTCCCAATCAACGCCCCTTACGTCATCACGCATAGCGCGCGCCTTTCGCGTCCAGGTGACACGCCCACTCTCTCAGGCGCTTTCCACACCCGTCCCGAACTAACACCACCCCGTCCGCGAAGCCCCGCCCCCTGGGAAAACCCGCCCCCCGCCGCCCGTCAGGACGGTACGCACATGCGCGAGAATGCGTCCCCGCCCGCGTCCCCGCCCCCGCTCCCGCCCCCGCCCCCGCCCAGTCTTCCGCGCGAAGCCGGCCGGACCCCGCTCTGTCACCTCACGGTAGTCGTTGCCGGTGGCGGGTGCGGGGGCCCGAGCAGCGCTGGGCGACCTCTACCCCGCCCCTCAGGCCGGGCCCGGGCTCGGTCTCCCCGCTCCCTCCGCTCCCCTCCCCCGTCGGGTACGGGAAGGTCCAAGCAGCTGCCGGGTGCCTGAGGGACTTAGTGGCTGCAGCCGCCACGGGTCCCGATGGAGCCGCCAAATCTCTATCCTGTGAAGCTCTACGTGTACGACCTGTCCAAGGGCCTGGCCCGGCGGCTCAGCCCCATCATGCTGGGTGAGGGGCTGGGGGCGGGCGGGAAGGAGGGCGGGAGCCGGGCCGGAGGGCGCCGAGACGGCCGGCCGAGGTGGGGAGGCCTGGGCCATGGCTCAGGGGAAGGCCCAGAGGATGGAGAAGAGCCCCAGTAGAGAAGGTGTGGGTCTGAGGTTTGGGCCCCCGAAGCCCCTCTTGGCCCTCATCACGTTTGAATCCACGGAGAGGGGATAAAGGAGTCACGCTCTCCCCTAGACCTTCAGAGCCACTTCAGCTGGGAGGTGGGGGAAGCCGGCGCTGGGTCCCCGTGGGTTTCCTGACTCGCTTGGGGAGCCCCCTACACTCCTTCCTCGGCGCTGTGGAGTGGAGGTGAAGATGCCTGCCGCGCGGTGCCCCTCGTGGTGAAAGGGACACTGCGGAGGAGAGCCTTCCCTCCGTGCCAAAATGAAACTCTTTGTGCAGTCTCTGGGGTAGGTGGGGAGAGAAAGCTAGAGCTGCACAGGGGCCCAGCCGTTGCCCCCAGGTAGAAGTAAAGTCAGGTCTACTGGAGCCCGAACTCAAGAATTCACCAAGTTCCGCCTGACAGTGCGGTCTTCTCAACAGCTTCTAAGTTAATTGCTTTTGCCCAGGTGGTAAGAAAGCAATTCTGGGGGAGGATTGGTTGCTGTTGTGTCAGTAAGGATTAGTAAGGGAAGTATTTCAGTTGTGCTCCATTAAACTACTTAACTGCCAGGAGAGAAAATCAGCCCTAGTTCAACATGGATCAAACCTCTTTATAACCCAAATACCAAAATGTCTTGTGTAACATAGGAATTGTCAGGTTTGTGATTTCAGATGATGTTGGGCAGGAAAGGATTCTGGGAATTGAAAATTGAACAGCTTTGGCAACATCCATTTGAATGGCTAGTATTTCCTGGCTTCTATGGAGACATTAGAGAATGTTTTAGTTCTTGTCATATCTGTGAGACAAGAGGGCAGAGATCAAGTAAGCAGGGCTGCTTTTGAGTTTCAGTGTCCTTGAGTTTCTAATGTGCCTTAGTGGGTTGAACTTAATCTCTTAACCCTGGGGCAATGAGTGATTCCTATATTTGGCTTCACATCAGAATCACCTAGGGTGCTTGTTAAAGATACAGATAACTTCATTTCCAACATATATTGTTTTTTGTTTATTTTATTTTATTTTATTTTTGGCTGTGTTGGGTCTTTGTTGCTGTGCATGGATTTTTCTCTAGTTGCGGCAAGCGGGGGCTACTCTTCGTTGCGGTGCGCGGGCTTCTCATTGTGGTGGCTTCTCTTGTTGCGGAGCACGGCATGTGGGATCTTCTCGAACCCGTGTCCCCTGCATTGGCAGGCAGATTCTTAGCCAGTGTGCCACCAGGGAAGCCCCCAACATATATTGTTAAATGGGAATAGAAAAAATGAAGTTGGAACAGTTCTTTAAATATGCAGTTGTGTGTTTAAAGCAAAGGATACATGGTTGTTTAGGCAAATAATTATCTGGAAGATACATAAGAAAATTGCTAACAGTGGTAGCTTATGAAAAGAGGAACTTAGGGAATTCCCTGGTGGTCCAATGGTTAGGACTCCGTGCTTCCACTGCAGAGGGCACAGGTTTGATCCCTGGTCGGGGAAACTACATGCTGCACAGTGAAAGAAAAAGAGAAGAAAAGGGGAACTTGACGCTGAAGACATACATATATTTTCTATTCAAAATAAGCAAAGTTTTTTTGGCCACGCCGCACAGCTTGCGGGATCTTAGTTCCCCAACTAGGGATTGAACCCTCACCCTTGGCAGTGAAAGCATGGAGTCCTAACCACTGGACCTCCAGGGAATTCCTGCAAAGTTTTAAACGTATGGATTCTAGAGTCTTATTACACAAGTACTTAATAAGAATCTTTTGGAGTTTTGATCCAGAAATCTGTATTGTTAATAAGCTCCTCAGGTAATTCTTACGTAGCCAATCCATTATTAGAAGGTTGGGCCTAGATCTCCAACTGTTAAAATGAATAAGGCCAATCTGAAAGCAAACTAACAGAGGCACTGTTTGAGGAAGGTGCTAGTCACTAGTACATTACATCAGTCAAGTTCTGACTACACGTCTTGTAATGGAGCCATTTAGTTAGCTTGATCATAGTGAGGAGTTACTTAGGTATTTCCTAGACCCATAAATAAAAGCCTCCACCTTTACACTGGATATTTTTTTGTTCTATTGTATACTAGTTATTGATTTTAGCTAAAGGGGGCCTTAGGGTCATTGATTCATGATTCATTCAGCAGACATTGAGTGTCTACTACGTGCTAGTCCCAGTGTTAAGCTTAACTGAAAATGATGTGATAAAGATGTTCTCTGTCATCATGGAGCTATTTAGTGGGGAAGACATTAAAAATAAATACGCAAATGAAGTAATTACAGATCGTGATAAGTACTAGGTTGTGCAGGAAGCCAACTAGGTGCTGAGACAGAAAATAAGAAGAGAGACCTACTTTAAATAAGGGGATCAGAAGTAGTAACTTTTAAGTTGGGAATTAAAGGATGAGGAAGAAGTAGTCACAAGGTGGGTGGTGAGGGAGTTATAATGTTCCAAACAGAAGGGGGATTAACCTGCCAAGGCCCTCAGGCAAAAAAGAGCCTGGCCTGGTCTAGAAGTGGCCTGGCCTTTGTGGAGTTTGGTGGGTGAAGAGGAAGGTGCCATAACTGAAGGTGGAGTACTGGGACTCCCTCCCACCCCCCAAACCTTTTTTAATAGATGTGAAATCCTAGAAGACCTCAGCCAACGTCATCAGTTTGGCACATCTGATTCCAGTGGTATTTCTGAGAACATTACCTTGCCTGCAAATCTGATTCTCTCTTCTCTATCCCATTTTCTCATATTGCTTTTATGCCTTTTTCAAAAGTAATGAATAAAGGGTTATCAAAGGTGGTAATCATTACTTTCTAGAGTTAAAAACTTATGGAAAATGGGCATTGCCTTATGGGTGCATCCTATCCAGACATCACTAACCTTAAAGTTGGGTATGTCCCAGTTCTGTTAGGAGCCAACTATTAATTTCCCGTTCCTAAATATATTTGAACCTTTAAAAAATCAATTTGTTTCCTGATTTTTGCAATGAATTCTAGAAGCATATTAATAGCTAGATTTACTGAGTGCTTACCATGTGCCAGACCCTTTTTTTTCTGAGTATCTTCATGTGTTATATTCTTCACCACAAATTTGTGAGATAGGTCCTGTTATTATCTCCATTTTTCATTTGAGGAACCCAAGATATAGGACATTAAGAAATTTGCCCCCCACGTCACACAGCTGGTAAGTGGCAGAGCTGGGTTATAAACACAGGCAGTCTGACTTCCAGAGCTCATGTTCTCAGGTATTTTGCTATACCACCTTTCCTGTGTAATATGTTCCTTTATAATTGATGTAAAGTAGGTCCCTAGTTCAAGTTTATAAAGGCATCTCTGGCCAAGTGTTTCAAATTTGGATGAGGAAAATAGCTGGATTCAATGTGAATGTGCCATTCATAATCATAGTTTTATGATCATCCCTCCCAGCCTTCATTGTCCTGAACTAGTGTGACCTCATCAGCAGTGCCAACTTCTTCTTTTTTTTTTTTAAAGGGGGAACTTCATGGGTGGAGTGGCCTGGCTCTTTATCTAGTTATAGTAGCCTCTTATTATGACAGCTCCTCATTGTAAGACCCCCATCTAGTCTATTACAATCCTGATTAGACTAGATAAACCCAATGTAATTCCTTTCTCCCCTGAAACAATGTAGACTCCACAGTTTTACCCTGTCCAGTTTTCAGTCTTCTAGAATTGCTTCCTATGAAGGTATTCCTGCTCCACAGTCTTTCACTCATAATGAAGACAGTCCTGGAATTATCCTTATCACTCTAATCGAGTAGACAGCCTGATTGTACTTTTTTTTTCATAGTTACTATTTGCCTAAGATAATTAGCTATTATGATTGTCCTTCAGTTTGTCCTTTTAATAATTTTGGCTGCTCTTTAAATTTCTTGACCTCTTTCTGTGCTAAAGTACATAAAGATAATGGTGGAGGTTTGTTATATTTGTTTAATCGTGGTAAGGGATACTTTATATTTGTTGACTGTTTTCCGATCTGAAGTTTGTGTGCATGTACGTGTTCCAAGATCACATTTATTTTTCTTTACAAGCCTATCTCAAAATTGTTGTCAGGGGGCTTCCCTGGTGGCACAGTGGTTGAGAGTCTGCCTGCCGATGCAGGAGACACAGGTTCGTGCCCTGGTCCAGGAAGATCCCACATGCCGTGGAGCGAGCGGCTGGGCCCGTGAGCCATGGCCGCTGAGCCTCCGTGTCCTGAGCCTGTGCTCCGCAACGGGAGAGGCCATAACAGTGAGAGGCCCGCGTACCACACACACACACACAAAATTGTTGTCAGGTTTAAAGACTTAGGCATATGGAATGTGTGTGTGTGTGTGTGTGTGTGTGTGTGTGTGTGTGTGTGTGTGTGTGTTTATGTATTTCTTGGCAGAATGCAATCAAACGAATATTTGAGATTTTACACTGCTCAGTTCCTTGCTTAATTCTGTAGTACAAATAGTAATGAAATAAAAGACATGGACTCTGTCCTCGAGGAGTTTAATTAGTTAAAAGTAATGCTGTGCATATGCAACATTAGATAACAGCACAAAAGAGATTATGATTAGGACTTCCCTAGTGTTGCAGTGGTTAAGAATCCGCCTGCCAATGCAGGGGACACGGGTTCAAGCCCTGGTCTGGGAGATCCCACATGCCACGGAGCAACTGAGCCCGTGTGCCACAACTGCTGAGCCTGTGCTCTAGAGCCCATGCTCTGCAACAAGAGAAGCCACCGCAGTGAGAAGCCTGTGCACTGCAGCAAAGAGTAGCCCCTGCTCGCCGCAGCTAGAGAAACCCCACATGCAGCAGAAAAGTCCCAACGCAGCCAAATAAATAAATAAAGTAAATTTTAAAAAAATAAAATAAAAAGTGAATTAAAAAAAATAGAAATTATGATTAGATGCCAAAAAGGGGTGAGTGGTGAAACAATTATTTTAGGCCTTGAAAGATGGGACAGGCCATGGTGGGCTGGATGTGTCAGAAAGACTTAAGCAAGAACCTTGAGCTCCTGGAGGGCAGCAACTCTGACTCCCCTGTGTGTCCCCTGTGGCCTTTCAGAGCTAGTGGTCAGTAAATATTGATTATAGGAATGATTGAGACTTGAACTCAAGCTTAAAGATTAAGTAGAATTTATTTGAATCTGAGGATTTTTTATAACGTTTTAATGCCATCTATTGTGCTTTGTTTTAGATTTTTTTTTGTTCATTGTGTGCACTGTTTTACATCCGTCCAGTGAATTAATTTAGTAATTGTGCAGTTTCTTTCTGGCAAAATGAAAAAACACCAAGCCCTTCGTGATTCTTCTCCTGCTTTTCTCTCCACCCTCACCTGTCTCTACATACTGAACACGCTGTACATGAGCCTTTCTCAACTGGGTTCCACAAGAGAATTAAGCACTAGGGAAAATGATCTGAGTAGCTATTTTCTCATTCTCCCAATAGATTCCTCAGGGCATAAGGGCTTAATTCTCTTGCAGAACCCCAGTGGAGAAGGGCTGTTTCACACGGTAACAGGACTGAACCCGTTCAGTTCTTTTTTACCTCTAGACTTTTCAAAGGCTGTGCTCTCTGCCAGGAATACTTTCTCTCCCCATCTCTTAGCCTGGATAACTTCTGCTTATCCTTGAGGTTTCAACTGAAATGTTACTTCCTACAGGAAACTTTCCCTGTCCCCCACCTCGCAAATCTTGGTCATGTGTCTCTATAATGTGCTGATAACATCCTGTAATCTCCTTTAATAGCATTTATCATTCTATTTTTAAATTGCATGTTTTCTCATCTGTGTCCACTCCCCCAGCGCCAACTTGACTTTAAGCTCCAATGGGGGCAAGAACTCTTGAGTGTATCCCCAGAGTTTAGCACAGTTACTGGCATTCAGTAAATACAACCTGAGTAAGTGACAGGATGTTGCAGACCTACCTCAAAGCATTGCTACAAGGCCTGACTAATAACAACAAGCAGTGGTTAGGAGGGAACCTTCTGAGTACTGAAATAAAGAACTCACAAATTAGTTATTTTTATTCTGAGAAAGAATCCTGTACTGGCTCCAAGGAATCCTAGTGCTAGAGTATTAAGTAGTTTTAAATCTACCCTTTTTTGAGGATTAAAATACCCTCTTAGTTTTTAGCAATGTTTTGCATTTTGATTTTGTGATAACCTCTCTACCTAAAGGAGGGGCAACTGGCAATAGGCATTTTTTTTAGCCTATAGGCACAGAGGTCCACTTATGTTATACAAATGTATCCTTTTACCTTTTCCCACGTAGATTCGACATTTACCTGGTAGTTCCAGAGAAGAATAAGCTGATTTTTTGAGTTAACCCCTTCACATTGCTGGTAATCTGGCAAGTCACATTAAAACACTGCCAATTAAGAACACTTTGTCAGGGACTTCCCTGGTGGCGCAGTGGTTAAGAATTCGCCTGCCAACGCAGGGGGACAGAGGTTCGAGCCCTGGTCCGGGAAGATTTCCACATGCCGCGGAGCAACTAAGCCCATGTGCCACAACTACTGAGCCTGAGCTCTAGAGCCTGCAAGCCACAACTACTGAAGCCCGCATGCCTAGAGCCCGTGCTCCACAACAAGAGAAGCCACTGCAGTGAGAAGCCCTCGCGCCGCAACGACGAGTAGCCCCCCACTCTCTGCAACTAGAGAAAGCCCGCGTACAGCAACAAAGACCCAACGCAGCCAGATAAATAAATAAATAAAAAGAACACTTTGTCACTGTGGGGTGAAATCTAGGAGGTGAGCTAGGGCTACTTTTGATTTATACTAATGAGCTAATACTGCCTGCCCCTGGAGTCCCAGCAACATCACCCACTTTATGCTTATTAATATACATTTATTTAGCACCAGCAGTATACCAGGTGCTGATCTTGAGCACAACCCATAACCAGCAGGAATGTCTATATGCACAAGCTCCATTACCTTAATTGATGAGGAGGTAGATGGAGTATTTTCTCCTTGGCTTTTATGTACTGACTTTACTTTTTACAATCAGTGGACGGCTGACTAGTGTGGACCTCACTCTACATTCTTTGTTGTGCATGATGAAAAACAGGGCTAATATCCATGTCTTCCATTTGTTTTCTTTTTTTTGTTTTCTTTTTTATTTTTGGCCGCGTTGGGTCTTTGTTGCTGCATGCGGGCTTTCTCTGGTTGCGGTGAGCGGGGGCTACTCTTCGTTGCAGTGCGTGGGCTTCACATTGCAGTGGTTTCTCTTGTTGCAGAGCATGGGCTCTAGGCACGTGGGCTTCAGTAGTTGCAGCATGCAGGCTCAGTAGTTGTGGCTCGCAGGCTCTAGAGCACAGGCTCAGTAGTTGTGGCACACGGGCTTAGTTGCTTTGCAGCATGTGGGATCTTCCCGGACCAGGGCTCGAACCCGTGTCCCCTACATTGGCAGGTGGATTCTTTTTTTTTTTAATAAATTTATTTTTTTACTTGTTTTTATTTTTGACTGTGTTGGATCTTCATTGCTGCTCACAGGCCTTCTCTAGTTGCATCAAGTGGGGGCTACTCTTTTTTTTTTTTTTTTGTGGTATGCGAGCCTCTCACTGCTGCGGTCTCTCCCATTGCGGAGCACAGGCTCCGGACGCGCAGGCTCAGCGGCCATGGCTCACGGGCCCAGCCGCTCCGTGGCATGTGGGATCTTACTGGACCAGGGCACGAGCCCGTGTCCCCTGCATTGGCAGGAGGACTCTCAACTACTGTGCCACCAGGGAAGCCCTTTTACGTTAGGTTTTTTTTTTTTTTTGAGGGGGCTACTCATTGCAGTGCACGGACTTCTTATTGTGGTGGCTTTTGGTTGCAGAGCACGGGCTCTAGGTGCATGGGCTTCAGTAGTTGTGGCACGAGGCTCAATAGTTGTGGCTCACTGGCTCTAGAGTGCAGGCTCAGTAGTTGTGGCGCACGGACTTAGTTGCTCCGCGGCATGTGGGATCTTCCCAGACCAGCGCTCAAAGCTGTGTCCCCTGCATTGGCAGGCGGATTCTTAACCACTGTGCCACCAGGGAAGCCCTTCCATTTGTTTTCATGTGCATACCTCATAGGCTTCAAAATCAACGCAACGGACGTGCCAGCAAGTTTGAGACATGCAGCCATCTGACCCACCCACTCTCCAGTTTGCTGAGGAAATCCTAGTGGGAAAACAGTCTGTTCCTATAGTGTGCTAATATCCACTGAGCCTAATTCACATCCCAAAATGACCTTGTGCCCCAATTCAATCTCAGACCCCCACCATCTACTCACCTACTGTACCTCAGTCTGGCTGAAAAAACTTTTTAAATCAGTTCAGTCCCACTTTACAATGCCTGTCACCCCCAGAGGAGGCCATGACCCTCATTCTTGTCCTCATGAGAGCAGGCCACTGTGTAGCCAACCTTACGTTTCTACCTGAGCTGCTCCAACAAGTACATGGTTACATCCTTTTTTTTTCTTGTCTTTACACTGGACAAACCATGCATCTTTATTTACCTGTTTGAAATGATGTTAATAAATATTTGTTCCACTCTATCATGTAAAGATGTGAGAATAAGGATAATTATGAAGCACTTTAAATTAAGAAAGGATGTAAATCCACTCAATCCATTTTAAATGTTGTTGGCTCCAAGTGTTTGGTAGACAGATTAATAAATGAAAGAATGAATAAGAGGATCTTTTTTCTACAGTTTCTATCACCATTCTATGGATGGATGTGATCTTAAGCATACCTTGATGTAGTTGAATAAGGAGGAAGTATAATGTCCAGCTTACAGATAAATTTAGTGATCAATACAGAGGATATCAAGTAGAATAAAGTAGGGTTTGTATCCCACAACTTTTGAATTGTTTTTCAGGTGTAAAATAAGTGGCAGGATGGTCTCTGAGGCCTCTCTCCAAAAACCCATTATTTTAGTAGGGCTGGGTTTGAACCGGTGCATCTGTACCTGCCACCTGTCCACCTGGATCATTGAACATAGGCATCTGAGAAGGCAGTAGCACACTCAGGGTGCAATATGCCAGGGTTGCAAAGTCATTTGAGTAACAAGCCAGGGCAGCAAAGATTGGGATTAAGAACTTTGGCCTCATTAGCACTGTGTGTCAACCACAACAGCTGTGCATGTAGCATCTCTGTTCCAGGTTCTTTGCTAGGTGCTAGAATTGCAAAGATGCATAAGAAACTGACCTTGTCCTTGAAACAATTATAGTCTAATGAGGGAAAAAGGTAGTTTCCATACCAAGGTACTATGAAAGCAGCCATAACACTTTCAAATCATGAAGGCTAAAAGAAGAGTTAGTTTTTGTTTGTTTGTTTTTATTTGGCTGCGTCAGGTCTTAGTTGCAGGATCTTCGTTGCAGCACGTGGGATCTTCTGTTGCAGCACGTGGGCTTCCTTCTAGTTACAGCGCGCAGGCTCAGTAGTTGGGGCACGGGGGCTCTAGAGCCCGCAGGCTTAGTTGCCCCGCGGCATGTGGGATTTTAGTTCCTCCAACAGGGAGCGAACCCAAGTTCCCTGCATTGGAAGGCGGATTCTTAACCACTAGACCACCAGGGAAGTCCCAGAAGAGTTAGTTTGTGGGGGGCATATATTATGTGCCAGGCGCTGTGCTGGGCCTATTTTGTGTGTCATCTCTTTTAACCTTGGAAATGTTATGAGGTAGACACTATTACTATGCTTTTTTTTTTTTTCTGACAGAATAGGAAACTAAGGTTTAAACAATGCCATCCAGAAAAACTTCCTGCAATGATGGAAATGTTCTAGATCTGCACTGTCCCATCTCTAACTGCTAGCCGCATGTGGCTACTGAGTACTTGAAATGAAGTAGTCAACTGAGGAACTGAATTTGTTCTTTTAATTTTAATAGCCACGTGTGGTCAGTGACTACCATACTGGACAGCTTAGGCTTAGAAAAATTCTCAACTTCTACAAGTTCATCTATATGATCTGGTCCTCGATTACCTCTGCTCATCTCCTACTTTTCTCCTCCTCACTCACCAAGTCTAGCCACACGGGCCTCCTTAAGGTCCCTCAGATACACCTAGCATGTCCTGCCTCTGCATGGCTCCCTCCCTTGCCTCCTTCAGGCCTTTGCTCAAATGACACTTTCTCAAAGAAGCCCACCCTGACTATCCCTGAAACTCCCAGTGTCCCTTACCCTGCTCTTATTTTTCTTTATCACTCATTATTGTTAACCTACTATGATTTATTATGTTTATTAGTAGTATTTATTGACTATCCTATCTCCCCACCCTGTAAATACAATGAAGGAGGTTTATTTTCATCTCCTTTGTTTACTGATGTATCCCTACTGCCAAGAATATTGCCTGAAGTATAGTAGTCACTTCATAAACATTAGTTCACTGACTGAACTGATAGGATTCAGACCTGGGCTGTCCACACTAGAACCTGTGTTCTTGTTCACTACACTGTACTTCTTCTCATACAAGTATAGTGTTTTTCCCAAAGTAAATGAGAGCAGGAACAGTCAAGAGAAAGCAATATCCCTTATATGTCTAGTTTCATGCATCATTGCATGTCTCCAAGGAAATAAACAACAAATTGCTGCCATTTAGACAGCAAGCTGTTTTATAAGTGGCAGTCCAGAAGAGCACATCAGCTCTATTTAAAATGCAATGTTAAAAAAAAAAAAAATGCAATGTTAGGGCTTACCTGCTGGCGCAGTGGTTAAGAATCCGCCTGCCAGGGAAGTCCCTAACGTTGCATTTTATTTATTTATTTATGGCTGCGTTGGGTCTTCATTGCTGCACGCAGGCTTTCTTTTGTTGCAGAGAGCAGGGGTTACTCTTCGTTGCGGTGCGCGGGCTTCTCATCGCAGTAGCTTGTCTTGTCGCAGAGCACGGGCTCTAGGCGTGCGGGCTTCAGTAGTTGTGGCTCAGAGGCTCTAGAGCGCAGGCTCAGTAGTTGTGGTGCACGGACTTAGTTGCTCCGCGGCATGTGGGATCTTCCCAGACCAGGGCTTGAACCCATGTCCCCTGCACTGGCAGGCGGATTCTTAACCACTGCACCACCAGGGAAGCACCTTCTTTTATCTTTTGAAAGTCTTCATCCTTTTCCCCAAGGAGGCTATCATATGTAATATCTCCATTTATCAAACTTCTGTGTACCACACACTGTGATGCTTTATACAGATTATCATTACCAGTTACAACAACTTTGTATTGAAGAAACTGTGGCTCAAGTTGAGTTAACTTGCCCAAGATCCATCGCTAGCAAAGGGAAAAAGCTCAGCTCTGAACCTGTGCCATATTCTTAACTGCCTCTGATGACACTATGCTGAGCCATCAATAGGTTGTCATTGCAGGACCCATGGTTTCTTCTGTCTCTTCCAAAAAAAAGAAAATTAGGCTACTGTTACCTTATTTTAAAAGCTTTCTTACAGGGGCAAAATAGTGCAACTTATGCAAAGGGAGAAGTGTAATCATATCACCTCTCCTTCCACACAGTGCCTAGAGTTTCATCCTTTAGAAAGTCACAGGGCAAACACTGAAGCATTGAAAGTATTCAATTCAGCAATCAATAAACAGTTACCATAAAATTATTACCGAAGGTGAATGAGTGATGTTTGATAATGTTCTCATGTCTTTCACTGCCCTTCCTCTTCATCCTTAGCACTGTGGAATCTCCCGTGGGCTACTGCAAAGACCTCCTCACTCTCGTCTGCTCTCTCTACTCTCTGTCCTCCAATTCATCTTCTATTCCTACAGTTATCTCTTAGAAGATACAGTTATCATTTAAAAACATGGATCTTATCAGGGCACTCTACTGCATAAAAACCTTCAATGCCCCACAGTGTAGGGCAGCCTTCAGTCCAGGTTTGCCCTACTTTGCTCACACCCTGGCCTGCCACTCGTCCTCTTACCACCATCACTGCACCCTTTGCTCTACCCTGCAAGACCTTAGTCTTTTTCACAACTATGCATTTGTACATACTATTCCCGCTGGCACAGATGTCCATCCCTCCCCCGTTTGTTCATTGGTTGAATTGCAGCTTGTGAAGGTAATTCTTTATCTTTATTATGTTTACCACTATTATGGAGCCTATCAACATTGTGTTTTAGTAAGTTACGTGTGTCTCTCTCTTTCCATTTGACTTTGGGCTCCTTAAAGGCAGGACAGTAATCTGTTCATATTTGCATTTCCATACCTCGCATCATTTCTGGCACAGAGGTGTAGAATACATGTGCATTGACTATTCCAATGGATGGCATCTGCAGTTTGCTCTCTAATTTTCTAAAGGAGTTCACCTCACATATGCTCCATGAAGAAGTAGACAATAGTTTTTCTATACTATTTTTAAGATTTTTTTTTCTTTTTTTTTGCTGTGGACCATTTTTAAAGTCTTTATTGAATTTCTTACAATATTGCTTCGGTTTTTTTATGTTTTGGTTTTTTGGCCACGAGGCATGTGGGATCTTAGCTCCCCAACTAGGGATTGAACCCACACCTCCTGCATTGGAAGGCGAAGTCTTAACCACTGGACCACCAGGGAAGTCCTCTATACTATCGTTTTGCTTTATCTCTGTAGATGAGACAAAGACATTAAAAAGGCAGAGTTGAGTTGACCCTAAAGGGGAAAGAAAAGCAGACATAAAATTGGGTACCTCTATACCAGTGTTCCATCTTGCATTCTGCTTAAGGATTCTGATTATTTTTTCAGCTTATTTAACACAACATACCATGTCATGACCTAAGGACCTTATTGGAGGAGAATTGCGTTCCTAGAAAGTCCCCCAGGAGGTTTATAATGGGTTACTCTGGGTTTGACTGATGTTCTGAATTTACTCCGGCTGGGGGGCCGGTTAGTCTAGTCCCAAGTGGTTAAATCTGTTCTTTTTTTCTCCACAGGGAAACAACTGGAAGGCATCTGGTAAGCTGGGTGGGACTCCTTAATTGGCTGGTTTATGAAACCAAATAGCACCCATGCATTTCAGGTTCCAATCTGTGGCTTCCAGTTTGAAACCTAGCTCTCTCAAGTCACAAATCTTCAAGTTCTAAAGCAGTGGTTCCCAACCAGGAGTTATCAGTGTCTCGAGACTTTTGGGGTGGATGGGTGAAGGCCAGGGATACTGCTATAAACATCCTACATTGTACAGGACACCCCTCCACAATGAAGAATTTTCCAACCAGAAATATCAGTGGTGCAGAGGTTGAG